>NC_060273.1:25844319-26144319 GCF_021613505.1 Equus quagga | reverse complement strand
CTTTGGTGTGGCCAGGATCTAAATGCACCATACGGGTTTTCACTTTGTTTTTGCATTTCTCTTGGTTTCTTGTCAGAGTGACTCAGGAGCTCAGGATGGTTTCATAGATGAGGTTATGGAGTCTGGTGACAGCACAATGACAGAGAAGCTTGCTTAGGGCTACCTCCACTGAAGCAGTGAACAGAAATGTAGATTCTCTAAGTAACTAGCTTTTGCTTTGATCCCTTTACAGTTTGACAAATACCCTACAAAAGTTGACCCATTCTACCGGCACAGTGTGAGTCTTGTTACCATGCTACACGTTTCATGTAACTGCTTGTCCACTTTTGCACTCTTGCCATAGATCAGTAAATGACTAGCAGCCTTCCTTAATCATCTTTGCAAGAATTCCCATTGCTCCTCGTCACTTTGGATGCTTGCTTTTGTGACGTTCGCTTTTGGTAAAGATGCAGTATCATCTTCTGAATCAAAAGATCATAAGCCGTCCGAAGACTTTAAAGCAAAGGTGAACTCCCCTGGAAGCCAGGCACCTGTCCTGGGGTGTCTGCAGTGGGATCTTTATAGTTTCAGGAGACTCTGAAATCACAGGATTTGAGTCATTGATTGAAATGCCATTAACACAGAATTCCTGGAATTCAACTTGAATTATGTCCTCCAAATAGAAAGTCCCTTATCTTTTTGACTCAAAACTCTTCAAAAAGCAGATTTTTATTTCCTCTAGACTAAATGTAGACCCCTCTTCCACATGGCTGGTATTATTCTCCTGAACTTATTACAACTAAAAATACAAGTGTATTTTTAATACACTGAAATAAAATACTTTAATTAATACACTTAAATAATATACTTAAATAAAAGAAGGTCTTAAAATCAAAATGTGTAATTTTTTTCCTCTTTAAACTCACTCTTCTTCATTAAAAAAAATACTCATTTTATGCAATTTTCAGAGTACGTTCTGGAACTTAAATTGGTACCAACCTAAGTTAGATATAAAACAAGGGCTTCTTTTTATAACAAAGACCTTGAACATTTTATCATGATATTTTGATTATGGAGTGAATGCTGCATCATTTTTACCTGAAATTTTCCAAGTTTCTTTGCTCAATGGTTTATTTATATTTTTGAAACAAGACCAGAAAGGAGGAAGATTAATAACTGCTTGTAACCATGTTGATTCACCATACTCAACTATTCTTGCTTTGGTTTTTGGATAGTGTTAACTTATTATTTGAATATAAGTGCTACTTTAGAGATCAGCAAAGCCTGTGAATTCATTCCTACTTTGAACCAGATCATTAGACACTGTATTAGTCCTGAGTGTAGCTGAGAAGTCAAGACTAGAAAAATATTAGAAATCAGTTAAGAATTATACTGACTAGAGACTTTCAGAAATAACATGAGGAAAGCCCCTTCAGAAAGGGATGAGGAAAGTGTATTTGAGTGCCTCGGCTCCCCCACTGTTCCAGCACTATTCTGCTCAGTACTGTGACACACAAGCTTTTTGTAAAGGGACCTGCAAAACACAGGAGACCTGTTGGTTTCCTCTTTGGGTCTGCCCTGTGAATGGTGCCATCCTTAATAATAATCAGATTCCTGCCCTTTGTCTATACTTACTGATTTAAATTAAGGACCAGCTAACAAAATCATTCTTAGAGAAAGTTTAGCGTGCTCAACAGGTGGCTCAGATTTATTTCCTAGGACCAAATACAGTGCCTTTTTCCATGCGTATTCTACCGAGAGTCCAAGATTTCAGATGGAGAGTAAGCCTGGAGGCCCGAATTTTGGGAAGGTTTATATTTTATTACCTGGGTACTTCAGATTTTTAGTCAAGGGAAAATAGTCAGCTGTAGTTTTAGAGGGTCAGTAATTGACTAAAGCAGAAGAAAAATGGTGAGAACATCCAATTTTGTATTGAAAACATTAAAGGAAAAATAGCTGCCTGGAGACAGAGAAATAGAAATTTGAGTGTGTTTACAGTGGCATCTATTTAATTACTCTGCTTTTTACAGTGTACTGTGGGAGAGTTATTTCATATTATTAGTTATAGCGGATAATATACAAAGTACCTAGTCTCACCTGCTTTGGGGATTAGGGCATTGTAAGGGGAACTAAGATGCAATGCACTCAAGTGTCTAAAACACAATTTAGACTTAAAAGTAATTTTAAATGAGGGCACTTGGCTTGCAGTCACTGTTTAAGTGGATTTAGTTCAATATCAATTAGTCTGAAAAACTTTGCTGCATCATTGAAGGGAGCAAAATGAAGTAAAGACCAAAAGAAAAAGTACGTGCTCTGAAAACAGACAGGATTGTGAAATGTGAATTTCAGTCATTACCTAGAAATAGCTAACATAAATTCATTATTAGAAAGAACTTGAATTATTGTTGTATTTTTGACGTATTATGCAACCATAGGGGTGGGCTGTTACTTAAGTATGTGTATAGTGGTTTGCTCAAAGTAAATGGAACCAGAGCAGTAGAATGTCAGAAACACTACATTTTTAGAAGGAGGAGGAGATGTGTTTGCATTGTCTTCAGTATTGCTATGTGCTTCTTTCCTCCATTGTATCCTCTATAAACTATTAATCCAAGAAAATTCATATTCGTAATTCAGAATCATTCTTCCTTCATTGTTTTGTCAAACTTACACATCAAGGGCTTGGCTTGAGTAGCCTCCAGCGAGTTGTCCATCTTATAGAAAACTGGGTAGCTCCATTGAGTATACACTGAGCCATTTTACCCTTCCTCAAATATTTGTCATCATTTTAGATGAGACAATTAAATTGTCCTCTGGAACTGCCACTTCTAGAACAACCTAATGAAGCAAGGATTGTGAATATTTTCTCATTTCCTTAACTATTAAAAATCTAAAAGTACTAATTGAATTTTAATGGTATAAAATCCTGGAGCTCATAAAGACTTGCTTCTTTTCTGCCTTTTTTTTTTCTTTTTCTTTTTTTCTTTTTCCAATTAACTTGTAATTTCTGGGCATCTTATTTGGCTCAGCACCCCTCCTGTTTTTGCTACGCATTAAAATCTCCAACCACTTAGGACTTCTATCCAATGTAACAATTAATAATTAGAAAAGCTCCCTGTCTCATCATGTTCTCATCTGGGACATCATTTGTTGGCTGACTGATTCTGAACTACTTTTAACTTTTTAAGTTAAGCATTCATGGCACATCTGTGTGATCATTTCATCGTGGCTTCTTGACTAATAGCATCAAACAGATTACTTGGCTTGCTAATGTTGTCTTTCTATGGGAAGAGAGTTGGAATCTATCATTTATTTGCCTCTTACTAAAATCCTTTTTCCCTCTCCATCTTTGGCCACAGCTCTTCCATTCCTACCCTCCTGCAGTATCGGGCATCCCCCCTATGATTCCGCCCACTGGCCCTTTTGGTTCACTACAAGGAGCATTTCAACCGAAGGTAAGAAACTGTACAGTGAAAACATACAGTATTTATAAGTGGAGTCTCAGGCTAGGCATGCAGGTGGGTTCTGCATCCTCTCTCCTGCCAGTGACTGATTTCTCAGATCCATGATGACCACTGGGATGAGGGTGAAAATACTTTTTCCTAGTTCATCTAGTTTTCAACCTCAGCTAAAACTTAATTTTCAGTCTGTCCTACCCATGTAATCTCAGTTGAGCTAGGATTTCCTGTGCTCTTTAAAATATGTGGACTATATATATATTTTTTTCCCATTAATATTGTGGACATAAGCTTCTTTCAGGTCAGGAATTCTATGACACATCAGAGGTATGTGCCCCAAGTTGTCCTTGAGGTATATATTATTAGCAAAGATGCAAAGGTGAGCCTTTATTGATTTTAATAGAAGGAGGAAAAAGATTCCAAACTAAAATTGTATCCTCTGAATCGTGTGAGAGAAAGATGTTTCTGCTCACTCTGCCTCGTTTCACTTCTCAGCCCCGTGTGTCTTCAGAGAGGGTCTGCCTGCCGGTGGAGGCAGCACTTGCCTGTCTGTACTCCTTCCTCCCACTGTGCCCTCTCTCAGTCCTCCTACCCCTCAGCCATGGTCACACTTGCCAAGGTCAAGACTAACGTCCTAGTGTGAAAGTAACCTTTTACCCTTTATAATAACTAAATTCTTTCCTACCTAGTCAGTGACATGCTACTCAGCTTGGGCCAATGTTGAGGAGTAATTCTCAGAATACTCTGCCTTTTTGTGACTTTAAATCTGTGACAGCCCCTATTTTACCTTCTTAAAAAACAAAATGAATGTACTTCTCATGTTAGTGACCCTTCTCAGATTTTAAAGTAGGAAATTTTGTTGTGTGATTTTTGTTTTCTTTTTTTTTTTTCCCCATCTCATTTCTAAGATAAAACACCAAATTTGGGCCATAGTCTCCCAGGATGAGCACATATTGCATTTCCAAAGGCATGTTACCTTAAAATTAGAAATAGGAAAATAAATTAAAAAGCATAGGGGTGGAATGGCTACACCTTAGAGATTGCATTTACCTGCGTGGAATTGCAGCTCATATGCCAGGTGATATATATGCAGGGCTCTTAGGATGGCCGTGGTAAACACCTCCTATCTTGGGATAAAATGATAATGGTTTTTAAACTCCTTCCCCCTGATCTGCACTTTACTACTCCCTCAGACCCTGGTCTGTCCCCTCTAGGTTGCAACAAATCTCTAGTGAATCCCCAAATAGACTGGTAGGTCATTTAATAAATTAGACTGTTTCCCTCACTCACAATTATCCAATCACACAGAAAACTGCATCTGGGCAAGAAAGTGTCTCTCCTGGTGTTGAAATAGGCCTTTCCAGGCCATCTTACTGATTGAATATGTAGATTGCCGTTCATTAGTGGAGTTCTTCATATGTATGCAAATCAGGCTGTTAACAACTCCAGCTTAATTGTTAGTTGTACAGCAGATTGCTTTTCTTCCTTTCATTCTTTTTTTTTCTTCTCCTTATAGGAAAGCTTCGTGCCTAAACTTGAGCTCTTTTTCCACACTAGTTAACTTCCAGTGTGAGGGGATTCATAGGAGTTATGATTTCTTAAATAAAATGCCTGGTGAAAATTTCTCTGATTCTCCCCACTGGAAAGTCATGACTGCCTGTGCCTGAAGTAGGCTTTTGTTGTTGTTGTTCGTTCAGAGGACAAAAGCCTGCAGAGAACGTTATTGTTATTAATGACACTTAAGAATGGCGGTGGGAATAGGAGAGATGAAGCAGAATTACTTTGGAAATCAGTTAATAGTAGATCTATGTGGTCCCTAAATTAGGTTCTCTTGTCCCATTTCCACCACTGCTAATGAGTAATTACTGAGTGTAATTTCTTGTTATTGTCTGTCAGTTAAAATGTAGAGAGTTAGCTTAATATCTATAAAAAAACTCTCAGTTATTCTGATGAGAAGCACCTGATATAGCAAATTATAATGATGTTCACTTAAGCATCTCTTGGAATGTTTGGTGATAAAGCAAAAAACACAACAACAGAGCTGTCAGTAACTTGGAAGAAGATGGATTTCGGGGCAGCACTTGCTTGTATTGCTTCTCTTCTTTGGTCCTTTGCTTTTTATTGCAGTGAAATGTGGTGCGGTCCACCTCTCTGTTTTCAGATGCCATTGCTGGAGAGGGCAATCCCTGGTCAGGGTCCCTTGAGAGCATAGGGAGCAGGACCTCATGAAGAGCAGGTGTGATCACTGAGAGAAATGAACCTGTTAACTCTTATATTCCAGAATGAAACAAAAAGTACTGTTTGACTTCTATAATTTATAGTGAAAGAAAGACCTTACTTTCATGTCCCATATCATATGCTCCCTAAGCTGTGATCTAATTAATTTGTAGACATCCAACCCTATCGATGTTGCTGCTCGACCTGGGACAGTCCCACACACTCTACTCCAAAAGGACCCGAGGGTACGTACAGGTTTTGTCTCGGGCAACACTAGGGCACGTTGGTCTGCAGAGGACAGCTAACCCAGTGCGTGCACCCTCCTTAGCTCATCTGAGCGAGCCGCTATTTTAACTATTCCTTCTAGTTTGTGGGAGAAAGTGCCAGCCAGTTACTTTTAGAAAACAAAATCTCTCCTGCCTGCTACAGCCATATGACACTTGCCTAGGGGAGGAAAGAGGAATTGGTGATGGTCTAAGCCCAGAAATTGGACACTGTTAGCTTGTGTAGATTCTACTTGACCAGTCTTCTCTGTCTGCATCTCGTTAAATTTCTCTGACACAAAAGAAATAGCTGTAAAATGTTTTGAATGGGGAAGCCCTAGGAGCTTTTCTTCCTGGAAGTCAGGATACATCCCCCGCTTGCCTGGGGTCAGGAAGTCACTGTACCACACAGCTCCTCTGGCCCTGTACTTTCCATGTGGTAAGGATCCTCGTTTGCTCTAGAGCTAAATAAAATATCCGTTATGTGTTGGTTATGTTATTTATTCATAATGTATACCTCTACCAACTCTCAAAAAGAATTTGAAGTTCTACAATAGATAGAATCTTGTGTCAGTGGTTGTTATTTACATTCATCTTCGTAGTAAAATGTGAAAAAATGATCACCTTTTACAATATTGTCTTTTTCCCTGGGTAAGGGCAGTCAGAGATTGATGACCAGAGTTAGGTAGGAATTTAAAATGACTCAACTATGTAAGTATTTTGATGATGTTTCGTGAACTTACTTGAAATGTCTGGTATCTCTAAGTAATGTACAGTCGTGGAATTAAGGGTCTTGGTAAAGATAGCCTCGTTCTACTGGATGTCTGGAGAAGACAACCCTCCGATACCCACTAGCATCCAGCCTTCCCCATCTAGGTCTGAGGGCTGTTCTGCCTCTGACTTGTTGGGAGTGGTTTGGAAGGGCTGCTCAAGAGAGTGAAACTCCTCAGATGTGTAATGTGAGCAAATCATGTTGCCAGAGGGCAAATTGCTATTGATTAAACTTGTTCAGGGGCTTGTCAGTGTAGATGTACCAAGGCTTGTGAAGTGGGGGAGGGGACACTTGGCACTTTTGATGGTGTGAAAATGGGCTAATTATTCTCTAAAAGGGCTTCATTTAAAAGTAAAATTCTAACATTTTAATTTCCCCTCCTAATGAAGCACTACAAATTTGTTAATTAGAGCAATTGTTTGAGTGACAGGCATGTAACCAAGTTGTCATTTTCTCTTCACAGTTGACAGATCCTTTCAGACCTATGTTAAGGGTAAGAAAGCTTCTTCCAGAACTGTTTTGCAACCTCTGTTTGACTCCCTGTGGGTTAAAAATAAAATCCATTACAAAGAAACAAGCCGTAGAAACTTTGGAATAAAATGTTGGAATGACAGTGGTTGGGTTTTTCAAGTAGTCTGATTGCAAATGGCCTAAATTGTTTTGCTTTGAGTGTTGGAGGAGGCCAGTCCCTTGAGGTGAAGCTAACAGATAAAATTTAACCAAGTCAGATTCTCTTTGTTAGCAGTTCTGGTAAAAGATTTTAGTGGGACTTAAGGGGAAGACTTAGGCTGTAGGCTGAAATTAGGATTTCACTGAGTTCTACTGGCTCTCTTATACCGAGAAAATATATACTGGGTCCATTTGTTTTTGCTGGTGGCTACCTTATTCTGCATTTAGTGATGTTGACTTGTCACAACCATTCGACCTGTTTCTCTGGTGCAGAAAAGGACTACTATAAGCATTGGTTTGTTAACATCTTAACAGGTCTGGAGAGTGGCCAGCAGATGACCTCTGAATAAATGCTGACTGACTTGGTGGTGGAGGAATAGGGAGTGATGGATGATTGGATGGAAGATGGATGGATAGTAGATTTCCTGCCGTACTTAACCCATTTCTGCAGCACATAATCAGATATTTAATTTCTCCAAAGGGAAAAAAAACGAGGATTGTGTCATCACTTAGGTGATTTCAGATGACTCGTAATTTCATTGCAAAAGGAGAGAACTGACCCCAGACTTGGATTTAAGTATATATTTCGGAAACAGCTCTTTAATATAGAAACCAGAAGCATCTGTCTGTTGCCGACATAGGAATGGAGCAGTGTTTCTTCTCATCCATCCTGGAGTTACTGAGCACACATTCGGAGCTTATGAGTAGATTACATAGCAGGAGTACAGATGAAATAGAAAGAGGTGGTCCCTGCTCTCCAGGTGATAAGACAGACTACACTCAGAGTTTCTCCACTGCTAATAAAGCAAGACATGAAATAATTTGAGACATAGATTGATATTTTCCCAAAGGCTGGAGGAGGGACTTGATAGCTGCAGAGGACTAGAGAAGTAGAAAGGAATGAGTTCTCGGTTCTTTTTTTTTTTACTTAGAACTGAACAATGCCCACCAACATGAGTGGGTAGTTGACTCTTATTGAAGCACTTGTGGGAACTGGGCTTCTGTAAAAATGTAGTGAATTTCTTTGTTCCACTTTGGGGGTTAAAAACAGCCAGTGTTGGGGGAGGTAAGCAGGTTCTGTACCCTCTTGTTTTGAACTGATTCACAACATTCATTAATTAGCCCTTCTGAACAGCCGATTTGCATTACAGCATGGCCACGTTTGTTAAAGAGGGCTTCCCACTCTACCAGGTCTGCCAGCTGGCACCAGAAAAGAAAGAGAGAAGAGAAACAAAATGGGGGTTGGGGCTTTTGCCGTCTTATCCTTGGTAACCAGCGAGGGCCCCGTGAAGGATGGTTTTCTGAATCATGGCCACCAGCTCGGGCTCCCAAGGGAGGAGAGATGGAGCTGACTGTGGCTCCCTCAGGCTTGGGCCCTGAGGCTGCAGAAAGAAGGCGCTCGAGGGTACAAAGCACTCTTGTTTCATGAAACAAGCCACTACAGCCAAAATCTGCTGAAAGCTTTGGGGAAATTGAAAGTGGTTTTCTCTGAAAGGCCTTCTTTCTGACCATGGTGCTCTTTCTTGTTCCAGAAACCAGGGAAGTGGTGTGCTATGCATGTTCACATTGCCTGGCAAATCTACCACCACCAACAGAAAGTCAAGGTCAGTCTTGCCTTCCTCATCTTGAGGGTTGGGAATGGGGGCATACGGGAGTGTGATCTCCCAATTAAGGAGGCATTTAAACAGATTCTAAAGACCCATAGGCAGGAAGGCTCAAGTCTCTCTTGGAAAAGCTATTCGAAAATCTTACTATTAATTAGGGAGACTACCAGCATGATGACAAAACAGGAGCAAATGATAATCCCTGATGTTTTTCTTTCCTTTTTTTTCAAAGGATTTTGTCATCTCATTGATCCAGAGAGCTGAAATATAGATTAAATCCTAAAGTAAAGGTTTTGGAAATCTAATTATAGTGGCCAGGTATTAGTATGGAAAATATTTAGTATCTGGGAAGAGGTATATATGAAAGTTTTCTTTTCTCTAAGAATTGATGCATTCTTTTCATTTTATGGCTTTGGAAACATGATAGACTAATTTATGCCCTGTACGATGCTACTGAACTTCCATTAGCAATGCACATTATTAAAAATTCCTCTTCTAGAAGTAGTGTTTGGTTTGCAGTGACAGTTCCACACCCTCCTTAGTCCTCCTGATGACCAGTACCAGAGGTCAGAATACAGGCAGTGAATACAGGCAGATCTAACAGCCAGTATTTGTTAGAACTGCTGTCTAGCAGATTACCTTCTCTGTCCACATGATTGTTCTTTGTTGTCTGTACTTTCGTCCTGTGGATGAATACATTCCATGTTCCACCGGGTCTTTATGACACAATAGAGAAGAGATGAAAAATTTCTGCAGGTGACCAGATATGGCCTCCTTGGTTGTTGGCTCAGGGAACAAAGTAACTAAGAAGTCAAGATTTTACAGTTTGTAACTCTGCCCAGAAAAATAGGAGAAAACAACCAATCAAGTAATTCCAGTAAGCTTCAGTTAATCCGTTTGTTCATGAACAAGCCTTTTGTCCTAACAACATTTGGGAGCCATCATGAGAATAATAAAAGAGGCCAATAAACAAGGAGTGAGAGCTAGTCATCACAGAAATGTTTTTTTTTTTTAAATGGTCAAATGATATTTAAAAAACCAACCTAGTTAAAAGTTAAAGAGCCAACCTCAGTAAATGAGGTCACTCCAATATTTTGCTTTGGTGCCAAATACCTGCTCTTTCTCGTAACATCCCATCAGTGAGTTTTGCTCACTTTTACTTTATTGTTAGGTGAGGTTTATTAGAAACCTTATGGTTTAGCTTAGTTAGAAAATGTATGTGCTTTGAAGAGCTAACTAGATTTTGATGCTTAGTTCAATTCACTCTGTTCTGGATGATGTGGTTAGCGGAACAGTAGGTAAGACACATCCTCCTTGTAACTCCTTTGGTTAAAAGCATTGAAGGATGTTGTAGGTACCATTTTAGCAACTTCTTTTCCTTGGAAGTGTCCCCAGGGACTAAAACTTTCATTATCTCAATTCAATTAAGAAGACCTCTTGCACATGAGCTAACTGTTCATCTTCCCTTTCCAGCAAACTATTTGTAATCCCCAGGCTCCATTTTGCTTCATGGACCTAAGTTGTGGTTAATGGAACTGTGCTGTGTACCGTGCAATATTAGCACTAAATAATTTGGCAACCAAATTAAAAGAGGCGCTCAAAAGATTTTATAGATTTATAGTGAATTACAAGCTTTGTTGTGGGGTTTGGCTATTAGTTTCTAGTGGGACTGTCATGGTAGGATTCCCTGTAGCTTTGAGCAGAATTTGTCTTGTCCCCTTTCAGTTTAATGGTCATTTACTCATTCACTTAGTCCCTTACCAAATAGTTAGTGAGAGAGCCTACCACCTGCAGGTTCCTTAGCGTGGCAGGCTCAGAGGGCATTCATCTGTCCTGGTGTCTCATTGCTTAGAGTCCAGTAGTGAGGATCAGTGTGTGCATAAAAAATGATGAATTTGCTGTCCACTTCCAAGGGGTATTGCTTCCAGCTTGAGGTCTCAGGTAGGTTTCCTTTTAAATGGGTGTGATGGATGAGTGTGACCTTCAACAGTGAGGGAATAGCAACCTTCCCTTGTCTCTGATTCTCGCACATGCTTGATCAGATGCCTCCTTGTTGACTTTATTGGACAATGGGACAAGGATTTACTTAGAGCAGAACATGAGGGAGTTTGAAGGAGATGGAGCCAAAGAGATGGAGAGCTTCAGATGAGTCTAAGAAGTTGGAGGAGCAAGAGTCAGAAACAGACCAGGGGCCATGAAGGAGGAGGAGACTGGAAAGCAGAGAGGTAGTGACCAGGGAAGGGAAACATGGACCTCTGGACCCCAGGCCAGGATGGGGGTTGGTGCTTGTCTGGGGATGTGTGAAGCCAGTTCAGAGAAGGCTATTGAGAATCAAGAAGGTGAGACAACCTTGAAACCACACTGTTTGAGTGGGCTGCCAACCCCAAGAATGATGCCAGGGTAAGGAATCAGGAGGATGATGATGAGCCACTTTCTACAACCTTAGAGGAAGCCGAGCTTGAGGGTGGATATGTAAATAAGAGGAAATAGAGTGAGTGCAGTTGACGGCAAGGACTTCACAACAAGAGAGGTTCTTAATGGTTGACTGTCCTTACTGATCTCCTCTCCCTCAGGTAATTGGGGGTAGTAGGCAAAGAAAAGACCCATATTAGTCAAATTAATATCCATGCTTTGTTTCTGTTTATTTTTTCTTTTTAAAAAAATAGGTAATGATCGTTTGAAAATTAGCTTGTAGGCATGCAAATATTTCTTTATAACTTGCAGTTACTAATGTACTGTGATCTATTAGAGTGTGGCAAAGAGTCATTAAACAATTAATTTACAGAGCAGATTATTCATGCAGAATTCCTAATAAAATGAGCTTTAAAATAACTATCATTTCAGAACTTGCTACAATGGGCCTTTAAGGCGAATAATAAACTATTTCAGAATAGTGGTGGTTTGAATAAATTGGACCTCAAACACTGGTTTCACTACTTGACATTTCTGACATGAGAAACAGGTATTGCCCAGTAACAGGCACTATTTACCCTGCTTAGGTTGACCTGCTTTTCTGGCATTTGAGGGTTCAATGATTGTGGGTTGCTCTGTTCCTCACAGCATTTGTAAACTTGACCCTGACTGGGGCTCGAAGCCCGAGTGAGCCATTCACAGAGTTACTCTCTCTGTCTCAGCCTCTTCATTAATATCTTTCTTCCCTGCCGTTTCTCTTGGGATTTCGTCTTTTATTTTTTCATCGCTGCTCTAGAAACAGATGCAGTCAGACCCACATAAGCTGGACTTTGGACTGAAACCTGAGTTCCTGAGCCGTCCTCCAGGCCCCAGTCTCTTTGGAGCCATCCACCACCCCCATGACCTGGCACGGCCTTCGACTTTGTTCTCTGCCACTGGTGAGTTCAGAGGGGCAGGGAAGAACTGAGAAGTGTAGTTCTCCAGTAGCTAAATAAATCACATTAGTGCTCTGGGCCACCGCTCAGTCACTCCCTAAAAAAATACAATTTATGCCAGTTTGCAAGGCAACATCACAGCACATTTAGGGAGATGGACCCTTTTTCATTGATATGCCCTCTTTCATTAAAGGAGGAAAAAAAGATCATCTTTCCCTTAGGGGACTCATATTGCTTCGGCTCATTATTTGCTTCTATATTAAACCAGTATAACTCACAAGCATGTCAAATACTATTGAAAAAGATCAGAAATCTTGCAAGGGCGAATCGGAAGGAAATAATGGCAGGAACTGTATAAGGATGTGGTTGCCCTTACTGTCGGTGCCCACAGAGGACTCAGTAATTTTGCACCGTGATGCTCAGTCATGCTGTGTTTTGAAGGTCTGAGGATAAAGAAATACAATTAAGATTGTTGCTGGTGATATGGTCTGTGACAGGAAGGATGAATCAGTTGGTTACTGGTTTTCTTTGCTGCAGAAATTAATATTCTTGCCTGGTTGATTGTAATGAGGCAGGAAGTTTAGGGGACAGCGTGTAAAACCCAGAGAGATCTGTGCATTAACCTCTGAGAATACACACTCCCAAGTGCCTCTTAGGTCTGCCAAAGTGAGGGGATGGAGGAGCACTGCATCAGATAACCAGGTGCCTACAAACAAAAGGCAGTGGCTACAAGGAGTATTAGGGAGACAAGAGCAACCCTCTTGCTATCATTCCATCTTTTCTAAAGCTATTTTCGGTGCACAATGCCTGGCACAGGGCTCCACTTGGTCACACCAGGAAATGACAACACCGAGCTCATTCTAGTGATGAGCTCTCTGGCTTCATACCCACTGCTGTGCTGAGTAGAATTTACTCTTCTGGACATACTTATTCAAGGGACTTCATGTTTCTAGCCGTGAGGGAGCAGGTTTCGCATCCTGCCTGCCTGCTGCCTTCCTGGGCTTTTATCCAAGACTTATTTTTGGTGGACCTGAGGCTCTTCCATTCTGGAAGAGAGAAACTCCCACATTGCAAGAAATCATCATTTTAATGGGCCTTGTGGCCAAAGCAAGTGAATCACCCTTGAGGGTAAATGGAATTTGCTAAGGTCTCAGGTTCTTCTCTGTCAGTTCTGTCTAGGGACATATTTGAAGGCTTTGTTACCATGGCACCTAGGCTCTGAGACAGGGCTATGAGCAATTTTTGGAGAGAAATAGAGAGATTTCTCCCTGGCTTTCATTTGAGCCAAGTGGATGAATTGGCTTCTTTTGCTTCAATAATTCTGGAACTGCAAGGCACCCCTGGGGGCTCTGGGCTCCCATCTTCATCGAAGCATTAATTAGCTTGTACTACTACACAGACACCATGCAGCCAAATTTTTGTTTAGCTGGCAACACTGTTAACACCTAATGAATATGCCAGGCTGTATTCATTCTAAGGGGACGGGATATCATTTTTGCACTTTTTGTGTAGAGAATAAGTCACCGTCTAGGGCTGAACAGACAGCTCCTCAGATGCCTTTCCGTTCTGAGATGCCGTGACTGTGACAGGTTTTCTCCAGTGCTGGGTCACGTCCTCCACATCCCAGATCCACAAGGCCCTTGCAGTCTGGGGAACAATATCCTGAACTATCAATTGAGTTAATAGGGTGTTGGGTGGGACGACCCCCCGCTGTTTAATCTATATTCCTGAAGGAATGTATACTTGTTTATAGGAACTTGGTCAAAATGCAAGGGATTATGGATTAGTTGTTATTAAATTCGTTCAGGCCTTGTTTATACTTCCATTCTGGAAGGTAATCTTTTCCAGTGTAAGCAATACTGGATTTTGCCCAAAATGGCTATTTGGGGAAACTTTTAACTGATATGTATAATTTACACATACTTGTTAAATTCAGCCACTTTCATCTTTCTGTGGGGCACTAATGCCTGAAATAAACTAAAGATGCTTCTTCAGATGACCTTGGCCAATCTCTTGTCTAGAGCCAAGCCTGCCTCCCAGAGAGCTTGCCTCCTCGGCTCTCAGCCGCATATTAACAAGCCGGCTTGATGCCCTAAGCTCTTAGAAATACTGTCCTTCCCTAACTCACATGTACACACTCTCCATCTCGCTGTCTTTCCCTCTTTCCTTTCCCAGCTTCCGTCAAGGAAAGGATGTGAGGCATCTTAAAGAAATACATATTGTTTAAGGCAAATATGAAGTAGAGGAGAAAATGTGGATAATGGGAAAACCAGAGGAAAGAAGACCACTAAGTTAAACCTGAGTTCCCTGGCGGGTAAAGTAAAGACTAATAGAGGCAGTTATAAGGTTAATCATGTCCAAAGCCATGAATAAACTAGCTTTTCCTGGCACTGAAGATTGAGAGAAATTGGAGGACGTCATCTCCCTTAACCAAATGTAACTCCCAACAGTGAGTTTCCCAGGGCTGGGCTTTATAGTATCCTTCAGTGCAGGTCCGTGGCAGCTAACACATTTTCAGGAAGAGATTCTGCAATGGCCCAAAGCAGTGCAGCTCAGATATGCAACTTCATGACAGCTGCTCCTAAGCCAAAGATTATAAAGTGTACAGTTTCTGGAACAGTGTTTCTCAGAGTGAAAGCCTTGCCCCCTGAGATGCTCTATGAAGAAAGTATTCTGTGGCCAAATGTTCCCCTCTCAGAGCATGAGTGAGCCCATGAACATATTAATGGCTCTTAGTCCTTCAGTAAAGAACCTTGCTTAACATTTTTTACCTTGGCATTTCTCCAAACTTATTTGGTTGTAGAACCCTCACCCTCCTGGCAGTGTTTCGTGCTGTTTCTAATACTGTGTGTCAGCATCTTTAAAAAGTGAGATCTCTTTTTGGTGGTGGCCAGCCTAGCTTGGGAAGAAGAGAGGGGGTGACTTATGGTCTGCTTCCTAACAAGCACATTTCTTTTTCACCAGTGTATTGCCTGAGTGGACGTCAGCCATGTCCTTACTTTAACATTCTCAGGGGGTCCTTAGGCAAGTAGGAGCCAATTGCGCTGTAGACGTTGGCTTTCTGTGAAATATAATTCCATTGTGTTTGACTTACTAGGTGCTGCACACCCAACTGGGACTCCTTTTGGGCCACCTCCTCATCACAGCAACTTCCTTAACCCTGCTGCCCACCTTGGTGAGTTGCCATCAGTGATGGGAAATGATGTGTGTATTCCGGAAAACCTTTGTTTACTGCACTCCTACTGCACTTCCTGGCAAGTTGGCCAGTGTCATAGACACCTCACTTACTACTTAGGGGGATGATGGTCTTCTTGTAGAAGTTTGAATACAGGCCATCCATCTTCAGGATGTCAGCACCTCTTACACCACATTTTAAAGTCATAGATCTGTGCTCAGTGGTTGCTCTGTCTGAAATTACTGAGGGTGCAGTGGATGAAAGCTATGCCCTCGTACCTCAGGGAGTCCACATTTACAATAGCCTGCTCCTGCCCATTGGAGGAAGATGGTGAATTCCTGCCCCATATCTAAGGGCACCCCCAGGAGGTGGAAAGAAAGACAAGATGATGATATAAAGAGACATTACACATTGTTTTCATCACTTCACATTTCACTGCCCTATTAACATGTCTCTTCCTAGTAAAGGCGCATGCTTTATTTGTGGCCTTTGTTTATTTGATGTTTTCTGCAAGTGTACAAGCAAATACAGGCAATGATATGCCCGACGACAGGGTCTATAACACGTGTACCTTCACAATTTTATCATTGAGAGATTTATTTTAAGATGTCATCTTATTTCTATTCTGTTAGAGCCTACAGAGCACATTCCCAGAAGAGGAGAGACAGAGCAGGGAGGCGTCCTAGAACACTGTGGCCTGAGTAATGCTCCCCACCTGGCAAAAGAGAAATGGGGCAAAATGCACAGTTCTGGAAAATAGCTCTCATAAATATTTTGCTAACTCAATGCCTAAATTCAAGTGCAGTGAAATCCTTTTGCATAATCTGGTGGGAGAAGTGGGACAGATCAGGTCTGAGTATAGAGAGGGTAAGGATCCCACATCACTTTCCCCAGTTCCCAGGAAGCTCTTATGCCCCTCACTCAATAGCGGAACCATTTCCTTCTTCCCAATCTTGTTTGCAGAGCCTTTTAATCGGCCGTCTACATTCACTGGCCTAGCAGCAGTTGGTGGCAATGCCTTCGGGGGACTTGGAAATCCTTCAGTTAGTGAGTACCTCTAACTTTTAAAAATCTGCCTTGGACTATTTATCTCTTCTAATCTGTCTATGGCTCAAGACCTTTCTAAATAAAAGGAAACTATGCTCTGGGGAAATAAATTTAGGTTATATCATTGCAAAAGCAGGCCTACACAATGGAGTTAGGTATCAGTTGAATTCACATCAAAACCAACATTTTAAGGATAGCCTACTGTTAATATATGTTACTGAGGGTCAGGAAAGGTAATGTAGTTGATTAAACTCCAAACAGTTTGCTTAAGTTCATAGTTTCATCCATATTCCATCTCTACTATCCCAGACTTTAGCTATAGCTCCCATTAAAAGCGAAAACAACTTTTAAATTTCATTTGCCTTTGGCATTAGATTGAAAAGTCTCCGTGAAGTAGCAGGCAAACCATACCAGGCTCGTGATAGTCAAGGGTTGGCTTGACTAACATTTTGTACTCTATAATATGGGAGGACTATGGAGTTTTGTACTACTAAGAAGTCTGTATAGACCAGGAAAAGAGTCGCAGAACCTGCTCATGTTCTAAACATTATTAGGTCACTAAATACTCAAGTTGTTTTCTTTCGTGCCATCCATGTATCATATTCTTGGGGTACAGGAGGCCATAAATGCAGCTCCAAGCATACCATCACAGTTTCAGTTAGTGTGGAGACGTTATGCGTCTGTGTATGTCAAGGCCCTGTCTGGTCTCTGATGATACTTGTTTTAGTTTGTTAAAGTTATGGAAAGAGGAAGAGTCACGTTGGCAGGATTGTAGTGGGCAGAGGATAACCCTGAATTCTACTCTGATTTGAACATTATTAATCTAAGTCACACCATTAAAATACACCCTTCTGCATGCTTGGGACTTTGCATGCGCCAGATATGTTTGATTAGGTCATCGTGACACCTGTTTGGTCCCTTTCCTTTTTAATCTCCCTCCTCCCACCCCTTTGCCTTTGGTTTAAAAAAAAGCTGAGAGCTACCTCTCCAGTGTAGGACAAGAGTTCCTCTAATGAATTTGTTAATCTCCTTTCCTTTTCCAGCTCCCAATAATATGTATTCATTTTAACTCTGAATGCTGTTAAAAGTTTTTTGGTAAGTACCTTCATTACAGCAGATTATATAATTTCTCTTAAACCTTTTTGTTCTCCACTTCACCATTTCAGCACCCAACTCAATGTTCGGCCACAAGGATGGCCCCAGTGTGCAGAACTTTAGCAACCCTCACGAACCCTGGAACCGGCTGCACCGAACGCCTCCGTCGTTCCCGACCCCTCCGCCCTGGCTGAAGCCAGGGGAGCTGGAGCGTAGCGCGTCCGCTGCAGCTCATGACAGAGATAGAGATGTAGATAAACGAGACTCATCTGTTAGTAAAGATGACAAAGAAAGGTACGGAAAGAAACCCGTTGCTCTCGAGTCCCACTGGGGGAGCCCGCTCTGTGCCAAGGACCGGCCATCCACCCTCCCTCTCCCAGCCTCGTGCTCAGCTGGCCCCGTCGCCTCCACTCCTCACACAGCCAGGGCCCACACCCCAGGCCCCCGGAGCCCCGAAGTGCTCACCCTCTGGCCCGTAGTGCCTCGTGACTGTAGAATAGAATCACAGCGTAGCAGAAGATTCCTGAGTTAGAAGCAGCTACACATGTAAAAGCTCCAAAGTCCCTGTGAGCACTAATGTATCCAGATACGAGTCTTTCTCCAAAAGACAGTGAGCTGGAGCTGTGAGCCGAACACACACAGCATGAATCAATACCATCTTTGCTTTCCAGTTCGTGCAGTCCATTAAATCATCCATAGGTTTTGCTCTCTTTCTCTCTTTCTTTTTATTTTCTTTTAGAAAGTCATGTTTGTATTGTCTCATCATATTTTTCTCAAATTTTGTTCAAACTCAAATCCTGGGCTCACAGATGACTGATAAAATTTTGCTAACCTAGATTTAGAGAAACATCAGCAAGCATTTTTGGTTTTGGTTTTGTTTTGCCAGTGGATAATTAATTTTACTAACCATTTTGATCTCTGTACTTGGTAACTCATGCCTAAAAAAGAAGTTGCCTTAAAGAGGAAAATGTCTTACAGTATTTTTTCTGAAGAATGTCATAAGCATTCTTGACAAAGTGTCCCTGTTTTTTTCTTCAGGCTATTTTCATTTTGAGCGAATTGATAAGGAATACGCAAGATATGCTAAACAGAAAACACTTAATAATTTCCTTTTAGTACTTAAGACTCAAATATGATCCAAATCTTTAATTTTTATTTACAGTATATACGTATAGTGTGTGTGTGTGTTCGTGTGTCCGTGTCCGTCCGTCCTAGTGATTTTAGAAAATTTAGCTTTGCCGTCTCTAAATGTGGCAGTAGGTAGATATTCATCATAGACCATCATGCTAATAGATTTTTTTTTCTTATACAAGAAAAAGAAAAATTTTCCTTCAATGTAGTATGATGATAATCTCTTAGCCAATGGGAAGACCGATTATGACCCTCAGCTCTGAGCTGTAAACTGAAAAAGTGAGGCACACCTGCAGTGGGCATAGCTCAAACCAGGGCTCTCTTTAGACATGTCAGTGAAGAGAAAACAGGATGTGGCAGCAAACCTTTTCACAGTTTTTTTGATGGAGTCAAAATGGCCTCGGGTTAAAATCAGGAAACCTGATAAAATATACTCTTCTTTATCTTACCTTTTAAAGATGTTCTTCTTCTTAGCTTTTGCATGTTGGCTAACAACAAACTTTGTAGGGGAGACCTTAATTCTCACCATGGCTGCCTCACCTTCTGAGCTGTCACTGAGCCGGCATGGTGTCCGGCTTCTCTCTCTACCTTGGCTAAGTCTGTCTTGGGGCTGTCCCTAAGGCTCGCTGGATTCTTAGTCTGACCTCTTCAAGTCTTACCTTATTGTCATTCTGTTGCTTTACATTTTCCGCCCAGTACTCGTAAGCCCCCGCCCAAGACAGGTCTCTAAATTATTCTTCCACACTCCCTTCACAGATGCTCTTGCGGTTGTTCTTGATTTCCCCATGAGGTTCTGTGTCTACGGACCTGCTTTTCCTCCTGGCTTCCCTCCGCCTTCTCATCAGATTTTAGCTTTCTTATTCTTCCTAATGCAAAAGTACTTTTTGCAACCCGAAAGTCCTGAAATTGTGGTTTCCTTTCACACCCTCCTCTCATACTACATCTTGGAGATTGCTCCATATCCACCTTCTTTACTCTGGAATCGTCTTTTATCCAGATGTCGGGAGAGAGGAGCTCCCTCCCATATTATTCATGTTAAACTCTTCCTCCCACCGGCTTTGTATTGTTAATTGGACGAAAGGTTGTATTCATGTTTGGGCTCTTAAAGCTTTATTCATGATACTAAATGATCCTTAGAATCTAGCCAGACAGGTTGTATTGCCACGTCACTAACTTATTGGCCACATTGGTCCATTTCGGCTTTCTGAAAGCCCTTCCTCTGTGGTCTTGATTGAGGCACGTGACTCAGACATACAGAAAGAATTCTTTTTCCCCCTCAGACTGCCCCACTCACCCTCATCCCTAGCACTTCACCCCCATAAAGCTTCCTCTACAATCTAGGTCAGTCGGACCAGGGTGGCTGGTATCTGGCTGCCTCGATGACCACGGGAAGCAGCCCCGAGCCTGTCCTTTTCACACCACCATCTCATTGGCAGCCCTCGCCAGGCCGACAAGCCCATTTCATTTGCTTCCTTGTTTCCCTCTTCCCCACTCAGGGAAAGTGTTGAGAAGAGACACTCCAGCCACCCTTCACCAGCACCTATCCTCCCGGTGAGCACCCTGGGACATAACCGCAGCTCCACTGAACAGATCAGGGGTCATTTGAACACTGAGGCTCGAGAGAAAGAAAAATCCAAAGAGAGGGAGAGAGACCACTCGGAATCCCGTAAGGACCTGACTGCCGATGAGCACAAGGCAAAGGAGGGCCACCTACCTGAGAAGGATGGCCATGGCCACGAGGGGCGAGCCGTGGGCGAAGAGGCCAAGCAGCTGGCCCGGGTGCCATCACCCTACGTGCGGACCCCCGTAGTGGAGAGTGCCAGGCCCAACAGCACCTCGAGCCGCGAGGCTGAGCAGCGCAAGAGCGAGCCAGCCTACGAGAACCCCAAGAAGGGCTCAGAGGTCAAGGTGAAGGAGGAGCGCAAGGAAGACCATGACCTGCCTCCGGAGGCCCCACAGACCCACCGGTCTTCAGAGCCACCTCCTCCAAACTCCTCGTCCAGTGTGCACCCGGGGCCCTTGGCTTCGATGCCCATGACGGTGGGGGTGACAGGAATTCACCCCATGAACAGCATCAGCAGCCTGGACAGGACTCGCATGATGACTCCTTTCATGGGCATCAGTCCCATCCCTGGGGGAGAGCGGTTCCCGTATCCTTCTTTCCACTGGGACCCCATACGGGACCCTTTGAGGGATCCCTACCGAGAACTTGACATCCATCGGAGAGACCCGCTGGGCAGGGACTTTCTGCTGAGGAACGACCCTCTCCACCGTCTCTCGACTCCCCGGCTCTACGAAGCTGATCGCTCCTTTAGGGACAGGGAGCCTCATGACTATAACCACCACCACCACCACCACCACCACCCTCTGTCTGTGGACCCTCGGCGGGAACATGAGCGAGGGAGTCACCTGGATGAGCGGGAGCGCTTGCATATGCTCAGAGAGGACTATGAGCACACGCGGCTCCATTCTGTCCACCCTGCCTCCCTCGATGGACACCTCCCCCACCCCAGCCTCATCACCCCCGGACTCCCTAGCATGCACTACCCCAGAATCAGCCCCACCACGGGGCACCAGAACGGACTCCTCAACAAGACCCCGCCCACGGCAGCGCTGAGTGCGCCTCCCCCGCTCATTTCCACGCTGGGGGGCCGCCCAGTCTCTCCCAGAAGGACTACTCCTCTGTCGGCGGAGATCAGGGAGAGGCCCCCTTCCCACACTCTGAAGGATATTGAAGCTCGATAAGGAGAGCGTAGGACACGGAGAGGAAGAAGAACCTACACCCACACAGCACCAGACTTTAACCAGAGGGCCCGAGCGAGCGAGCGAGCAGACTCCGGCTTCCTTATTAAGACAGACTGCGGGGCTCTCTGAGAGGTCCCCAACTCTTCCCTTGTAAAAAATGTATAGACTCAGTGCAGATTTTGAAATGTTTTTGTATATTATACGTTGAAATTTTTCAGATCTTTTAGCCAAGTCATATGTTCTCATGTCTCCTCCTCTTTTGGGTTGTCTTATAAGACTTTTTGATTTGAACCAAAACAGTGAAGATGACAACACACACCAATTTGGTAATAATTGGGGGGAAAAGAAACAGTCCACACAATCCATCAGGCAAAGCTCTTTCAGATGAGAAGGGAAGGCCGTGTACATAGTTATGTAAAAAAAGATTGCTTCATGAGCTAATGGTTCATATATGCAAAAGGGTAAGATGAAAGCTTTACTTTGTACAAATGTAAATAGATAAAGATTAAGTAACATAATACATTAATACTTCTTAAAATGTGCTATTTGCAAACTTAATTATCAGTGAACACAGTTGGCTATGGCTGTGTTCCCATATATCGTTATAGACAGCTAAACCCTTCAACTATGCAATGAATGTTAGGGCTTTTCACAAAAGCCTGCCTAACTCAAAGGAGCCTTTTCAAATCCATTTACAACATACTTAAGGTCATATTTTCCCTGAACAAGCGCTTACGTGATATGACTCTGTTTTCCTTGCTTGTTTTTTCAAATGGAGAAACATCCTATTTTGCAAATTGGACCCCAGGCTGAAACTTTGGATCTGAAGTTGCTGCTTGTGGGCTCTGGGGGTAGAGTACAGCCCCGGAAAGGTAACTGAGGACATGAGCAACCAGTGCCAGGGAGGATGGGAGTTGTCAGATGCCAGAATCAGGGGACACAGACAGGTCGCCAGCATCTCGTCACCATCAGTCACGTGATTTCACACACACCTCATGTGGGAACCATCCGTTTTTTAGTGTGTCCTCTTTCATATCTGTACACACCTCCTCGTTTTGTAATGAGATTTAATTACACCCAAACAGATCCTGAAAGAAAGCTTCAAGTTTTCTCAGATGATGGATATGTTTTCACTGTGTGCGGTAACTGATGGATTTAAGGTGCACATTTCCTAATGTGGCTTGTATTCCAGGTGGTGAGAAAGTCTGGGAATAGCCGTGACAGTCAGCCACATGGAGCCGTGGAGAGTGACAGAGGGTGAGAGGTGGCAGAGACAAAGTCTTGCGTGTGCGTGTGTTTTTAAGTTTGCATCAATCTTAATGTCTCTTCATAATACTTTTATAATACATTAAGCCTCTTGTCTACATATTTGGAGAGAATATGACTTTACTAGCAGAGAAATACAATATATCTTGTCTACTGGACTGTAAAATATATGTATGAAATAAAATTAGTTCCATTTGGTCTTCTAGTATATTAAAGTGCTATCTGACGTTGTTATCCTGTTTTTGCAAAAAAAAAAAAAGTTAACTACAGACCATTGTTTCTAATAAGCAGAGAGATCTATTTTAGTAGTAAACTGAAGGTTTAGTTGTGAGCTTCAGATTTTGTGAACTCCAGATGTTGTGCAGTGTTTTGTTTTTTTTTTAAGACAACAACTAAAAAGAAAAAAAATCCAAGGAATATGTACACTGGAACTGTAGTGGTAGCTTTCAGTATTGTAAAGAGATTGTTCTATCCAGACCTTTTTGCTGTTTATCCTGTATGTAATAAAGTCCTTTCTAGATCCTCTGTGGAAAGAAAAGTGAAGCGACTGGATCTTCAGCATGTTCTCATCGGCGGAGCCTCTTGTGTAATGTAAACTGTGCCATGTTATTAAAAAATGTGAACTAAGCTTCCAGCTGCTTGTTTGTGTGAGATGGCCATCATTACCCTGGGGAAGAAGCCATACTTGCAAGACCCAGCTCTTGACAAGGAACACCTTGAACCCTGCCTGAGCAAGAACAGCAGGCTGACCTAAAATGGCTGGCCACCCTGCCTCACTCAGATAGTGACCCGCCAATTAGTTTCTGTAAGCATTGCACCCCACACAGTCAGTTGTGGGTTTTCTCTTTTTTTTTGTCTTAAGCAAAATACTGTTAAGTCGTGATGGGAAGGTACTTTGGGGTTTTGTAGATGATGTGTGTGGGCTAAGTTAGCCAATACCCTCTGTGTCTCAGGCCTCCTTCAAAACTCAGCATTTGCTTTATCTGCGTTGACGACAAATCTGATATAGGGTTCTTCACAACAGTCCTTGCTTCCTTGTTCCTTTGCTCTTCAATCTGTGGACTCGGTCAGTTATATGTTACTTAAGACCTTCCAGATACTTTTTCCTGTGTCGCGTTGAATTACGTGGCATATGCATCATCGCTTGGCAGACTTCTCCCTCCTCCTCTAAAATCTGTTTTTTCAAGAGGTAAAAATTGTTAACTTTTCTTGTGTCACCCTGATGGAATTGCTGTTTGAATGAGATTGTGTAGGTTGGTATCAGTATCTTACTGGAAAAAACAAACTAACGCTGCCCTGGTGAGCAGGCTGCTGCCTGGCATTGAAACGGAAGTGAGCAGAACCTGTGGGCCCGCACCTGTGACAGTGCCGTGTGCTCCTACAGCTCTCAGGGAGGTCTGGGACGGCCCTGGGAGACTCCTGGTTGGGGGAAACGGGCTTGCAGGCTTAGAAAGCTAATGATGGGCAGAACAGGAACTGCTTGAAAGGCCCACTTCACCCAGCTCTGCTTTTATATGTTAATACCTCATTCCCAGACTGGAGAAGATAACTTGAAAAAAGACTAGTGAAAACCTGATAAACACTGTGTTTTTCCAAATGAGGCAATTCTCGGGACATTGCAGACACTCGACATCAGTGGCGTCTTGATTTGCTGTTTCTGGCAGACCTTGCTGCCTTCTATTGTACACCTATTTTCATGTTGCCATCTGCAGTGTCAGAACGGAGGAGTGTCAAACTCAAATCAGTCACGGTGTTTAATCCCTGGGGCTTTATTCATCTCAACCTTTGCATATATTCCCTCTAATTACGTTCGGCTCCTCGGCATTGATGGGTACCAGCACCAATTTGATTTTCTGCTAACCTATAGATGCTCTAATTAGCTCCACAGTCTTTGACTGACAATGATCTTGTTATCTTCTAATGGTACATGACAAGTAAAATAGCGAATATAATGATGCAATAATTACCATTTTGGATGGATATTCGCAACAGTATTTGCTGTTTATCCTTTTCCTGCCTCAGTCAAGGTGGATGAGAGGAGATCCGATGTGATTGTTGATGTTATATACATATGTGCCATAAAAAGACGTTTAAGACAAAATTTTGCGATGCAATTAGCCATGCAGTGTGGGCTTCTTGGGTTTATATCCACACTGAAAAGCAAATTAGGCCCCAGTGGCATTAAATCAGTTGAAGGAAAGAGAACAAAAGTGCCATGGGTTTTTTCACGTTATTTTTTAAACTTTGCCGTTGTTTTTTGTGTGAATTGCTGAGCAATTTCTTAGACATGGCAAGTTTCCTTTCAATAGAATAGGATTATTTATCAGATAAAAAATTACATCCTCCAAGACAATTCCACACTGAAATTGCTGGTCTTCCTTGGGCACTCTCACAGGTACAAAGTGAGTTTTTAGAATCTCACATCTGAGCTGCTGGAAGCCTCTGACAAGGAGCTTGGACCAGCAGGCAGGGGGCCTGGAGCCCCCCCCCCCCCCCGTGCTTTGTGTTCCCAGTGACCTTGAGCTTACCACAGCACGGCAAACTGTCCTAATGTGTAACTGAGGCCAGCTGAACCTACCAAGGGCTACAGACATGCAGGTTGTAAGCCCGGAACACATCGGCCTGAAGCGTCCTGACGTGTGGGTCCCAGAGCCCATGGACACGGTAGACTTGAAGAGAATGGCCCGCACAAAAGAAAGTAACTTTTGTTTTTGTTACAGCCTCAGTTCCAATTACAGTGTCATGAAGATTGTTTGCTAAAGATTTGCTGACGCACTTGCAGACCCAAGGGGAGTGGGTTGGTGGTTCCTGGGTTTCTCACCTGGTTGGAGGGGGGAGTTGGGGCAGGGTCAGGCCAGATCCCGCAGGGCATTGTCACAGGTGGGGTCTCGGCCTGCTGTCGTACCCACAGTGTTTACCAACTCCACGATGTAGGCAAGGTGGAGTCTGTTTGGAGCCTCCATGTGGCCCGGAAGAGCCCTGGAGCAGAAGCCTGCGTTCGTCTCCCACGCAGGTGCTGGGCAAACAGGTCTCAGTTTCCTCAGCCGTAACGTGAATTTCTTGGCTGATGTTTCAGGCTTCTTCAAGCTCTGTTTGGACTTTGTTGGGCCTCAGGTTACTTTTTAAAACTTTGTTTACCTTCTCACACTCTGTACTATTCCCCGTGCTTCTTGGCAGCTTCTGATCTCCGTTTATCTGCAGGATCTCTTCCCTCTTACCAAAGGCCCTGGGGTAAGAATCTGAGCCACCCTGCAAGGTCAAACTCAAGGCCCTTCTCAGTGAAGCCTCCCCTGACTGCTAATCCCTCCCTCTTTGGAAGCCTCCCAGGGTTTAGCCTGCTCTCCAAGCTCCCCGCCTCCACCCTCCACTCAGCCTTCCTGTTCTGGGGTTCCATAGGGCCCTGTCTTCTCTCTCTTGCAGGATCATCGGCCCCACAGGACAGGGGCCTGAATGGCTCATGTCCCTGGCCAGGCCCTATGCTAGATGCCACAGGCAGGTCGAGGTCACTCCCTGGCTGGTTCTCTGTACTGGGAGACTGCACAGAGCCCTGGCTCTCAAACCTTTGGTACAGTCATCATGATGCAGCACACACACACACACACATACCTGAAACAGGTATGATGAAACAATACCTTTGCTGTGTGCAATGAACTCTGATTTTTTTATTCCATTCTCATTCATTTTTGTAAATGCTGGTTGCAACCCACTACTTCATCTCATACCATTAGGAATCATAGGTCTCAATCCCTAGTTTGAAAATAGTATCGTGGAAGAAATCCTCCAGGTTTTAAAGAAGGGTGAGTCACCTGGGCTGAGGGCCAAGGCTGTTTTCTGCTGTTGTCCCACAACTACTACCTATCCTCTTACCTAGTCTCCCTAAACTGCCAATTACGCCATTGCCAGTTCTGCTCACACCTCTCCCAGGTTCCACAACCATGCTGTTCTTAAAGAGGGCGCTAGAGTGGAGCCCAGACTTCTCACCTGGCCTTTGAGGTCCTGCACCCTTGGTGCGTGGGGACCTGTCAGCCTCACCTCCCCATGCCTTTCCCAGCACTCTGTGCCTTTGTTCCCTTTGCTATCTTTTCTCCATCTGGCAAACAGGTTCACCTCAAAGACCTTCACCTCCAGGAAGCCTCCCGTGACTGCCCCGTGTCCCCCATCGCAGTTAATTCCTTAGACTAGTGGCTCTCAAAGTGTGGTCCTTGGACCAGCAGCAGCACTACCTGGGAACTGCTTAGAAATATGAATTCTCAGGCCCTCCCTCCAACCTCTTGAATCTGAAACTCTGAGGGTGGGGCCCAGTGATCTGTGGTTTAACAAGCCCTCCAGGTGATTCTGATGCACAATCAAGTTTGAGAACCACTGGCTCACACTATGTAAAAAGGTCAAGGGAAAGTTCTGGCCAAAAGCTGCAAAAAAGAATCGTCAGGTAACAGAAAGTGGTTCTGGAAAAGAAGCTGTGTTCTCTTTGACTTTCTGGCCTGATCCATGATCCTACTGGATTGGATCGTCAAGAGGTTGTCACCTCTTTTGAGCCAGAAAGGCATTTTCTGCTTCCTTGCTAGTGTATCGTTGCTAATTCATGCATCACTAACAGTACGAAATGGGCAGAGAGGTCTGCCTCTCCTTAGCAATAATGATGAGAGCCAATGTTTTCTGAGTGCTTTTTGCATGCACTGTTCTAAGAGCTTTTAACATGGATCATCTCCCTTAATGTTCTCAACGTTCTTGCAAGGTATAACCCCAATTGGACAAGCGAGGAAAATGGGGCCCAGAGAGCTGAAGTAATTTGCCTGTGTTCAAGTGCATAACCTAGATACAGCCCCAGCAGTCTCCCTCAAGCCTGCACCATCACCGTGGCCTGTGTTACCCCCGAGAAAAGGCTTGCTGAGTTAATTAGCCATGTAAAGAGCAATTGCAGGGACATCGTTTACCCACTTAACACTCACTTGTAATTAGCACCGTATATATTCTAGAGGCTGCAAACTGGTGGCCTGGAATGAATGAATGAGACAAGAGGATTGTGCATGACTCGATGAGAACATACCATGACCCAAGGATTATGATATTAATCATGATATCTGTACATCTGAGGTATGTTTTCTTAAAAATTAGTGGCTTGTGTGGTCCAAAGCAGCCCACAACATGTTACATTTGGCCCAGAATGATTTTAGAATATAAAAATTTTATGTAGGCAAATTGCAGGTCGTGACCCCATTGAACCTCCGTCCCTGAGGGGGCCACGTGCCCTGAGCTGCCTGCAGCCCTGTCACTCCCAGCGTCCCACACGGCACCCTCCACACAGTTTCCTTATGTGTTAGGTGGATATTGAGCAGTTTGTGACTACGGATATGTGCAAATATTTAATACCAGAGTTCTTGAAAACAAAGTAGTCTCATATCTAATTATTAAGGTAGAACGAAAGTTCCAGGCAATAAGGTCACAGTCATTGGAAGTAATAAACTGGCATTCCTCCGTAACTTGGGATTTTCATTCATTCAGATGGGTCTTCACCCTGGTGGGTCTGTCATAATGCGACTAAGGATGCCATCTGCTGTAGTTTGCACACCCCTAACAACAGCAAAGGTTCATGAAGACATCAGCAGGTGCAGAATAAACAAATGGCTAGGTGCTGGGGCTATAGCAGTAGTCAAAAGGACAAGGCCCCTCCCTCCCTGGTGGGCTTACATCCAGGGGGAAGACAATCAAGTGGCAAGTTAACCAAGACAGTTACAGACAGGAATAAATGGTGCAAAAAGTGAAGAAGGTGGCGTGAGAGCCTCTTGGACAGATGGGCAGGAAGGCACATTCAAGGACATTGTTGAGTTAGTGAAATGGAGTTCTCCATTTCAGCCAAGTTTTGTTGCAGCCTGGTTCTCCTTCCTCCTGGGTTTCCCAAAACTACCCTGAGCTCTGGGAGGCCTGTAAAATACGGCCTCTCCCGCTGAGAGTCCTGAGCCGGTGGTAGAGGTGTTGCTGCCTTCTCCCTGTTCGCCTCACCTGCAATCCTGCTAAGGGCCAAGTGATGGCGCCACCGAGTCCCTTCTGGACTGTGCCTGAGGGCCGAGTGGCATGGACACACAGTGGATTTGAGCTGGGTCACTCACCACCTCTCTACAGACCTCCATTTCCTCATCTCAGTAATGAGAAGCAGGAAGGAGACTGGACCTTACCCGCTGATGTCTGAGTTCTCTTTCAGTTCAAATAGGTTATGTTCATGTGGCTGGATTTTATTTGCCAGTGTTTATGGAAGAAAAGAAATGCCAAGATAAAAACAGGAAAGTGCTAGTAACGTTTGAGAGGAGGAGTCTCATGAGGGAGCATTGAGAGCCAAGCTCGGAGAGGTCTTTGGGGGCCCTGTGCAAGGGACTGGCTTGCTAGGACTTTAAACTTCATCCTGTGAGCGGTTGGGAACTACTGAAGTTTCTGTCAGTAAGGCTTCAGGGAGATTAACCTGGTACCAGTGAGGGTGGATTGCACTGACACACGACACCAACTCCTGACAGGGCCACAGTCCTATATTCCACAGGCATCTCGGTTCCAGCTTCAGCCCTGCGTAGACCTCCTGGAACGTGAAACAGAGCAGCGTCTAAACCCTGCAGCCTCCATCACCTCCCCAGAGGCCCAGCGGCGGCTCCCACCTGTGCTCCATCACACCCGCATCTGTGGGCCCGCCCCACAGGCTTCCCGCTCCAAGGGCTGCTCACCGGTGTATCCCCTCGTCTAGCCTCCTGGCCTGCACCTGCCGGGCTCAAAGGCAACTCCAACTCTGCACACCAGGAGTCTCGCCCCGCCCCTACTCAGAGCCTCCCCATACCCTGTGCCCTGGACCTCAGCACTGGTGTCATCCTGCTTTTATTGCCAGTCTCCTGTTGTCCTTCTGGCTCTGTATCCCCTCCACTCCATTCCCATCCTCCTCATGTCCTGGAAACCCGCCCTGGCCCTCTGGTCAGTAGTTAAAACAAACCCCCTTTTCTATCCGCTCTTCTCGGGACCTTCCCTTCATCCCCTGAGGACACAGGCTCCCCTGCAGCTCTCTAAAATGGGGGGCATTTTCTCTCCCACATCCTTCTCATTAGGGCCTGAGGTGGGCAAGGATCACCTTGGTCTCCTCGCTGCCCTCAGAACACCCTCCCTGCCTCCCCCAATCCCCCAAGTCCTGGGTGCGACCATCTGCCCACACTCTCCACTGAGTGCCCCGCCCAGCGGCTCAGGGTCCTTCTCTCGGGCAACACTCCCATCATCGTTATTCCTCTCACGGGCACGCTGGGGCTCTGGCTTCATCAGCAACTCAGCTCCTCCCTGCTCTCATTTCAGATACGGTGCCTTCTGACCCCACATCTTCCTGCTGTTCCCTCGAGAACCCCCACCCCGACAATCCTCTGAGGCCGCTTTTGCACACTGTTCCTTGTTTCCTCTGTTCTCACTTCCCTCCTTCCTCCACTGGCAAGTGATTGCTGCCACTCCCCTACACACACCCCAGTGCTCTTGCTCTCTCTTGTTTGTGGAACCACACTGGTTAAACGCCAGCCTTGGTTCAGTACAGTTCTGGCCACCTCGTGACAGGGCCATCATGGTCAAATGAGGTGAGAGAGAATCATAAAATTATGCTGTGGTCAGCAACTTCAAGTGGGCCCTTAACCCTTCCTGGAAATCATGTGTTCCTGCTGCTCTGCTGGGTGCCTGTCATGCCTGAGGGGTCAGGGGTAACGTTTCCAAGACGGATTCCCCTTGGCCTCCTGGGAAGCTCCTTGGAAACCCGCTGTGGCCCAGTGCTGAAAGCTGTCAGTCCTGGAAAACTGCAAGGCCTGGACTCCAGCCCCCACCTCGCCTGGGGAAGGTCTAACCCCACTTCCCAAATCGTGAAATCTCACCTGGAGAGAAGGGTTGGAGCCACAGTCCTGCCACATCATGTCGCTGGCCCCTGTTGATTCCGTGGAGGGAGCCAGGGCTTTCCTAGCTGTGCAGTGGAGAAGCCCCACTGCCCAGCCTCAGGACTCTCTCCTGAGCCCTGCCTGTGTCATTGCTAGGCTCAGACAAGAGGGACCTTTTACCTGGCCACACATACGCACAGCACCGCCTCTGTCACTTGGGAGTTGGTGTGCAGCCTGGCACAGTGTATCAGCCACCACTCTCCTCAACATCCTGTCTTGTGACTCACACCATCCAGGCCCCAGGGACCTGCTTCCCCACACCTCTTGTGCTGTGTCCTCCAGACAAAGGGCGGCTGCTTCCAAATGCCATGAACCTTGTGGGTATGCCATGCCAGTGTGGAGACAGATTCCTCTTCAGAGAGCAGAGAGGATTTGCGTGGTGGAAACACTTTCAGTAAAGAAAAAACTATTTAATTAACTCACCAAACCCTTCCTCTCAAGATAGCATTGGTACAATAGATTCTCGCATAATGGAGTATTGTTTCCCAGCATTGAGCTGCCAATTTCTCACTTTTCTTGCTATTCTAATTCGTGGTTCTTGGTGTACTCACGAATTAGCCAAGTATTCACAACATTCTGCATGTGGCAACTGAGGAACATTTTGCAATAATAAACAGTTACTGTGACTCTTAAATTTCTATGTGTGTAAGACCAGATGTAACAAGGATGAAGCATATGAAAACAAGCACATGGAAACTGATTCCTAAGGATTTTATTCTTCTTGATGCTATTGTAAATAGAACTGTTTCTTAATTTCCTTTATGGAATGTTCATTGCTAGTGTACAGAAATACAAGTGATTTTGTCACGTTTTTTTTTTTTTTTTGGTGAGGGAGATTAGCCCTGAGCTAACATTCGTGCCCATCTTCCGCTATTTTATATGTGAGACACCTGCCACAGCATGGCTCGATAAGTGGTGCATAGGTCCACACCCGGGATCCAAATCTGCAAACCCAGGGCCACCAAAGCAGTGCGTGTGAACTTGACCATTATACCACCTGGCCAGCATCAAGTCACACATTATTTTTTAAATAAAGACTTATTTACTGATCATAACAAAGAAAATTATTCTCATTAAATCTTCAACTTGAAGAGGTCAGATCATAAAATAATTCATAAAAAAATCATTGGAATTTATTTTGAATTATATGGTAATACCACATATCAAAACTTACGTCCATCCTAAAATTGATGTAGAATTTCAAATGACCCCAAATACAAAACAGTCTTCAAAAATAAGAACAAAGTTGGAGGTCTCACACTTCCTGATTTCAAAACTTATTACAAAACTACTTTTTTTTCCTTCCCTGAGGGTATTTCTTTTTTAAAAATATTTTTAAATGTTTTTTTTTTAATTGAGGTAACATTGGTTTGTAACGTTATATAAATTCCAGGTGTACATCATTATATTTTGATTTCTGTGTAGGCTACATCATGCTCACCACCAAAGACTAGTTACCATCCGCCAACACACACACGTGCCTAATCAGCCTTTCTCCTGCTTCCCTCCTGCTTCCCCTCTGGTAATCACCAATCCAATCTCTGTATCTGTGTGTTTGTTTGTTGTTGTTGTTTTATCCTCTATTTGTGAGTGAGATCATATGATATTTGATTTTCTCCCTCTGACTTATTTCACTTAGCATAATACCCTCAAGTTCTATCCATGTTTTCACAAATGGCTGGATTTCATCTTTTCTTATAGCTGAGTAGTATTCCATTGTGTATATATACCACGTCTTCTTTATCCATTCGTCCCTGGATGGAAACCTAGGTTGCTTCCGAGTCTTGGCTATTGTGAATAAGGCTGAGATGAACATAGGGGCGCAAGTCTGTTTATGCATCCGTGTTTTCATGTTCTTTGGATAAATGCCCAGCAGTGGAATAGCTGGATCATGTATTAGATCTATTCTTAATTTTCTGAGGAAAGTCCATACTGTTTTCCATAGTGCCTGCGCCAGTTTGCACTCCCACCAGCAATGTACAGGAGTTCCCTTCTCTCCACATTCCTCTCCAACACTTGCTGTTTCCTGTCTCATTAATTATAGCCATTCTGGTGAGTGTGAGGTTATATCTCATTGTGGTTTTGATTTGCATTTCCCTAATAATTAGTGATGTTGAGCATCTTTTCATGCGCCTATTGGCCATCTGTATATCTTCTTTGGAAAAATGTCAGTTCAGATCTTTTGCCCATTTTTTAATTGGCTTGTTTGGGTTTTTGTTGTTGAGATGCATGAGTTCTTTCTACATTTTTGGATATTAACCACTTATCAGATATATGGTTTGCAAATATCTTCTCCCAATTGTTGGGTTGTCTTTTCATTTTATTGATGGTTTCCTTTGCTGTGCAGAAGCTTTTTAGTTTGATGTAGTCCCATTTGTTTATTTTTTCTTTTGTTTCCCTTGCCTGGTCAGACATGGTATTTGAAAATATGCTGCTAAGATGGTGTCAAAGAGCATACTGCCTATGTTTTCTTCTAGAAGTTTTATGGTTTCAGGTCTCACATTCAAGTCTTCAATCCACTTTGAGTTAATTTTTGTGCATGGTGTAAGATAATGGTCTCCTTTCATTCTTTCGCATGTGGCTGTCCAGTTTTCCATAACACCATTTATGGAAGAGACTTTCCTTTCTTCATTGTATGTTCTTGGCTCCCTTGTCAAATATGAGCTGTTCATAGATGTGTGGGTTTATTTCTGGGCTCTCAATTCTGTTCTATTGATCTGTGTGTCTGTTTTTTGTGCCAGTATCATGCTGTTTTGATTACTATAGCTTTGTAGTATATTTTGAAATCAGAGAGTGTGATACCTCCAGCTTTGTTCTTTTCCTCAGGATTCCTTTGGCTATTCAGGGTCTTTTGTTGTTCCATGTAAGTTTTAGGATTCTTTGTTCTATTTCTGTGAAAAATGTTGTTGAAGCTTTGATAGGGACTGCATTGAAGCTGTAGATTGCTTTAGGAAGTATGGACATTATAACTGCGTTAATTCTTCCAACCTACGAGCATGGACTATCTTTCCATTTCTTTGTGTCTTCTTCAGTTTCTTTCAACAATGTTTTGTAGTTTTCAGTGTCTAAGTCTTTCACCTCTTTGGATAAATTTATTCCTAGGCATTTTATTCTTTTTGTTGCAATTGTAAATGGGATTGTATTCTGCTGAGCTATCTATGCCAGTTGTCCCCTATTTTGTATGTGGGAAGCCACCACAGCATGGCTTGATAACTGGTGTGTAGGTCCACACCAGGGATCCAAACCTGTGAATGCTGGGCTGCTGAAGTGGAGTGCACGGACTCAGCCACCATACCATTGGGCCAGCCTCAGGATTGGATTCTTAATTTCTCTTTCTGCTACTTCCTTGTTGGTGTATACAAACGCAACTGATTTTTGTATGCTGATTTTGTATCCTGCAACTTTACTGTATCCATTTATTGTTTTTAAAATTTTTTGGTGGATTCTTTAGGGTTTTCTATATATAAAATCATGGCATCTGCAAATAGTGACAATTTCCCTTCCTCCCTTCCATTTTGGATCCCTTTTCTTTTTCTTGCCTGATTCCTCTGGCTAGGACTTCCAATACTACGCTAAAGAAGAGTGGCGAAAGTGGGCATCTTGTTCCTGTTCTTAAAGATATACCTTTTAGTTTTTCTCCATTGAGTATGATATTAACTGTGAGTTTGTCATATATGGCCTTTATTATGTTGAGGTACCTTCCTTCTATACTCATTTTATTCAGAGTTTTTGTCATAAATGGATGCTGTATCTTTTCAAATGCTTTCTCTGCATCTAAGGAGATGATCATGTGATTTTTAGTCTTCATTTCTTTAATGTGGTGTATCACATTGATTGATTTGTGGATGTTGAACCATCCCTGCATCCCTGGAATAAATCCCACTTGATCATGATGTATGATCTTTTTAATATATTGTTGTATTCGATTTGTTAGTATTTTGTTGAGGATTTTTGCATCAATGTTCATCAGTGATATTGGTCTCTGATTTTCTTTTCTTGTGTTGTCCTTGTCTGGTTTTGGTATCAGTGTAATGTTGACCTTGTAGAATGAGTTAGGAAGCTTCCCTTCCTCTTTGATTTTTTGGAAGAGTTTGAGAAGGATAGGTATTAAGTCTTTGAATGTTTGGTGGAATTCACCAGGGAAGCTGTCTGGTCCTGGATTTTTTTGGGGGGGGGAGGTTTTTGATTACTGTTTCAATCACCTTACTGGTGATTGGTCTATTCAAATTCTCTACTTCTTCTTGACTCAGTTTTGGAAGGTTGTGTGATTCTAAGGATTTATCTATTTCTTCTAGATTATCCAATTTTTTGGCATATAGCTTTTTGTAGTATTCTCTTATTATCTTTTGTATTTCTGATGTGTCAGTTATAATTTCTCCTCTTTTGTTTCTTATTTGAATTTTGAATTTTGTATTCATTTGAGCCTTCTCTCTTTTTTTCTTGGTGATTCTAGCTAACGATTTGTCAATTTTGTTTATCTTTTCAAAGAACCAACTCTTACTCTCATTGATTTTTTTCTGTTGTTTTTTGTCTCTATTTCATTTATTTCTGCTCTGATTTTTTATTATTTCCCTCCTTCTACTGATTTTGGGCTTTATTTATCTTTTTCTAGTTCCATTAGGTATACTGTTAGATTGTTTATTTGAGATTTTTCTTGTTTGTTGAGATAGGCCTGTATTGCTATAAACTTCCCTCTTAGAACTGCTTTTGCTATATCCCATAAATTTTGGCATATTTTCATTTTTATTTGTCTCCAGGTATTTTTTTTTTATTTCTCCTTTGATTTCTAGGTTGACTCAATAGTTGCTCAGTAGCATTTTGTTTAATCTCCACATTTTTGTGGCTTTTCCAATTTCCTTCCTGTAGTTGATTGCTAGTTTCATACCATTGTGGTCAGAAAAGAGGCTTGGTATTACTTCAATCTTCTTAAATTTATTGAGACTTGTTTTGTGGCCTGAGAGGCGATCTATCCTGGAGAATGTTCCATGTGCATTAGAAAAGAATGTATATTCAGTTTTTGGACAGACTCTTCTGTATATATCTACTAAGTTCACCTGGTCTAATGTGTCATTTGAGGCCAATGTTTTCTTATTGATCTTCTGCTTGGATGGTCTATCCATTGATAGATTTCCTACTATTATATTACTGTCAATTTATCCTTTTATGTCTGTTAATAATTGCTTTATAGATTTAGGTGTTCCTATGTTGGGTACAGATATTTACAAGTGTTATGTCCTCTTGTTGAATTGTCCCTTTTATCATTATGCAATGCTCTTCTTTGTCTCTTGTTACAGTTTTTGCTTTAAAGTCTATTTTGCCTGATATAAATATTGCTACCCCAGCTTTCTTTTCATTTCCATTTGCATGGAGTATCTTTTTCCATCCCTTCACTTTCAGTTTGTGAGTGTTGTTAAGTCTGAAATGTGTCTCTCATATGCAGCATATATATGGGTCTTGTTTTTTTATCCAGTTGGCCACCATATGCCTTTTGATTTGACCATTTAGTCCACTGACGTTTAAAGTAGGTATTAATAAGTATGTACGTATTATCATTTGCTTACTTTTTTTCTGGTGTTTTAGTAGGTGTCCTCTGTTCCTTTCTTCTTCTCTTGCTCTCTCCTCTTGTGGTTTAATGGATTTCTTTAGTATTTGAGTTCCTTTCTCTTTATTTTTTGTGTATTTATTATAGGTTTCTGGTTTGTGATTACCATGAGGTTCATATACAAAAACCGACGTAAATAGCAATCTATATTAAGTTGATGGTCTCTTAAGTTTGACTTCTTGCTAAAAGCTCTACTCTTCTACTCCCCTCCTCCCACATTTTGTGTTTTTGATATCTAACCTCTTTGTGTGTGTGTGTGTGTGTGTATCCCTTAACTGCTTATCATGGAGAAAGATAATTTTAGTAATTTTGTCTTCTGTCCTTCACATTAGCTTCATAAGTGGTTGATCTGCTACCTTTACTATTTATTTGTCTTTGCCAGTGATTTTATTGTTTTGTTTTTGTTTGGTAATTTTCTTATTCCTAGTTGTGATCTTTTCTTTTCCACTTAAATTGGTCCCTTTAGCATTTCTTGTAAGGCTGGTTTATTGGTGATAAGCTCCTTTGGTTTTTGCTTGTCTGGAAAACTCTTTATCTCTCCTTCCATTCTGAATGATAACCTTGCTGGGTAGGGTATTCTTGGCTGTAGGTTTTTTCCTTTCCATGCTTTAAATATATTGTGCCACTCTCTTCTAGCCTGTAAGGTTTCTGCTGAGAAGTCTGTTGATAGCTTTATGGGGGTCTCCTTTGTATGGAACTTCTTGCTTTTCTCTTGGGCTTTTAGGATTCTCTCTTTGTCTTTAATTATTGACATTTGAATTATAATGTGTCTTGGTGTGGGCCTCTTTGGGTTTATTTTGTTTGGTGCTCTCAGTGCTTCCTCTACCTGGTTGTCTGTTTCCTTCTTTAGATTAGGAAAGTTTCCAGCTATTATCTTTTTGAATAGATTCTCTGCCCCTTTGTCTTTCTCTTCTCCATCTGGGACACCTGTAATACGAATGTTAGTGTGCTTGATATTGTCCCAGAGGGCCCTTATACTGTCCTCATTCTTTTTAATTCTTTTTTGTCTTTTCTGTTCAGCTTGGGTTATATCTTCTAGTCTTTCATACAGCTCACTGATCCATTCTTCCATATCATCTACTCTGCTATTGATTCCCTCTAGTGAATTTTTCATTGCCATTACTGTATTCCTCAGTTCTGATTGGTTCTTTTTTATATTTTTCCACTTCTTTGTTGAATTTATTACTGTATTCATCTATTTTTCTCCCAAGGTCAGTGAGCATCCTTATGACTATTAGTTTGTACACTTAATGAGGTTGATTGTTTATCTCTGTTTTGTTTAGTTCTTTTTCTGAGGATTTGTCTTGTTCCCTCATTTGGAACATATTCCTTTGTCTCCTCGTTTTGTCTATTTCTCTGTACTTATATCTATGTATTAGGTAGATCAGTTACATCTCCCAATCTTGAAGAAGTGGCCTTACATAAGAGAGGCTTTATCAGGCTCAGCAATGTGCCTCCCTCTTGTCAGCAGTTACAAACGTTCCAGGAGTGTCCCCTGTGTGGGCTATGTGTGTCCTTCTGTTGTGGTGGGCTTGCCCTTGCTGCAGGTGCACAGGGAGGCTAGGCTGTCACCCTGGCCAGCTGGTTGTAATGCTCAGCTGCATGCAGCTGCTACCATTCCTTTAATCACTTTATTGGGTAAGGCGAGCCTCAGCACAGTTGCCTGTTGCAGCTTTTCTGTTAAGTGAGTAGGCCCCCAGTGTGACTGGTTGCTAGGCTCATGGGCTCACAGTTGCTGTAGGCCTCTGGCCTGAAAGGCTGTTTTCAGCTCTCTCAGTAGTGCAGCTGGGTGGAACTGGCCCCAGGTGTGGCAGCACACAATTGTTTCAGGCACTGGAAGGTGAGGCAGATCCCTTATGTGGCTTAAGATTGCTCCTAGCCATGAAGTGCCTCAGTGAGAATGTGGCTTTTTTCTCTCCAGAAAGGTATTTCTGTCTCTTCCACTTCAGTCAGCACTGTCCCTTGTTGTGGGGGTTCTTTTTTATCCACTTTCTGGTTCTCTGTCAGGGGTAATTATTCCAAGGGTAGTTTTAAAATTGTGTCCGTGGGAGGAGGTGAGTTTAGAGTCCTCCTACACCACCATCTTCCCAGCATACCCCACAAAGCTACATTAATCAAAACAGTGTGGTACTGGCATAAAGACAGACATATAGACCAATGGAACAGAATAGAGAGCCCAGAAATAAACCCTAATGCATATGGTCAGGTGATTTTTGACAAGAGTGCCAAGACCATTCAATGGGAAAAGGATAGTCTTTTCAACAAATGGTGTTGGGGAAACTGAACATACACATATAAAAAATGAAGTTGGATTCTTACCTTACACTATATTTAGAATAAACTCAAAGTGAATCACAGACCTAAACATAAGAGCTAAAACTATAAAACTGTTAAACTCTTAGAAGAAAGCATAGGTGAAAATCTTCATGACATTGGATTTGACATTGATTTCTTGAATATGACACCAAAGGCACAGGCAACAAAAGTAAAAATAGATTAAATTTGACTGCATCAAAATAAAAAATCTTCTGCACATCAATGTATACAATCAACTGAGGCCTTGAAATTCTTCAAAGAAGATATACAAATGGCCAACAAATGCATAAAAAGATGCTCAACATCACTAGTAGTCAGGGAAATGACACTGAAAACTCCACACCCGATAGGATGACCACTATCAAGAAAACAGAAAATATTAAGCGTTGGTGATGATGTGGAGAAATTGGAACCCTGTGCACTGTTGGTGAGAATGTAAAATGGTGCAGCCATTATGGAAAGAGTATGGTGGCTCCTCAAAAAATTAAAAACAGAATTAGAGGGGCTTGCCCCGTGGCCGAGTGGTTAGGTTCGCGTGCTCCGCTGCAGGTGGCCGAGTGTTTCATTGATTCAAATCCTGGGCGCGGACATGGCACTGCTCATCAAACCACGCTGAGGCAGCATCCCACATGCCACCACTAGAAGGACCCACAACGAAGAATATACAACTATATACTGGGGGGCTTTGGGGAGAAAAAGGAAAAAATAAAATGAAATCTTTAAAAATAGAATTAGCATATGTCTAGCAATTCCACTTCTGGGTATATACCAAAAGAATTGAAAGCAGGGTCTTGAAAAGATATTTGCACATCCGTGTTAATAGCAGACTATTCACAATAGCTAAAAGATAAAAGCAATCTAAATGCCCATCAATAGAAGAATGGATAAACAAAATGTGACATATACATACAATGGAATATTATTCAGCCTTAAAAAGGACAGAAATTCTGACACATGCTATAACATGGATGAACCTATAGGACATTATGCTAAGTGGAATAAGCCAGTCTCAAAAAGACAAATATTGTATGATTCCACTAATATGAGGTACCTAGAGTGGTCAAAATCATATAGACGGAACATAGAATTTTGACTGCCAGGGGCTGGGGGAGGGAAGAATGGGGAATTATTTGATGGGTATAGAATTTCAGTTTTGCAAGATGAAAAGAATTCTGGAGATTAGTTGCACAACAATGTGAATACACAACACTACTAATCTGCACACTTAAAAGTGGTTACAAAGGTAAATTTTATGTTATGTATATGTTACCACAATTTAGGAAAAAAACACTCATGGCATACAACTGCAGCAGTGTCCCAGGTTGCGTTCTCTGGAAGGTGGCGATGAAACTGAGTTTGGGAGCAAGATGTTTATTAGAGATTAGCCCCTGTGGAAGGCAAGACACAAAAGCAGGATTGGGCAGAGGGAGACGCGAACTGTGATGCAAACCCAGTAAAACCTTGGTCATCCCTATGGGGACCTCCGGCATATATGGCCTATCAGAATTATCCTGTGTTGATCTAAGATGGCCTTTATACCTCTGCCTTGAGCAGGCATCAAACACAGACTGCACCGAGAAGAGTGAAGCTTTCTATGCAGCTGAGGAAAACCCTGAAGAAACTCATAGCTGGGCCAGATTGCTGACAATGGGGACAGCAAACCCTTCCTTGAAGAAGGATCTGAGAACAGCATGCCCATGTCCACTGCAGACCACCCATTGTGCTGTTTGGATCCAAATGATACTCATTGTCTCTCTTCTCCTTTCCCATTCTAGATGCTTCATCCTCAGCTACCACCTCTGTGGGGCTCATGATGAAATGATCAGACCATAATCCTCTGGTAACCATGCCCCTCTCAGGTCAGGGTTGCTTCACTTGTCCATTTACTGTCACAATTGAGCCAGAGAGCACCAGAAGGTACCCAGGTGAATTTCCTGGGTGCCCTACATGCTGTTTTTGCCTGCTGGGGACTACCTGGTGGAGTTTGTGGTAATCTACTGTCATTCTTCACAACCCTCTGGTTTCTACAGGGACCATCTTGGTGAATTAAATGGAGATAAAATGAAGTCCACCCCTGCATCCTTACCTGTGTTACGAATTTCTGTCATTCCTGTCAGATGCTATTTTATGGTTTGTTTTGTTTTGTTTACTATTTTGGCTGGGGTAGAGTGGGTATCATCAGAGGCTTCCACCACTTGGTCTTCTTTATGTGGGGATTACACCAAATAGAAAGTATGTCAATCCCAATGACACATTTGAGACTTGGAGAAGACCATCAGGTGGGTCCATGGACCAGTGGACCCACTGTAAGCTGAGGCTTGGCCAGAACACCATTTATTCTCTGACCACCATATATCTCAACTCTAACAAGAAGCCATGATGATGTTTCCGGACTCTGGGTATCAGTGTCAACTCAGACCCTCTGTCCAGTCATCCTTTAAACATTTGAGTAGTTTCCTTAACCCAGAGCACAGTTACCTAAGTAAATGGCCGTAAGTCCCTTTGGGGAAGGACTGGGGAATCATTACCAGGTATACTTGCCATGATGTTACAGGGTCCTTCCTACTAGGGACTTGGGATCCTCCTCAGTCAATGGGTTCCAGCTCTGAAAACTAACTCATCTCTGGAAACTTGGCAAGGGATCATGGTTTTTTGCTAAGGTGACTGCCCTCAGCTTCCTGATCCTCTGTCCTTGCTTTCTTCTCATGGTAGAAGCTGAGGTATACCGTTGCTAGCTCTAGCTGCCCACCTATTTTGCCCCACAGGGGTGCCATATTCTATTAACCATCTCCAAAACTCTCTGTGAGTCAGGACTCTTTAGCTGTCACTTCAGCCCTGCTGCTTATTCTAATTGTTCTCATCTGGGTTCTGGCAGTTAAGCGTTGCCCCCTGACCGCCATTGTCTCAGAGTCCTATCATCCCCATTACTATCAGTAGGCTTCATTCCATAACGGCCTCCTTTTCTGCCAGCCTTGGCCCCTGCTTTCTAGGAGATCCATCACTGACCTTTACAATGATAATGGTTCCCATCTCACCAGCACATTCCTTATGGCTTGGATTGTGTGGATTCTTGTGGAACACAATCATTTGGTAGATGTTCTGGCTGTACATAGTATATCCACTTGAGCTTCCCATTACCCTGAGTGTCTTAATCCCTCCCTCTACCAATCTGCAGCAGCAATTCTGGCATTTCAATTCTAGCTTTGGGGTCACCATTTCCTGGGGTCCTTGCCAGGGTGTTAAATCCTGTCTCTCAGAAGAGTGATCCCAATTCAATAAGCTATCCACTATGCAACCTTATGTCTGGCTTCCCTGGTAAAGTGTCCTTAGTCTCCAGTCCCATGTGTCCATGCCTCCTGCCTGTATCTGCTGGCTATGTCTTGCAGCAGCTTTGAGGTATAGTCTCTTTCCTCCATTATTAGGGCCAACATGTCCTTGACAGGGTTATACTAAAACTAGCTATAGGCCTAGTTGACAAGAGGGGCTTGTGGGGGCAGATCCTGATGGGGGCACATGTTGTCTTGTCTGAGCGGGACTGGTCTTTGCATCATCTCCAAACAAGGAAAGAATGATTTTTCTTAATTAGAAGGGGTGGGCACTTCTGCAGGTTCAGAATGTTTAGCAAAATCTGCTGTTCTAAATATTTGGGCATCTATGTGTCAGGGTCCTATGTTTTCCCTTTGAGGACCCTGACCTTGACATAACAGACCTGGGATGTTAACCACCTCTAGAGCCTTGACACTAAGTCCTGAGCCTGGTCCTCAGCCTTCTGTGCCCTCTTGCTGCAGGACAGGAGAACTTCTTTGTTAGTTACTAAGGAGGCCCCTGTGGCTTTTAGATATAGCTTCTATTTGTCTAGTAATCACTCACAGCTTTTTGGTATTCTTTCTGAGGATATCAGTGGCACTTAGCAACAATTATCTAATATTTTTTCTCTTCCCTTCCACAGATAAGAACTATAAATTCTTGGGCACTGGAGAATGAACTAAAGAATGGAGTCAAACTTGGAAGAGGGCAGAGTGGGTTTCTTGTTTTATGGCTTTTAGCCTGAGGGCAGTTGTAGTTGTTAAAAACTCCAGTAGAAAACCACAGCATTTCTGTTCCTAAGAACCAGAGGACAGAGCTTGGCTCACTGGCTTAGGGAGAATCAAAAGGAAGGGACTTGACAGTGTACAGGAGAGGAGGTGGCCTCAGGAAGTCACCATTTCTGGGGTAGAAAGGTGAAACTAGAGAGAGGAAGGGAGGTATCCCTTGGAGACTTGGTGGTAAAGGAAAAAATGAAGCAAGAGGTGAAATGAAGGATCACAAAATTAGAGCCCAGAAAAATCCTTCCCGGCTCCTGCAAAATAAATAAATAAATAAATAAATAAATAAATAAGAGCACTTATTGATTTTAAAAACTGATTTTACTAAACTAATAAAAATGGGCATTTTTGAACCAAGAAACACAGTAAGCTGTTCCTTCACCTCTGATAGCACACAACTGTTATCGCACTAAGTTACAAATAAAATAGCAGATGACATCTGTACAAATGGCTACAAAAAGTAAACAAAAACAAAAATTAAAACACTTCTACTGACGAAAAATTTTCCCCAAAAAATAGTCTAGAAGAAGAAACACACTGATCTAAATTAAATGGCCTTAAACAATTATTCACAGATATGAAAAACTTATCAAATCAGAAATTTAAAGTCTCTGAGCAGAAAGGTAAAAAAAATCAAGAAGATGTAAAATGAGGGTTGATTCAACACAGGAAAAATTGGAGGAAAAGACGAAATTATCTTAGAAATGAAGACTAAATTACAAAGGACTCAAGAGAGAATAGATTGGGCTGAAAACACAATAAGAGCCCTGACATGAAAATTGCCAAGGAGTGGAAGAACAAAGAGTAAAAAGCATCAGCAGGAAAGTGACTGATACAGAAGACAAAGAATATCCAACAAACGTATAAATAGAGCCCCAGAGGAAGAGAAACAAAACAAGTAACAGAACTAATCTTAAAACTGTGATTCAGGAAGGCTTTCTGGAATAAAATAAGACATACATTTATATTTAGGTCCCACCATGTCCCTGGGAAAACTGACCAGGAATGGTCAACCCTGCAGCAAAGCCTCATAAAATTATTATATTTTTAAAGATGAAGAAAAAAATTCATGGGGTCTCCACAAAAATACCTAACTTGCTTGACAACAGTGGAAAAGCATTTTCAAGAAACTCAGGGCAAGAAAGTGTGAGCCCAGGATTTTAAATCCAACCAAGCTATCCTCCAGATCTCAAGGTTATAGAAAAACAGTTTAAAAGTGCAGGGGCTCAGGTAAACCTGTACTCAGGAGCTTTTCCCGTTTTGTCTTCCTGCAGACTCCTCCAACCAAGAGATGACCAGGATGTTGGCAAAAAGACTAATAGTGAGCATTGAATGTATTTATAGATCTCAGACTGAAACAAAAAAGGGACAAAGGTGAAAGAATAATTTATTTATACTGTATGTTCAGATAAATACTGCAGCTAAGACATGAGAGAAGGAAGACAGGAAGTAAAAAAGCAGAATAAGCTTATTGATTCTTACATAAATAATCGGTGGGAGTCAAAAAGATATAATTTAAGGTCACCAAACCAAATGGTAGAGGTCTAAGCCACCAAAGAGGGGGCTAAGTACATTATAAAAGGTATTAGTATAAATATAACCCTTATAACAAAAATATAAACATTCCTAAGTACCAACCCCCCACCCCAAACCATTAAAAAACAAAATAGAATGTTAAAAAGAGGAACATAAACAGACCATTCAGTAAAGTATAAAGGTCATAGGTTGGGTTCTCCAGAAGCAGATGCTAATTGTAAGTTTGGGGTATAAGATGTTTTCTAGGGATCCTCACCTGTGGGAGGAGAGGGGGAAAGTGAGGTTGGGTAGAGGAAGAAGTCAAACAACAGTGCAGGTGGAAAGCTGCAGCCGCCACAGTGAGGCGCTCTGGAATGAGCAATGGCCGTCAGAGCTGTCCGGTGGTGGGTCAAAAGCGCTGGTCTTTATGCCCCTCCCCCTCACTCAGTCACCAGGTGTGGGCTGCCTTGGGAAGGGTGTGACTTCAGGTGAGGTGACTCAGCATTACAGGAAGACTCTGGAAGGAGCTGGCAGCTGGGCAGCAAGTCCTTCTTGCAGGGGAAACTGGGCACACACTTCCCCACTGATTACAGTACATGTAAGACGAAATGGTATGAGAAAGTTGAGACCAAACGTATCAGCACATGACTAAATGTAAATATGCTTAACTTACCTTTAAAAGAAAATAGTTTCACATTGGCTCAAGAAAAAAAATGCAGGTCTATGTTGTCTATTAGAAGCATGTCTCAAAGAAAGTGATTCAGAGACACCAAATACGAAGGGAAAGGCAAAGACACACCAGACACGTGGAAACACTAGGAAAATAGGAGTGATGTTCCTGATTTCAGAAAAAGCAGAACTTTTTCCAAAAAGCTTTAAATATGACAAAGAAGGATGCTTAATAATGTTAAAGGCAACAATTCAAAATAAAGACACAATAGTTATGGATATCCATGTACTAAACAACACAGCAACCATCTTTATAAAGCAGAAACTGTATTTGATGCAGGCAGAAATAGAGAAAAAACAGGAGACTCTACATTACTCTCAGTCCAAGATAGCTCAAGGGCACCTGCAGTTTGTGTTTGTTTTAATATTTGTGAATATTTAAATCTACTTCAGATAACAAGAAAAAGTTGGATGTACATAGTGAGTGGGAAATAGCTTGCGATAAATATAGATAGGAAGTTATAAACTTTAAAACACGTATTGCTATAAAAAGGATGGGACAAAGATACTATAAGAATTTATAGTTAGAAAGAGATGTAAAGACAAAGTCATAAGCTATGGAAAATTATGCCTGTAGAATGACAGCTATTTGATCTCTAAATTAGGCACTCACTGGTAACCCCATTATGGTCCCATTCTAGCCCTACATGTACTCAGCCCCTGAAATGCAGATTGAAAAATCCCATGTTTAGTAGGTTAATTTGTGAGCTATAGCTGTGCCCAAGCATACATGCCCCTGCGTCTTTCACACGTTAGACTAAGTGTATGTTTTGGCCCAGACACGTTCTGTTTATTGGTCTTCCTTGCTGAACTCTTAACTATGGTTCATACAACCACACCACCAATTGGGAGGGCTGGTGACGCAGGGAGAGGGACAGGACCTACGAGCATGACATAACTCCGTATTCAGTCATATGGCCTTTCCACCTGGCTTGCAGCCTATCCGACTCCATCGCTTTCCCCTTGCTTCTTGCTGTGTGTTTCAAGCATCTTATTTTCGTCTGTGAGCCTTTCTGCTCCATGGTGTCTGGAATAGCCTTGCAGGTAGTGCACTTGGAGATTACCATTGCATCAAGATAATTTATCACACCACAGGATGAAAATAAATAAGCATATAGAAGACCTAAATAATAAAACTAATAAACTAAATCTTCAAGGCTTATTTTGGACTTTATGTGGTAATAATAGAGAAAATATCTTATTCTCAAGTGCATATGGAGCTGTTGCAAAACTGATCATTTACTAGATCATGAGGAAAATATCAATGTTTTATAAAAAGTATAAATAATGTAAACAACACTCTTTGATCACAATGCAATAAATCCAGAAATTAGTAACAAAATAAAAAATAAAAACTCTATCAAACAGTTCTTGGAATAAAATGGAAATCCAAATCCAAATTATGTGATTTCCCCCAAATAATAACAAACAAAAAAATACTATATGTCAGAATTTATGGGTTACATTTAAAGAGTAGTCAAAGAAAATTTGTAGTCTAATATTTATATCAATATAAATAAAAGAATGAAAGTAAGTGAATTAAATCCCCAGCTCAAAAGAACACAAAATAAACAAACAAAAAGCAAAAGGAAAGAAATGATAAAGAAAAAAACAGAAATTAATCAGAGAGAAAACAGAAAAACAATAGAACTATTAAATAAACAAAAATTCTAATTATTTTTAAAGATTCACAGTTTATCTAATCAAGAAAGGCAGGAGAGACAAGGATTCTGGGAAGATGGCAGTGTAGGAGGACTCTGAACTCACTTCCTCCCATGGACACAACAAATCTACAACTACCTGTGGAACAATCTCCTCTGAGAGAGAGCTGGAAGCTGGATGAAGAGAACTCCCACAACAAGGGACAACACTGATGGGGGTGGAAGAGGCAGAAATACACCTGTGCTGAGGAAAAAACCACATCCTAGTCACAGCACTTCACGGCTGGGAGCAATCTTAGAGGTAAGAAGCTTTTCTTGGAGAAGTGAGGGAATCTCAGTGGGGGATCTATACCACAATAGGCATCCCAGCCTTTGGATTCAGCAAAACTGAGACAAGATCCCATAATACTTGGCTTGGCTGGCTTTGAAAACCAATAGGGAATATCTCCAGAAAAAACTATCCATCGTCAGAGAAAGAAAAACCTGCACTTAAAGGCCCCACACGCAGATTCACCCATTCCAGAAACCACAAAAACACAAGAAAAGTGCGTAGTCTGTTGGTAAAAGAGATTCACTTACTATGCTCTGACACATCTCAGAGAGGCAGGAGGTGGCTGGGCCCAACCCTCAGGGACCGAGACACGGCTGGGAAGCCATTATTGTGACGTAGTTCAGTCGTGCTGACACAGATGCTGGCAGACACCATTGAATTACTTCCTTCACCTGTTAGGGCAAGGGTTTGCCCTCCCTACTAGAGCATCAATTCAATCTAGAGCAGCCAGGGCAAGCAGCTCAGCCGCGGAGCTAGCCCCGCCCACCAGCAAGCCCACAGTGAAACTGTGGGACTGCATAGGTGGGGTGTGTAGGACCTCTGAAGTGGGGCAAGTGGGTCTGCTTCAACAGGTCATGTGTGAGGAGTGAGCCTGCATCAGTGGGGTGTGTGGGCATGTGGACAGTGGGGTGTGTTGGCTGCAGCAGACTTGTGCTGCTGACCATTTCAAACAGCCACACAGGGGATCTTCCCTGCCTTCCAACACCTGAAATGATTGTGTGCTGCCACACCTGGGGCCATTCCACCCATCTGTCTTCCTGAGAGAGTTGACAATAGCTGCATGCTGCAGAAAGCTGCATGGGAGGTCTGAGCAATTGTGAGCCCCTGAGCCTAGCAACCACACACACTTGGGGCCTGACTTGCTTAACAGCAAAACAGCAATAGTTGTGTTCTATTATACCTCCAGCAGCCATGCTGGGGCTTGCCTTGCCCAAGAAAGTGACCATAGCAGCAGCATATGGCTGAGCCTTACAATGAGCTGGCCTGGGGGCCAGCCTAGCCCACCCCTGCACCTGCAGCAAAAGCAACATCACCATAACAGAGGGCACATGTAGCCAAACAAAGGGACACTCCTGGAACACTTGGGACAGATAACAAGAGGGAAGCACATTGCTGGGCCTCATAAAGCATCTCTTACATAAGGCCACATTTCCAAGATAAGGAGATGTAGCTGATCTACCTAATGCATAGATATAAGCACAGAAAAGTAAGCAAAATGAGGAGACAAAGGAATATGTTACAAATAATAGAACAGGACAATCCTCATTAAAAGAACTAAACAAAACAGAGATAAAAAAATCTACCTGATAAAGACTACCAACTAATAGTCATAAGGATGCTCAATGTTCTGGGGAGAAGAATAGATGAACACACTGAGAACTTCAACAAAGAATTGGTAAGTATAAAAAAGAACCAATCATAACTGAAGAATACAACAATGGAAATGAAAAATTCGCTAGAGGGAGTCAAAAGAGTAGATGACACAGAAGAAAGGATCAGTGATGTAGATGAAAGAGTAGAGGAACATGACCAAAGCTGAACAGAAAAAAAGAAAGAATTAAAAAGAATGAGGACAAAGCCAGCCCTCATGGCCTAGTGTTTAAAGTTCAGAGCACTCTGCTTTGGTGGCCCAGGTTTGGTTCCTGGGTGGGAAACCACACCACTCGTCTTTCAGTAGCTGTGCTTTGGCGGCAGCTCACACAGAAGAACTAAAAGGACTTACAACTAGAACATACAACTATGTACTGGGGCTTTGAGGAGTTGAAAAAAAGGAAGATTGGCAACAGATGTTAGCTCAGGGTGAATCTTTCCTAGCATTAAAAAATAAAAGATTGAAAAAGACTTAATAATAATAATAAAAGAATGAGGACAGTCTAAGGGACCTCTGAGACAACATTAAGTATTATAACATTCGTATTTTAGGTGTCCCAGAAGGAGAAGAGAGAGACAAAGGGGCAGAAAACCTATTTGAAGAAATAATAGCTGAAAACTTCCCAAACCAGAGGAAGGAAACAGACATACAGGTACAGGAAGCACAGAGAGCACCAAATGAGATGAACCCAAAGAGGTCCACACCAAGACATATTATGATGAAATTGTCAAGAATTAAAGAGAGAATCCTAAAAGCTGCAAGAGAGATGCAGAAAGTTACACACAAAGGAAACCCTATAAAGCTATCAGCTGACTTCTCAGCATAAATCTTACAGGCTAGAAGGGAGTGGCACAATATATTTAAAGTACAGAAAGGAAAAAACCTACAGCCAAGAATACTCTATCCAGCAAGGTTATCATTCAGAATGGAAGGAGAGATAAAGAGTTTTCCAGACAAGCAAAAACTGAAGGAGTTTAGCACCACTAACCCAGTCTTACAAGAAATGTTAAAGGGACTTATTTAAGTGGAAAAGAAAAGACCACAGATATGAATAAGAAAATTATCAAAGAAAAAAATCACTGATAAAGGTAAATATACAGTAAAGGTGTTGGATCACCCACCCATAAAGCTAATATGAAGATCAAAAGACAAAAGTTACTAAAAATATCTTTCTCCATGATAAGAGGTTAAGGGATACACACACACACACACACACACACACACACACACACACACAAAACAGGTTAACTATGATATCAAAAACATAAGATGTGGGGGGGGGAGTAAAAGTGTAGGGCTTTTAATAAAAGGTCAAACTTAAGAGACCATCAACTTAATGTAGATTTCTATTTACATAGGTTATTATATATGAACCTCATGTTAATCAAAAACCAGAAATCTATAATAAACACAAAAAATAGAGAGAAAGGAACCCAAACATAATACTAAAGAAAGTCCTCAAATCATAAGGTAAGACAGCAACAGAAGAAAGCAACAGAAAAGAACTACTAAAACATCCAGAAAAAAGCAACAAAATGGCAATAAGTACATACTTATCAATAGCTACTTTAAATGGACATGTAGTCAATGGATGAAACCCTCCAATCAAAGGACATAGGGTGGCTGAATGGATTAAAAAAAAAAGATCTCTATATATGCTGCATACGAGAGACACACTTCAGACCTAAAGACACACAAACTGAAAGTGAAGGGATGGAAAAAGATACTCCATGCAAATGGAAATGAAAAGAAAGATGGGGTAGCAACACTTATATCAAACAAAATAGACTTTAAAACAAAAACTGTAATAAGAGACGAAGAAGGGCATAATGCAGTGATAAAGTGAACAATTCAACAAGAAGACATAACACTTGTAAATATCTATGCACCCAACACAGAAGTACCTAAATATACAAAGCAATTGTTAACAGACGTAAAAGGATAAATTGACAGTAACACAATAATAGTAGGGGACTTTAACACTCCATTTACATCAATGAATAGATCATCCAAACAGAAGATCAATAAGAAAACATTGGCCTTAAATGACACATTAGACCAGATGGACTTAGTAGTTATATACAGAACATTCCATCCGAAAACTTCATAATATATATTCTTTTTGAATGCACACGGAACATTCTTCAGGATTGATCACATATTAGGCCACAAAACTAGTCTCAATAAATTTAAGAAGATTGAAATAATACTGAGCCTCTTTTCTGATCACAATGGTATGAAACTAGCAATCAACTATAGGTAGAAAACTGGAAAAGCCACAAAAATGTGTAGATTAAACAAAATGCTACTGAACAACTATTGAGTCAATGAAGAAATCAAAGGGGAAATTAAAAAATATGTGGAGATGGGGCCAGCCCACTGGTATGGTGGTTAAGTTCACACATTCTGCTTCAGCAGCATGGGGTTTGTGAGTTCAGATCCCAGCTGTGTACCTACACATCACTGACCCAGTCATGCTGTGGCAATGTCCCACATACAAAGTGGAGGAATAGTGGCACAGTTGTTAGCTGAGGGACAATCTTCCTCAAGCAAAAAGAGGAAGATTGGCAATAGATATTAGCTCAGGGCCTATCTTCCTTACCAACCTCGCCCCCTCCCCCCACACAAAAAACATAGAGACAAATTAAAATACGACATACCAAAATTTATAGGATATAGCAAAAGTGGCACTAAAAGAGAAGCTTACAGTAATACAAGCCTATCTTAAGATATAAGAAAAATCTTAAATAAACAATCTAACAATACACCTCAAGGAACAAGAAAAAGAAGAACAAACAAAGCCCATAATTAGTAGAAGGAAAGACATAATAAAAATCAGAGTAGAAATAGATTAAATAGAGATTTAAAACAACAATAGAAAAAAAATCAATGAAAGTAAGAGTTGGTTCTTTGAACAGGTAAACAAAATTGACAAAGCTTTAGCTAGACTCACCAAGAAAAAAGAGAGAAGGCTCAAATAGATAAATCAGTAATGAAAGAAGATAAATTACAACAGAAACTACAGAAATAAAAGGATTATAAAAGAATTCTATGAGGGCCTGGCCCCATGGCCATGCTTAAAATTCCAAGTGCTCTGCTTCAGTGGCCCAGATTCACGGGTTTGGGTCCCAGGCATGGACTTACTCCACTCATCAGCCATTCTGTGGAGGCATCCCACATACAAAAAAAGAGGAAGCTCTATAGTGGATGTTACCTCAGGGTGAATCTTCCTCACCAAAAAAAAAAAAAAAAGAAAGAATATGAAAAGTTATACACCAACAAATTGGGTAATCTAGAAAAAATGGATAATTCTTAGGCTTATATAATCTTCCAAAACTCAATCAAGAATAATTAGAGAATCTGAATAGATTGATCACTAGTAAGGAGATTGAAATGGTAATCAAAAACTTCCCCAAAAAACAAAAGTCTATGGACAGATGGCTTCCCTGGTGAATTCTACCAAACATTCAAAGAAGACATAATACCTATTCTTCTCAAACTCTTTCAAAAAAATGAAGAGAAGGGGACCCTTCCCAACTCATTCTATGAGGCCAACACTACGCTGATACAAAAACCAGACAAGGGCAACACAAAAAAGGAAAATTACAGGCCACTGTTGCTGATGAGTATAAATACAAATATCTTCAACAAAATACTAGTAAATCGAATACAACAATACATTAAAAAGACCATATACCATGATCAAATGGGATTTATTCCACAGATGCAGGGATTGTTCAACATTCACAAATCACTCAATGTGATACACCACATTAACAAAATGAAGAATGAAAATCAATGATCATCTTAATAGCTCCAGAGAAAGCATTCAACAAGATACAGCATCCATTTATGATCAAAACTCTGAATAAAATAGATATACAAGGAAAGTACCTCAATATAATAAAGGCCATATATGACAAACTTACCACTAACATCATACTCAATGGTAAGAAACTGAAAGATATCACTTTAAGAACAGGAACAAAACAAGGATTTCCACTTTCACCACTCTTATTTAACATAGTATTGGAAGTCCTAGCCAGAGCAATCAGGCAAGAAAAAGAAATAAAAGGGGTCCAAAATTGAAAGGAAGAAGTAAAACCATTTGCAGATGGTATGATTTTATATATAGAAAAATGTAAATAATCCACCAAAAAGCTATTAGAAATAATCAATGAATACAGTAAAGTGGCATGGTTCAAAATCAACATACAAAAATCAGTTGTGCTTCCATACTCCAGCAACAAAATAGCAGAAAGAGAAATTAAGAATAAAATCTCATTTACAATTGCTACAAAAAGAATCAAATACCTAGGAATAAATTTAACCAAAGAGGTAAAAGATCTATACACTGAAAACTATAAAACATTGTTGAAAGAAATTGAAGGGGCTGGCTCCGTGGCTGAGTGGTTAAGTTCGCATGCTCCACTGCGGCAGCCCAGGGTTCGGATCCTGGGTGCGGACATGGCACCACTCAGCAGGCCACGTTGAGGTGGCATTCCACATCCCACAACTAGAAGGACCTGCAACTAAGATATACAACTGTGTACTGGGGTGGGGGAGGGGTGATTGGGGGAGATAAAGCAGAAAAAAAAAAGGAAATTGAAGAAGACACAAATAAATGGAAAGATATTCCATTCTCATGGATTGGAAGAATTAACATAGTTAAAATGTCTATACTTCCCAAAGCAATCTACAGATTCAACACAATCCCTATCAAATTCCCAATGACATTTTTCATGGAAATAGAACAAAGAATCCTAAAAGTTACATGGAACAACAAAAGATTGAATAGACAAAGCAATCTCGAGAAAAAAGAACAAAGCTGAAAGTATCACACTCCCTGATTTCAAAATTAAAAAGCTATAGTAATCAAAACAGCATGGTACTGGCAGAAAAACAGACACAGAGATCAATGGAACAGAATCAAGAGCCCAGAAATAAACCCCCACATCTTTGGACAGCTAATTTTTGACGAGACAGCCAAGAATATACAATGGAGAAAGGAAAGTCTCTTCAATGAAAAGAATGAAAGGAGACCATTATCTAACACCATGCACAAAAATTAACTCAAAATGGATTAAAGACTTGAGTATGAGACCTGAACCCAGAAAACTCCTAGAAGAAAACATAGGCAGCATGCTCTTTGACATTGATCTTAGCAGTATCTTTTTTTTTTTTTTAAGATTTTATTTTTTTCCTTTTTCTCCCCAAAGCCCCCAGGTACATAGTTGTATATTCTTCGTTGTGGGTCCTTCTAGTTGTGGCACGTGGGACGCTGCCTCAGCGTGGTTTGATGAGCAGTGCCATGTCCGCGCCCAGGATTCGAACCAACGAAACACTGGGCCACCTGCAGCGGAGCACGCGAACTTAACCACTCGGCCACGGGGCCAGCCCCTTAGCAGTATCTTTTTGAATACCATGTCTGACTGGGAAAGGGAAACAAAAGAAAAAATAAACAAATGGGACAATATCAAACTAAAGAGCTTCTTCAAGGCAAAGGAAACCATCAATAAAATGAAAAGACAACCCAATAATTGGGAGAAGATATTTCCTAATCTTATATCTGATAAGGGGTTCATATCCAAAATATAGAAAGAACTCATGCATCTCAACAACAAAAACCCAAACAACTCAAATAAAGGAATGGGCATAGAATATGAATGGACATTTTCCCAAGGAAGATACAGATGGCCAACAGGCACAACTATGAGGTATCACCTTATACAGGTCAGAATGGCTATAATTAACAAAACAAGAAATAACAAGTGTTGGAGTGGATGTGCTGAAAAGGGAACTCTCATACACCCCTGGTGGGAATGTAACCTGGTGCAGCCACTATGGAAAACAGCATGGATATTCCTCAGAAAATTATGATCCAGCTATTCCACTACTTGGTATTTATGCAAAGAACATGAAAACACTAAGTCGAAAGGATATTTGCACCGCTATGTTCATTGCAACATTATTCACAATAGCCAAAACTTGGAAACAACCTAAGTGCCCATCAGTGGATGAACGGATAAAGAAGGTGTGGTATATATACATGGTGGAATACTACTCAGCCATAAAAAAGATGAACTCTTGCTGTTTGCAACAACATGGATGGACCTTGAGGGTATTATGCTAAGTGAAATAAGTCAGAGGGAGAAACTCTAATACTGTGTGATTTCACTGATAAGTGGAACATAAGCACAAAGGCAACAACAACAAAAAACCACATTGATACAGAGATTAGATTGGTGGTTGCCAGAGGGGAAGGAGGGAGGGAAAAGGGTGAGATAGGTAATAAGGCATATGTGTATGGTGATGGGTGGTAACTAGTCTCTGGGTGGTCAACATGATGAAGTCTACACAGAAACTGAAATAGAGTGATGTACACCTAAAGTTTATATAAAGTTATAAACCAATGTTACTTCAGCAAAAAAAAAAAAAAAGAAAAAAGAAGACAAAGGAGGTGAGTGGAAGTTGTATTAAGCTAAAGAAATGATTCCAGATTTTGTCAAATCCATGGGAAGAAATGAAGAAAACCCAAAATGAGAAATAAAAAAGTTAATATAACAAAGCTATAAATATATACTTGTTCTCTTTTCTTCTTTCAATTTCCTTAAAATACATAAACTTATATAAAGTAATAAATAAAAAATGGGAAAGCACAAATATATGAAGTGAGAAATGACAAAAAGGGAATAAACAATGAGAGAGAGGAAATTTTTTTAAAATCACGACACTACTTTGTACAACTCTACGAAAATAAATTTGAAAACCTGGATGAAAAAGGTACCTCAGTTAACATATAAAGCTTAAACTGATCCATTTCTGTTAAAGAAATAGAAAATGTTGTCAAGGAATTACACCATAATAAAGCAACTGTGAAAATAAAGAAACTGTGAAAGCCTGATTTCACAGGGGAATTTTAACAAATTTTTGAAGACCAGATAGTTCCATTGCTATGCAAATTATTCTAATGACTAGAAAAAGAAGAAAAATTTCCAAATTCTTTTTATGAACAAGTATGACATTGTTACACAAACAGCTATTAAGGTTATTAATGAACCAAGCGGAGAAATTTGAATATGAACTGTATGTTCCATAATCATATTGTCTCAATGTTGTATTTCTTTAACATTATAATTGTGTTGTGTAAAAGAATTTCCTTACTATTAGGTGAATCATGCTGAAGTTTTAAGGGGTGAATTATCATGGTGTCTGAAGCTTTTTCTCAAATGATAAAGCAAAAACAGTGTCTAGATGAGCACACACACACACACACAAAGAAAGAGAGAAAGCCAATGTTGCAAAATCATAATGATTGGCAGATCTAGATAAAGGATATACTGGTGTATAATGTACTATTCTTTCAAATTTATGGAAAGAAATTTCTGTATTAAAATTCTTTCAAAAGAATACAACATACAATGGAAAGGATAAACACAGTCAACAATTTGTTCTTTGTCAACACTAATAGGATTGACAGCCTGCTGTAGAGAGATTAATTGGGAAAGAGGCAGAGAGAAAAAAATATCAATATTAGAAATGAAAAAAGGTACTCCAACGCAGATTATAAGAAGATATGTTTACTTTCTGCAAATTTGAAAATTTAGATGAAATGGAAAAATTTGAGACTCACCTCGTCAAATTCCATTAAAAAAGAAAACAGCTTGTTGAGCTTTAGATTGGAATTTTATTGAATCTATAAATCTATTTAGGGTGAACTGACATCTTTACAATGTTGAGCTTTTTAATTCATGAACAAGGTGTGCATTTATTTAGGGTTTTTATAATGTTTCTCAATAAAAATTTTAAATTAGAGGAGTAACATCAGCAAGATTGTGGTATAGGAATTTCTAGTGCTTGTCCCCTCCCAGAAACATCCATTTGAAGAACGAACTGCACATAAAAACACCTTCAAGAGCTAAGCATTCCTTGGGGTAGCTATACTTAGACAAAATTGACTTTAAGCCAAAAATGATCATAAGAGACAAAGAAGGTCATTATGTATAATGTATAAAGCAAATACTAATAGAAGTAAAAGGAGAAATAAATAGCAATACAATAATAGTTGGGGACTTTAATACCCTGCTCTCAACAATGGATAGATCATCCAGAGAATCAATAAGGAAACAGTGGATTTGAACAACACTATAGGCCAAATGGACGTAAGAGACATATACAGAACATTCTGTCCAACAAGAGTAGTATACATATTCTTCTCAAGCACACATGGAACACTCTCTGGGATAAACCATATGTTAGGCCACAAAACAAGTATTAGCAAATTTAAGAAGATTAAAATCATACCAAGTATCTTTTCTGACCACGATGGTACAGAATAAGAAATAAAAAACAGGAGGAAAACTGGAAAATTCATGAATACATGGAACTTAACCAACACACTCCTGAATAATCAGTTGATCAAAGAAGAAATTCAAATGGAAATAAAGTATCTTGAGACAAATGAAAATGGAAAACAACATACCAAACTTATGGGATGCAGCAAAAGCAGTTCTTAGAGGAAAACTTATAGCTGTAAGAAAATAGAAAGGTGTCAAATAAACAACCTAATTTTATACCTAAAGGAGATAGAAAAAGAGGGAAAAACCAAGCCCAAAGTTAGCAGAAGGAGGGAAATAATAAGGCTTAGAGCAGAAATAAATGAAATAGAGAACATAAAAGCAATAGACAAGATTAACAAAACTAGGGGTTAGTTCTTTGAAAAGATAAACAAAATTGACAAACCTTTAGCTAGATTAGCAAGACAAAAAGAGAGAGGACCCAAATCAACAAAATTATAAATGACGGAGGATACATTACAACTGGGATCACTGAAAAGGATTATAAGAGACTACTATAAACAACTATATGCCAACAAAATGGACAACCTAGAAGAAATGGATAAATCCCTAGAAATTGGTAAATCTCTAGAAACATACAACTTACCAAGACTGAATCAGGAAGAAATAGAAAATCTGAACAGATCAATTACTAGTAAGGAGATTGAATCAGTAATCAAAACCTCCCAATAAGAAAAGCTCAGGACTGGATGACTTCACTGGTTGATTTTACCATATGTTTAAAGAATTGATGCCAATTCTTCTAAAACTCTTCCAAAGAATCAAAGAGGAGGGAATACTTCCAAACTCGTTTTATGAGGCCAGCATTACCTTCTCACGAACACCAGACAAAAACACTACATGCAAAGAAAACTATAGGCCCATATCCCTGATGAATATAGATGCAAAAATCCTCAACAAAATACTAGCAAACCAAACTCAGGACCACATTAAAAGGATCATACACCATGATCAAGTGGTGAATTCCTGAGACGCAAGGGTGGTTTTAATATATACAAATCAATGTGTGATACATCACATTACGAGAATGAAAAGTAAAAATCATATGATCATCTCAATAGATGCAGAAAAAACATTTGACAAAATTCAACACCCATTCATGATAAAAACTCTCAACAAATTAGGTATAGAAGAAATGTACCCCAACATAATAAAACCCATATGACAAGCCCATAGCTCATATCACACTCAATGGTGAGAGGTTGAAAGCTTTCCTCCAAGATGGGGAACAGGATAAGGGTGCCCACTCTCACCACTCCTATTCAATTTGTGCTGGAAATCCTAGCCACAGCAGTCAGGAACTAAAACGAAATAAACGGCATCAGAATTGGAAAGGAAGAACAAAATTGTCTCTACTTGCAGATGACATGATTTTATATATAGAAAATCCTAAAGACTCCAGCAAAAACTTGAGGTCTATTCAACAAATTCAGTAAGGTTGCAAGAGACAAAATCAACATGACAAAAATAAGTAGCATTTCTATACACTAATGACAAACTATCTGTAAAAGAAATAAAGAAAACAGGGGCCGGCCCAGTGGCGCAGCGGTTAAGTTCGCCGGTTCCGCTTTGGGGGCCCTGGGTTCACCAGTTAAGATGCCAGGTGCAGACCTATGTACCACTTATCAAGCCATGCTGTGGCAGGCATCCCACATATAAAGTAGAGGAAGATGGGCACGGATGTTAGCTCAGGGCCAATCTTCCTCAGCAAAAAGAGGAGGATTGGTGGCAAATGTTAGCTCAGGGCTAATCTTCCTCAAAAAAAAATAAAATAAAATAAAGAAGGAAAACAATCCCATTTACATTACCATCAAAAACAATAAAATACTTAGGAATAAATTTAACCAAGGAGATGAAAGATCTTTACACTGAAAACTATAAGACATTTATGAAAGAAATGGAAGAAGACACAAATAAATAGAAAGATATCCCATGTTCACGGATCAGAAGAATTAATATTGTTAAAATGTCTATACTATCCAAAACCCTCTATAGATTTAATGCAATTCCTTTCAAGAGTTCGAAGGCATTTTTCACAGAAATAGAAAAAACAATCCTAAAATTTCCATAATTTAAAAAAGACCCCAAATAGCCAAATCGATCTTGAGAAAGAATAACAAAGCCTGAGGCATCACACTTCCTGGTTTCAGACTGTATTACAAAGCTATAGTACTCAAAATAGTATGGTACTGGCATAAAAACAGACACATAGGCCAGTGGAACAGAATGCGGAGCAAAGAAATAAACCCAGGCATATATACTCAACTAATGTTTGACAAGGAAGCCAAGAATTCTCAGTGGAAAAAAAGACAGTTTCTTCAACAAACGGTGTTGGGTAAATTGGATATTCACATGCGAAAGAATGAAACATGATCCCTATCTTACATCAGTCACAAAAGTTAACTCAAAATGGATTAAAGATTTAAATGTAAGACCTGAAACCAGAAAATTCTTACATAGAGGAAAAAGTTCCTTGACATTGGTCTTAAGATAACCCCAGCAGCACAAGCAAGAAAAGGAAAATTGGACAAGTGGGACTACATCAGACTAAAAGGCTTCTGCACCGTAAGAGAAACCACCAACAAAATGAAAATTCAACCTATGGAATGGGAGAAAATATTTGCAAAACATAAATCTGATAAGGGTTAATATCCCAAATTTATAAGGAACTCATACTATGCAATACCAAACCCCCCACCGAGTAATCTGATTTTAAAATGAGCAAAGAAACTGAATAGATATTTTCCCAAAGAAGACATACAAACAGCCAACACATACAGGAAAAGATGCTCAACATCACTAATCATCAGGGAAATGTAAATCAAAACCACAATAAGATACCACCTCACACCTATTAGAATGGCTATCATCAAAAAGACAAGAGATAACAAGTGTTGGTGAGGATGTGGAGAAAGGGGAGCATGTGCATTGTTGGTTGGAAAGTAAATTGGTACAGTCACTATGGAACAGAGCATGGAGGTTCCTCAAAAAAATTAGAAATAGAACTACTATATGACCTAGCAATCCTCCTTCTGGGCATAGATCCTCAGGAAATGCAGCCATGGTCTGGAAGAGGGATTGGCACTCCCATTTCCAGTGCAGCATTATTCACAATAGCCAAAGTACGGAAGGAATCTAAGTGTCCATCAACAGATGAATGGATAAAGAAAATATGATATATGTACACTATCCTTCTATCTACACACACACACACACACACAATGGAATATTATTCAGCCACGAGAAAGAAGGAAATCCTGCCATTTGTGATAACATGGATGGACCTTGAGGGCACTATGCTAAGTGAGGTAAATCAGACAGAGAGAGACAAATACTGCATTATCTCGCTTATATGCGGAGTCTAAAAAAGTTGCACTCATACAAATAGAGAGTAGAAAGGTGGTTTTCAGCAGCTAGGGGGTAGGGGAAATGTGGAAATGCAGATCAAAGGGTACAAATTTCCAGTTACAAGATGAACGAGTTCTGGGGATCTAATGTACAGCCTGGTGACTGTAGTTAACAACACTGTATTATATACTTGAAAGTTGCTAGAAGAGTAGATCTTAAATATTCTCACTACAAAAAGAAGTGGTAATTTTATGAGGGGATGGAGATGTTAACTAACCTTATTGTAGCAATAATTTCACAATATATACGTGTATCAAAGCATCATGTTGTATATGTTAAACTTACACAATGTTATGTGCCAATCATATCCCAATAAAGCTGGAAAAAAATAGAATTGTTCCACTAGAGGTCTTCACATATTTGTTAGATGTATTCCTGAGGACCAGAGTGAGTTTAGCAAGGCCACAGGACACAAGGTCAATATACAAGAATCAATTATAGTTCTATATACCAGCAATAAACAGTTAGAAACTGAAATTTTTTAAAAAGCACTATTTGCAATAGCACCAACAATTTTTAAAAGTGCAAAATCTGTATGCTGAAAATTATAAAACACTGAGGAAAGAAATCACAGAAGACCTAAATGGAGTGCTAACTTGTGCTCATGGATTTAAAGATTCAGTATTATTATGATGTTGATTCTCCCCAAGCAGACCTATAAACTGAATTTAATTCCCAGAAATCAAAAAAACTAATTCCACAATTTATAGGGAAGGCAAAAAATCTAGAATAGCCAAAACAATTTAAAAAGGAAAAACAAATTAGGAAGATTCGTGACACCTGAGTTCAAGGCTTACTATAAAGTTATAGAAATTAAGACAGTGTGGTATTCATGAAAGGATAGATACACAGACCAATGGAACAGAACAGAGTCCAGAAATAGACCCATGTCCGGATGGTTAATGGATTTTTGACAAGGATGTGAAGGAAATTCAATGGAGAAAGGAGTCTTTCCAACAAAATGTGCTGGAACAACTGGACATCTAAAAAAAAGAACTGCAATCCCTATCTCACGTCTTCCACAAAAGTAAAACAAAAATGGATGATAGACCTACATATAAAACCTAAAGTGAGAAAATTTGTAGAAGAAACCATAGAAGGAAATCTTTGTAACTTTGGGTTAGGCAACGATTTCTTAGATTCAACAACAAAAGTATGATCTAATAACAAATTGATAAGTTGGACTTTATCAAAATAAATATTTCTTCCCTTTGAAAGACACTCTTAAGAGTATAAAAAGACAAACCATACACCAGGACAAAATATTTGCAAACTGTGTATCTGAGAAAGGGTGTCTCCAGAACTCTCAAAACTCAATAATAATAATAATAATAATAATAATAATAATAATAATAATGATAATGATAATAATAAACCCAATTAAAAAGTGGGCAAAGATTTAAACAAACATTTCACCAAATAAGATGTACATATGGCAAAGAAGGACATTAGTCATTAGGGAAATGCAAATTAAAATTACAATTATAAAACACTATACATACCAAGTGTTGGTGAGGACGTGGAGTAACTGGATCTCTCACACACTGCTGGTGGGAAGGCCAAATGGTGCAGCCACTCTGGAAACTGTTTGGCAGTTTCTCATAAAGTTAAGCAGACATTCACCATATGATCCACCGTATGACTCACTCCTCAGTATGGGATGGAGATAAACGAAAACTAAAGGTCACACAAAAGCCTTTAAACAAGTGTTTATAGCAGTTTTATTCATAATTGCCAAGAAACTGGAAAACACCCCAAATGCTCTTCAACAGGTGAATAGATAAACTTGGTACATTGAAAGAATGGAATACTATTCAGCAATAAAAAAGGAATGACTATCGATAAACATAACATTGATGAATCTCAAATGCTTTATGCTCAGTGAAGAAAGCCAGACTCTCTGTACCCATTTATACAGCATCTGGGAAAAGGCAAAAGTGTAAGGGCAGAAAAACAGATCATTGGGTGCCAGGGGCTGGCAGTGGGAGAGTGGTTGACTGTCAAGGGGCAGAAAGAGGGAATCTGGGAGGGTAGAACTAATCTGTATTTTGACTATGGGATGGTTACATGACTACAGGCATTTGTCCAAATTCACAGAACTGTTCACTAGAAATGGTGAAATTTACCAGAAAAATTAAAAATCAACTTCTGTTCATTAAAAGGCACCATAAAATAATGACAAAAGCTACAGAGTTGGAGAAGATATTTGCCAACATATAACCAATAAAGGACAAATATCTAGAACATATTAAAAGTTTAAAAGCAACGACTGAATAGTAAAAGGGGCAAAAACTTACAAACACTCTTCAAAGAGGAAACACAAGGATCCATTAAATATGAAACAGTGCAAGCCTCATTGATCAGCAGGAAAATGCAAATTCAGGCTTTGATGGGGTCCGACTACGCACGCACCCAACTGACAAACTCAAAACATCTGACGGTATCGACTGTGGGTGGGGATGGGATCCACTGCTGGGATGCAAATAGTTATGACCGCTCTGGAAATCAGTTTGGCCTTATCTGGGATGAAGATCTGTACACCGGATCAGCCAGCAAGTCCACCCCTGGGTTCAGACCCTGGGCAGTGGCATGCAGATCACCTGACCACAAATGTTCAAAGCAGCATTTTCAGTCACAGCCCCAAACTGGAAACAATCCATGCATCCGTCAGCAGTAGAATTTGGGGTGATTTCCAAGAGTGATGGAATATTATACAGCAGCTAAAATGAACTAACGCTACTATGTGAAAAAACATGGATTCATCTTAGAAAAATAATGTGTAGTGGAAGAAACCAGGCATAAAATGTTCAAATAGTATGATTCCATTTATAGAGAATTCAAAAGTAGGCCACACAAAACCATACTTTTTTAGGAGTGAGTGCATAGGTGGAAAATGACAAAGGGAAGCAAGTGCTGTAAAAAGCATGGATGTGCGGACTTCTAGGGGGTGAGGAGTTTATGATTAGGAAGATGGCATGTGGGGGGGGCTGCTGGGGGCCAACCATGGTCTATTTATTGACTTTGGAGGTGGTTGCACAGTGTCTTCTTGATAGTTACTGATTATGTTCTATATGTGTTTTATGCACATGATAAAAAAAAAGTCAGGTCACGTCATTCTTTTGCTCAAAACCTTCCAGAATTCCCATCTCAGTCAGAATGAAAAGCCATTAAGGCTTGGTGATCTGTACTCCCCCCACCCCACCACTTTTTGCACTCACACTGATCCAGATACATGGGCCTCCAGTCATGCTCCTGCCTCAGGGCCTTTGCACCTGCTGTTCTCTCTGCCTGGACCACTCTCACTCAGATATTTTCATGGCTCTCTCTGTCTTCCTCCTTCAGATCTTTACTAAAAATGTCTCTTCCTTAGTGGGGACTTCCTTAGTCTGCTTCCCACCCCCAATATATACCCATTCCTTCCCCTTCTGTGCTTGAGGCCTTCCCTTAGCACTTGTCACCACTTAGTACACGACATCATTTGTCTGACCGCATCTTGTTCATTGTCCGACTTCCCCCTCTGAATGTAACCTACACAAGGATAGAGGTCCCCCCCCCCCCCCGACCATTGCTTGGTCCTCAACACCTACAACAGTGCCTGGCACATAGAAAAATCTGTCAAATTAATAATCTTCAGATAGATTGTGAAACTCCTGAAAATTCTGAACAGACAGTGAAACCCCTTCTTTTACTCTTTTTTAAACAAGAATTTTTTTAATGAGATGAAATTCACATAACACAAATTAACCATTTTAAAGTGTACAATTCAGTGGAACTTAGTACATTCACAATGTCATGAAGCCACCACCTCTACATATTTACAAAACGTTTTCATTTCCCCAAAAGCAGATCCTGTGCCCACGTCACTCCAATTCCCCCTCTCTCCCCAGCCCCCAGCTCTACTCAGTTGCTTTCTGTCTCTGTGGATTTGCCTGTTCTGGATATTTCCTAGAAATGCTTCACACAATGTGTAGTCCTTTTGTGTCTGGCTTACTTCATTAGCACAACGTTTTTGAGGATCATCCACACTGTAGCATGTTTCAATACTCCACTCCTTTTTATGACGGAATACTATTCCATTGTACAGGTATCTATAAAGCACGTTTTGTCTATCCGTTCCTTAGTTGATGGACATTTGGGTTGTCTCTACCTTTTGGCTATTGTGTGTAACATTGCTATGAACATTCGTGCACAAGTATTTCTTTGAATACCTGTTTTTAACTCTTGTGGGAAACTCCTTGTTAATACTGATGGTATGAACCCACTCTGGCTGTTTAACAAATGTTTTATGAGGAGTTAGCATCTTGTGGTTGAGGAACCTGAGAGGAAGCCAGGATGGGGCTCAGATTCCAGCTCTGCCACTTAGAACCTGCCCTCTGAGCTTTTGCCTCCTCATGTGTGCAATGGAAATGTGAAAACTGTAAGGATTAAGGCTTCTGTATATAAAGTGTCTGTATCACTTACCTTAACTGGGTTTCTCATTCGGGGATTATGATTTGAAGGATGATGATCTGGTAAAAATATCCCCTGACCTGGTGGTTAACCAGCGATGTGCCCCTGGAAAAAACGCCCTACCTAGACTCAGACAGGAAACCTCAGCCCTACACTCTCATCTCACGGTAATGGGGAGCTGAGCAAGCTCTGAGGAAGGCAGCGGGCCTGTTCGCAAGGGTCAGCGTGGCTGAGGCATCACCAGGGTGGAGGTGATGGGGATTCCGCCCATCAGCCGAGCTCCTTTCCAGAGGAACCGCCCAGGCATTCTGTTATTGCAGGGTCTGGACACCAGAGGGCGCCAGAAGAACACAGATTTTAGCAGAGCCCCCCTGCGCGTACTCCAGCCAAAGCCGGTTTGGATGGGAACTGGGTTTCCGGAAACTGGGAAAACCTTTGCCTCTGTTCCGGGTGCACCCCTCTGGAAATGGCGTAGCTCCGGAGGGGACGATGCTTCTGGGGCTAACTTGCAAGAAATCAGGCTGACTTGATATAAATTCCCCATTCACTCAAGCCCTCCCAGTGGTCCTCCCTCCCTCCCCTGGCTTCCGCTCTTCTTTTCTTCCTTTTTCCCTTCCTTCTTTCCTTCCTTAACTCGAAGAGGTGCCGTTCTAATTTATTTGTTTTCTACAAGTTTGAATGGTCAGCACACACATTTTTCTTAAAGTAGCGTCGTTCTGAAATTGCCTTAAAACATGGCGGGTTAATTTTCTGTTAACATCCGCATAAAAACCAAGTTGCTGCACCAGTTTGTGCTCAGATGACGTATTTCAGGCGGTTGAGATGTTCCTAGCGGGAGGCAGGGGAGCTTCGGGGGGTCTCTCATTAAAGTGATCCGGGATTGGGGTGCTCACTTGCTCAATTGTCCAGAAACGCATGCGCTGCAGCCCTGTCTGTTCAAGCTGGCAGGTGTGGGCGCTGATCATCCGGTTTTTCCTCCTGCGTGTTGCCCTGATCAAGGGTTGGCCCCTGGTCTCAGTGTCTATGCCTGAGCCCAGCTCTAACAGCCTGAAACTCGAGATGGTGCCACCCAACCACAAACCATCCAGTTTATCCTGTCTGACCCAGCCTGGCAGTGAGAACCCCTGGCCATGTACTTCTTCAACTCTTACTGATTCTCTGGCCATTCTCCATGGCAGCTATTCCTGGCAGCAGAATTCCCAAATTTTACACTCCCTCCACTGTCTGCTTGGCAGAGAAGGTCAAGGCCACAAAGCCTTTATCTTTTTCTCCCTCCACTTCTGAGTCCTGCTCTCTGAACTTGGGGAAGTTGGGGGGAACTGTGGGCAGAAATTCTTTGCCCAGGTTATGTGGAAGATGAATTTTAGGAGACACACCCAAGGGATTCAGGCTAGGCCTCAGAATCAGAAGTGTATTTCAATTCAACTGTGGGTGGAGCCAGAGAAGAATCTAGGTCCTTTTCAGAAATATTTGTGCAGGAGCCACCTGGAGCCAAAAGTTGCGTTAGAACTTGTTGTTGGACGGGGCCAAGGATTTTATTTGGTGGGGATTATTTTGTTCTGTAGGGATTAATTCTATAATATTATGGCTAGTGGGTTATTAGGTTCAAATCCCTGTATTTTCTAGATGAGAAACGGAAGCTCAGAGGGGGAGGGACTGGCTTTGTCACATCATTAAGAGGTGGTGGACCGGGGGATGGGACTCCTGCATCCAGCAACAGAGTCCTCAGTGCCACTGCTCCCGGCCTTCCCCTACCCTCGATCTGTGCTGATGGTGAGGCGCGAATGGAGACGAAGCTGGGCTGGACCTGGGCCCCTGGAGGCCATCGTTTATGGGTAGGGACGGCTGGACTTTCAGGGGACTGCCCCAGAAGCAAGTGGTCATTCTGATGCTTTTGCAAGAGACAGCTTGGCAAAGAAATGTACAAGGAAAGGTGCATAACATTAAATGGACATTAAATGGCACTTTCTATCTCAGCTTTGGCTGATGGCATAAGACAACAGCTGGCAAGTACCACCATGTTCTGGAGGGAAGTGCTGCCCTCTTTCATGGGCTGAATTATATCCCCCACCAAATGCATATGTTGGAGTCCTAACCCCCAGGACCTCAGAAGGTGACTGTATTTGGAGATTTGGTCTTTAGAGAGGTAATTAAATGAAAATGAGGCCATTAGGGTGGGTCCTAACCCAATACGACAGGTGTCCTTATAAGAGGAGGAAATTAGGACACAGAGGGATGACCCTGTGAGCACACAAGAGAAGACAGCTGTCTGCAAACCAAGGAGAGAGGTCTCAGAGGAACCAACCTGCCGACCCCTTGATCTCGGACTTCTAGATCCCAGGACTGTGAGAAAATGAATTCTGTTGTTTATGCCACCCCGTCTGTGCTCCTTCGTTACAGCAGCCCCAGCTGACTAGTACATCCTGCTGAGAGAGACTGGCACAGGGGGTGATCAGGAGGGGATTGACAGCCCTCCAGTGGCGCCCACCTGCAGCCTGTAGAATAGGCTGACAGCAGCTGGAAGTAGGGGGCGGCTGCCATTTGAGCAAGTCCTTGGGGTGTATGAGATGCCCTTGGGCCCCTGTGGGGAGATGGAGGCATGTGCCTTCTTCCCTCAAGCCTACTGGGGAGGGGACACCTCAAGACCATGTGAAGATGCGTCCCTGGAACAGGGGATCCAGTGTACTGGTGTCTGACTATTGTTTTCACTATTTGATTCAATGTTATTATTTTTCTAATTATTTAATTGTAAGTACTAGAGCAACATTGTTTTATTTTTTCAATTGTGATGGAATTCACATACTATAACATTTGAAAGTGTGCAATTCAGTGGTTTTTAGTATATTCACAAAGATATGCAACCATCCCCATTACCGAATTTCAGCACAGTCCCGTCGTCTCAGGGAGGTGGAGCTCCCTTCTCCCCTCAGCCTCTGCTAAGCACTCATCTACTGTTGTCTCTAGGAACTTGCCTATTTTGGATATTTCATATAAATGTAATCATATAATATTTGCCCTTTTGTTTCTGGCTTATTTTACTCCGTGTGTTTTGAGGTTCATCTGTGTCGTAGCATGTATTAATGCTTCATTCCTTTTGATGGCTGAATAATATTCTTTTGAGTGCATTTGCCACGTTTTGTTGATCCATTCATCCATTGGTGGACCTTTGGCTCTGGTGAACATGCTGCTATGAATATTTGGGTACAAGTATTTGTCTGAGTCTCCGTTTTCCACTCTTTTGGGTCCCTACCTGAGAGTGCAATCCTGGGTCATATGGTAATGCTAGGTTTAACTTTTTGAGGAACTACTAAACCCAGCAATTTGTTTTAATGGGCCCCCACGGCCTATCAACTCTGAATGATTCCCATTTTACCAGTGAGGCACAGCTGAGGTTCAGAAACTTGCCTGAGGCCAAATAGCTCACAAAACACCAGCCAGGACACAGACGGGGTCTGCCTTAGGCCAAAGCCTGTGCCTATAGTGCAACCCCCTGGCCCCACCGTTGCCATTGGGAGCCTCTTTCTCTAGGGCTGGACTGGGCCTCCCCTGGTGCTGTGAACTCTGGGCTCCAGGGATGGCTCTGTGCACAGCCTGGACCTCTCTCTCCACATGACCCCTCCCTAAAGGACAGGGCAGGGTCCTTAGCTCTGGTCTCCCCCTCCCCATGGCAGAGCTTGGAGAAGCCCAGGGATTGTCCCATGGGAGCCCGTGTCCTGGCTGACTTGGGGTCCAGGAAGGGTGCTCGTGGTGTCTCACCGACAGCTGCTCTGCCCTGAGGCCACTGTCAGGCCCACTGCCCAGGAAAAAACCTTGGCCCGTTCCCAGCCTGTCCGGAGTGCCCCCCACACAGCTGCAGCCTTCCTACCTCCCAGCTCCCTTTGTGAGGGCACCAGCCACCCACCTGGCCCTTCAAGATCCATGGCCACAGGGCCCAAAGCCTGGAGCTGTTGAAAGCCCTGTGGAAATGAGACAAAAGGAAACTGCACTGCCCTGCAATGTCCAATAAAGGTAGTATTAATAAAAGTACCACTTCATTAACTGCTCAGTGTTCTCTTTGTAAACAGCTCATTCCTGTTGGACAACAATATTTAGATTTAATTTCTCTTGCTTTGCAAAAATTCGTGAACATGCATGGTGGTATTGAGAAGAAATCCTGACTTTCAAATATGTCCAGTAAGAATGATCTTTGGTGTTGGACATGGGTGCCTTTGAATGTGTTCAGTACATGGGGTGATGGGACCACCAGGAGTCTGAGTGCCCAGGGCCCTGGAAGGTCTAGACACATTCTGCCTGAGTCAGGGACACACCAGGGCCTGAGTGGCCCCATGACAGAGCTGCAGGGGACTCCGTTTCTCCGAGAGGGGGGAACAGGAGGCCTGGAAACCAGGGCGCCCATCAGCTCCAGACCGTCTCCAGAGCCTTGGCTGTTGGCAGAGGGCGGCTTTGGGGGGCCCTGACTCTGACTGTTAGCATCTCTGCTTGCCTGCCCAAAGACTGAGGCTCAGGCCACGTACTTTTCAAATTTCGAGGTCAGGTCCACAAAGTTTCACAGAGTACCTGCTCGGTGCCTGGTTTTACGGTAGGCACCAGGGAATCGGAGCTCGAAGAGGGGGCACTTTCGGCATGATTGAGAGAGAGGGCCAAATGCAGCAGCAGAAGGTGCATGACCACTGGCTGATTTCCATGGGGTGGGCAGAAGCCACACTGCCTGGTGTGAGCAAGGGAACGAGGGTGCATGGCTGCCGAGTCTGTGCTATTACAGAGAGAATACTGTGGCTGGAGGAACACAAGAGGTCACCAAGGGAAAGAAGAGATTCTCTGAAAGCATCCTGGAGGGAATTAGAAAGAACCTGGAGAGGAGAGCTCATCTCCTGCCACCAGGGGGCGATCTGCACCAGCCCATCCGAAAAATTTCAAAGGAGTTAGGTGGAGAAGCTTGATCAATGAAGGGAAGTTTTTCCATGTAGCTTTCCTTAAGCAACAGAAGCCTATGTACAATGAATAAATCTGTGGGGTGGAGTCACCGGCTCAAATGTATAATACAGAGGGTTTATTATAGAAAAACTCTGCTCAGCTCTTGTCTCTTTTCAGAGATCCAGTGATCTCAAGATTAGGACCCTTAAAGTAGGTTTGTGGTGAAGCTGGGAAAAGGAAAGAAATTTAGGCTAACCCAGGAAGAGACCCTTAGGGCAGCAGACACGCAGACAGAACACCGCTTGCCTTCTCTGGTGAAATGTAAGGATCGAGATGCATTTTTTTGATTCCTAACAAAGTGGTGAACTGACATAGGCAGCTGCCTTCCTCCAACCCTTAGAGAAGTTGCAGAAGGAAGAAGGAAGTTTATAGATCCCAGAATCTAACATAAAAACAACAAGAGACACTCTGGGAGTCAAAGGGCGGTAGGGTCCTATGCGGGGGACAGCAGACACTGAAACTAGATTGAGGCAGAGCTTTTTGCTTGTGTCCTTTCTCTCTCCCATGTTGCTGGGGCCTGCCACTCACCTCCCAGTAGCCACTGCAGGGCAGAAAAACAGCAGGACCAGCCATCCCATTATGACAACTGGAATGGCAACTCCTAAGATGGAGAGGGCAGGGCCACCATCAGTCTGTGGCCCTGAATGAACTTTTGGAGCAGAAACTCTCAAACTTATCTTCCATTGCTGACTTAGAACTCCTGGACAGTTTCGTGAGAGAGAAAGAAAATTCTATTGTGTTGTCTTCTATTACATGTTGGAGTCTATTTGTCACACAGCCAAGCCAACCCTGATAATATGACTCCAAGTCATTAATCACAATGAAGAATTCCTGTTTAACGAAGGGCTCATAGAGTTAACAGATGGGTGACAGATTGGAAAAAGATGTTTGTAGCATCCAAAACTGATGAGAGATTAACAGCTATTCTAGATAAGAATTTTGTATAAAGTGACCACCACTACCACCTCCCTTCAACTAGAAAGCCATTTGAGAAGTGGGAAGGATAAGAATTCACTGAGGTAGAAACCCAACTGGCTAATATGAAGATGAAGAGATGCTCAACATTGCTGGGTAATCAGAGAAATTCAAATTATAACGTGGATACAAGACACCCCTTATCCCAATCAGATTTGGCAAATTCAGAAGTGAAGATGAGGCAAGCGTTGTGAGGATGGACGAAGCGGAACTGCTGTGCATCCGTTGCTGGTGGCAGTCTGTCCTGGCGAAGCCCTTCGGGGAGCAACTGGCAGGATTTCATGGAATCAAGAAAGCGTAGACTCATTGACCAGCAATACTGTTGTAACTGGACATGGGACTCTGACAAAGGAGACATATCGGCATTGTGAGTGGCGGCAGGGAGCTGGAGAGGACCGCCTTCCCCCGCCGGGGGATTCGGCCTGCGGTCCGGAAGCTCTGCACTGAACTGAAAGCAGCATCGAGCGAAACATGACAAGAAACAGCGAGACACAACACCATGCCACTTACAGGAACTGAATACAACGACACACGCGCTCGTGCATGGACACACATGGGCACACACACATGCACACACACATACCCAAGGATATATTAAACCCATCGGAATGGGCGTTTCTGGTGTGGGGCTGGAGGATGGGGGGGATAGGTGGGATAGGATGGGAGGGCCCTGTGTGCGCATCACAATGATTGAATACCATGAGTTAAGATTGGCTCAACTTTCTGCACCCAACAACCAACGGGGAAAAAAACCTGTCTTGGGGGAGTACTATCTGCAAGTCCTGACCCCCGTCACCTGGTCCTTTACCCCAAGCTGACGAGTGAGCAGAGAGATCACTTCATCCTTCCAATTTAGTGATTCAGTAGCGATTTCAACCATCAGGGCTTAATTAACTCTTATTTGGTTGAAGCCATCTTGGCGGTCGTGGCGTCTGCACACAGGACAATTCTGCTTGGCCTCTGGTGCTTCATTACAAGGGTCAGTTTCCAACTCAGCCATTAACAGCCCTGAGTCAGAGTAGTCAGAGAAATCTTCAGGCCGCAGGGGGTTTATGGCTGGAATCAGTGTCCCTTGACCTCCAGAAAGACAGACACTTGGGGAGCAAGGATGTTTAAAGATGGCACAGAGAAGGGGATCCCACAGAGCAGGCAGTATTGGGAGGCAGTGAATAGCACTCATTTTAGGGGTGAATGTGACAAGCGTAGTGATCAAGTAGCCTCACAGCCAACTGTCTGCCTTTCCTGAGCAGATAATTGTCACTTGATGGGAAGTGGTTCTTTTCTCTTCTTGTCTGCCAAAGCTAAGCTAGGCCATTTGGCAAACTTTGCTTTCGGCCCGATACTGATTTCAAAAGGAGAACAACCCCAGTTGAAGAATTAGCCCAGGGGGAGGCAAGGAAGTGTTTACAGTTCAGGACAAGCTCAAGGACAGCAGGTCATCTGATATGAGTACAACACAGGGAGGTACTTGGAGACGAGCTTGTCAAATAGACTGGGGCCAGACTAGGCAGGATCTTGGGTTTTTTACTACAGGTGGAGAGCCAAGCTATGGCCTCTCTTTGAGAGAACATCAACTTTAGCCAATAGATGTTTTGGCTTAACATCTGGAAGGACAACTGACCGCTCCAATCCTGGCTTCACTCTGCTCTCAGAGATTGCAAACAAGAATTCCAAGAAGGAGGCATGGCAGCTGTGTTTTCCCAAAATGGCTGCCACAGCATTTTCATCCCACACACTTTTCTTACAGCGTGACTTTGACATCTCTCCTATCAAAGCTTGAGGTCTATGTTTCCTCCTCTTGAATCCAGGTACTCTTGTGACTATGGCATAAGCGACACAATATAACTTCTGAGGAGAGGTCATAAAAGGTGGTACAATTTCTGCCTGGAACACTTGGGATGCTTGGTCCTAGCACCCAGCTGCCATGCTGTGAGGAAGCCCAAGCAAAGACAGGGAGAGGACACACATAGTTGTTTTGCCTGATAGCCCAACTGAGGTCCCAGCTGACAGCCAGCATCAAATGCTAGACCTGAGAGTGAACACTCTCTCGGGTGATCCCAGGCTTTCACCACTGGGTCACCCCCAGTCTCTGAGTCTTCCGGCTGAGACTCTACATCATGAAGCAGAGACAAGCCAGTCCTACTGTGCCCTGTCCGAGTTACTGACCCACAGAGTCTGGGAGCCTAATAAAATGGTTCTTATTTAATGTGAATAAATATGGAATTGATTGTTATGCAGGAAAAGATAACCAGAAGAGGAGGCTATGGGAATAGCATAGGAGAGACATAAAGAAGACAGAGATGCTCAAAGATTGTAAGGGCAGATCTGACTAATTGGAGATGGGGCTTGAAGATGAATGAATGACTGGCAAGATGATGTGCCATTGATTGAAATAAGAAACTTAGAATGAAGAGCAGAAGAGGTGATCCTTTTGGCTTTGAATATGTTGATTGGGAAGTGGTGGTGAGATAGTTCCGTGGGCAGACTGGCAGGTTTGGGAAATGACATAGTCTGGAGCATCTTCAGCCTATAGGTATCTTTAGAGCCCTGGGAGGGAGTAAGTCACATGGGAGAGGGACATGAATGTTTGGAAGAAGAAAAGGGAATTCAGAACAGGTTTTTTGGGGGAGCACTAAAACCAAGGGAGCAGGGAGAAGAGACGGGGGATGGAAACCAAGAGAGGGGTCAACAGCGTCTGGGGTGCAGAGACAGGTGCGAGGGCGGGAGCAACAGGGAGAAGCAGGCCTTGGACCTGACAACAGGGAGCATCAATGTGGTTTCAAGTGATTTACCATCACCTCGAATTTAAATCATAAAAATGAATTTCTTGTGTTTACCATTGTTTACTACCAGCTAAATGCCAGAGACTGGACTGGATGTACTACGTGTGTTATTTTGCACTTTTGATTTTTCTAACATATTTTATTTTATTCTCATAACAGTCTTATGAAGCTGCGTGTTCTCACTGGTGAGGAATCAAAGGCCCTGAGTGACGCACATGTCAGTGGTGGAGCCAGGATTTGAATCCAGCTCTCCCTGCCACCAAAGCTCTCCTATTTCTCCCTTCTACTTGTCTCTCCTCTCCTTTCCCACACTTGCAGTCTCTGGCACACACGTATCACCCAGAATGCTGGGTACCAATGAGAGTAAATGGATTTTGCCGTGTCATACAGTCCAAGAAAAGAGAAGCTCCTGCTTCACAACGCCCGTGAGAGCAGTGATGGACTTTGGTTTTGGACGGTGGGTCTTGAGGTCCAGCCTATTGGCTTGTGGTCTTGCTTATGCTTAATGACTGGAGGGGAGGGAGCATTAATCTGAGTGGTCCAGCTCATGGTTGTGCCAGGAAGGAGATGCAGATGGTGTGTCCCAGACTGTAACATGCAAAACCCTGAGGAGCAAGAACCCAGGAGTGGCTCACAGTCTGCCCTTCCCGCAGGGGCAGCAGAGGGGAGGCTGAGTAGCCAGGAGCCGAGCGATAATCCTTTTTATTTTCTCTGCCGAGACTGGATGGGGCATGGCGTCTCCGGCAGTGATACCTATGCAGACTAGAATCAGGAACATGGACTAAAGAATGATCGCATGTTCTGTACTTTACATGTATTGACATTTCTTTTAACAAAACAGCTTTAGTGTGACATAATTCACACGTCCAGTTAGAGTATACAGTTCAATGATTTTTAGTACATGCACAGAGCTGTGCAGCCATCACCACTATCGAGTTCCAGAACATTTTCATCACTCCTAAAAGGATCTCATTACCCACTGGTAGTCATTCTCTTTCCCTCCCTCCCCCAAGCCTCTAGCAATGACTAGTCTACTTCTGTCAATATAGATTTGCATGTCTGGGACATTTCATATAAATAGGATCATTCAGCATGTAGTACTTTGTGAATGGCTTCTTTCACTCAGCATCATGTTTTTGAGGTTCATCCATGTTGTAGCATGCATCTGTACTCTAGTCTTTTTTATGTCTGAATAATAATGGATATGGCTCATTTTGTTTATCCATTCATCCATTGATAGGCATTTGGGCTATTTCCACTTTTTGGCTGTTACCCAAATAATGCTGCTATGAACATTTGTTTACAAGTTTTTGTGTGAACACTTGTTTTCAATTTTCAGGTATCTGCCTAGGAATGAGATTTCTGGGTGATGTTATAACTCAATGGTTAACCGTTTGAGGAACTGCTAGACTATTTTCCAGAGCAACTGCACCATTTAACATTCCCTCTAATGACGTGTGAGGGTTCTAATTTCCCCATATCTTTGCCAACACTTGCTATCGTTTGTCTTTTTTATTAGAACCATCCTAGTGGATGTGAAGTGGTATCTCATTGTGGTTTTGATTTGCATTTCTCTAACGACTAATGAGGTTGAGCATCTTTTCATGTCATTATTGTCCATTTGCATATCTTCTTTCGAGAAACGTCTGTTCAGAACTTTTGTCCATTTTTAAATTAGGTTAATTGTCTTTGTTATTGTTGAGTTGTAAAGGTTTTTTAAATCTATACTGGATGCAAGTCCCTTATCCGATATCTGACTTGCAATTATTTCCTCCCATCCTGAGGGTTGTCTTTACACTTTACACTAGACGGTATTTTAAAAAATTTCTAAAGAACAACTAATTTTAATTTTCCTGAAGTCTAATTTCTCTATTTTTTCTCTTGTCACTGTGCTTTTGGTGTTACATCTCAGAAGGCTTTGCCTAATGCGAGGTAATGAAGATGGCTTTCACAGGCTTCTAAGAGTTTTATAGTTTTCACTCTGAAGTCAGCTCTTGCTTGTGGAGATCTAGTTGTCTCAGTTGCATTAACGCTTTTAATCCTCACATCCCCGTATGATAGAGGGTATTATTATCCCTACGGTACAGAAGGGGTAAACTGAGCTGCAGAGTGGTTAAATAACTTGCTCGAGGACAGCTAGTCAGTGGCAGAGACTGGATTTGAGTCAGAGGGTTTGGATCTGAAGCCCATGTTATACAGCTTTGCAACACGCCTCTTTAAGTGTGGGGACCAGTGGGCAGGAGTGGAAGATCCTCTGCATCACCTGAGGACTGTAGAAGTGATGGCTGCAGCTCCATCACTTGAGGCTCGGAGTTCCAGGACAGCCAGGCTCCCTGCAGCAACGGGAGCGAGAACTGGCTGCAGCCTGACCACTGGGCCCTAGGTGTGGGCATGGGTGTCCGTCAGGAAGTTCTTTGGCCAGTTCTGTCCATGGCTGAGGGGATGAGGGGATGAAGTGGCTGTAGCAGGGTTTGGGTTGGTGAGAAGGCCCAGGGCTCCAAGGAACACCCCTAAATGTGGGGTCTTCAGAAAGAGTACTCTCCCCTGTGGCAGGGTGCTGGCATTAAGGGGAACAGATGAGGAGCAAAGTCCATTTAGAGTGATGGGAGAAGTCAAATAAATGCACCTGTGAGTCAGGGGACAAAGACCTGGACTGTGGCCTGGGCAGGGAAGGGCTGGACCCAGGCAGAGGTTCTTGGTTCACCCTCTCTGGCTTTGCTGTCCCCATCAGGCTGCTTCAGAACCGTTGCCAGGAGGCAGGAGAAGGATGAATTGTCCAGGTCAACTTCATGTATACCTGCAATGGCCGTGTCAGGCTCCCTCCCTTTGTGATCAATAACCTTCCAAGAAGCCACTGCCTGCCTGTGGGCTAGAAGCTGACAGAAGGCCCCTCCCCCAGTGAGGTGGCTCCTGGCTGTGGCTTCGTGCCCCAGGGCAGCCAGGCCAGTGTGGGAGCATGCTCACCTGTGAGGGCAGTTGGCTTTCATCCTTGATACTCCCTTAGAGACCAGCCAGAGTCTTCCATTCACGAAGGCGATGGCAGCGGGTGCTGGAAGCCTCACCCTTCCTGGAGAGGGTCAAATGCTGAGGCTTCCCTAGAATGTTCTGCCCGGGGCACCTGCTCCACCACGTACCAGCTTTGTGACCCTCTTTATGTCTCAGTTCAGTTTCCTCATCTGCAAAATGGGGAAAATAATAGCATATACCGGATAGAGTTGCTGTTTGGATTAAGTTATGAATGCACGTGAGGTGCTGGATGCAGTGCTCGACATGGGGTATGTGTTCAATACATGATAGCTGTTATTATTTCTGTTGTAATTTATCCTAATAGACTTCCTATTCCAGGCATGAAGGGGCCTGAAGACGGCCAGTTCAGCTTTCCTGCCATTAGCCTCGGAGCTCACCGCCCGCCCGTGTCCCTGGAGCGCCAGGCAATCTATCCTTCCACAGCCAAATGGTTTTGCTGTTTCCAAATTCGTCCGTAGGGTTTCTTCACAGATGAGTTCCTGGACCCATCTCGCTTCATTCATGAAACACCAGACTGGAGCTGCCCAGGAAGTTCCACAGGCTCGAGGCCTGAGCAGGATGGCTGTGGAAGTTGGTGAGATGAACTTTCAGGTGTCACAGCCCAGCCTAGTGAACGGATTACTCTCGCTGTCCCATATCTGTGGCTCTGATAAGACAGGAGAATTTTATATGAAGATGCGTCGTCCAGTCCTCAAGACGTGCACAAAACAGCCTGTTGGCTCCCTGGAGATCTCCAAACACCCCTGTCCCACCCAGCCAGGCCCACCGAGGCTCCCTCACAGACCAGTGCTGGGCCCGCTCCCTGGGCCCGCTCCCTGCAGGCCTTCTCAGAGGTGTTCCAATGAGACCGTGCACTTTAAAATTTTCACCCGTTTGCAGTTGGTTTTACTAAACACATGTTATTCATTTCTAGTTTTCTTGCATTGTCATCAGGGAAAAGAGCCTGCACCATTGTTTTTGAAATTGTATTGACATTATCGTTGAGAAGCCACCATGTCACCTGGGTCATCCCCCACAAATTCTTCCCAACTGTGACGGCTGCCTGTCACCCTTCTCTCTCTCAGTCCCTCTAGGAGGTCATGTAGCAAGTGAGAAGTGGGGTAGGCATGAAGATGGCTGAGGGGGAGGCAGGACCCAGCTTTCTAGTTGGAAACTCTGGGTGCAAATCCTGGGTCTGCCGTGGCTGGCTGTGTGATGCTGGGCACTTTTCTCCACTCTCTGACCCGACTTCTCTCCATCTGTCTAATGAGGATGATTAGACAACCTGGACTTCAGCAGTCTCTTAGCGCTTCATGCAAGAATAGGACACAGGGCTGGCAGGGCCTCTGGCACATAGCTGCCAGGTAACTGGATGCTGCTGTTAGTTTTTAAAAAGAAATAAGAAAAAACAACATCGAGGAAAACCTGTGGTTCCTCAATAAGTTAAACAGACTTGCCATATGACCCAGCAATTGCTCTCCTGCGTACAGACCCAAAGAATTGAAAACAGATGTTCAAACAAAATCTTATGTGGAATATTATTTGGCCATAAAAAGCAAGGAAGTAATGACACATGCTACAAAGTGGATATACCTTGAAAATATTTTGCTAAGTAAAAGAAACCAGACACAAAAGACCACCTGTAGTATGATTCCATTTATATGAAATGTGCAGAATAAGCAAATCTACAGAGACAGAAAGTAGATTAGTGGTCGTGAGGGCAGGGGAGGGAGAATACAGAGTGACGGTTAAATGGGTATGGGGTTTTCTTTTGGAGTGAGGGAAATGTTCTGGAGCTAGATAATGGTGATGGCTGCACAGCATTGTGAATATACTGTTACTATAGGCAAATTTTATCTTATGTTTATTTCACCACAATTAGAAAAACAACCGAAGAACAGGAGGCGGCTGACCACTGCTGTCCTACTTCTCAGGGCTGTCTGCTCTCTGCTACCTCTGGGCCCGCCTCAGGCTGCGGGGAAGGGCAGGGGTTGAAGCTTGCGGAAAAGCAGATGTAGGGGCTCAGAACGGTTCCCTTCAGAGCACTGTTCTCTCAGGGATCTGCCCCTGCCCCTCCATTCTGGCCTCATGCCCCCCAGCCTCCTCCTCTCAGTGCCTCAGGGAGTGACGGAGACACCTCCTTGGGGGCAGTCTCTGCAGCAGCCCCTGGTTTCAGGCATAAGAGCTCTTCCTCTTTGTTTTGGTGGCCTGGACTCTGAACGCCACGGTTCTGACAGAGAGGGGGCAGGCAGCTGGGCCTGCACAGAAAGCTGCTGAGGCCGTTTGGGAGCAGGCTGGGAAGGCAGAGGTAGAACGTGGAGGCAGCAGGAGGTGGCCTCTGGGGGGTTTGCTGACTCCCGGACGAGGCACAAATCTGCTTTTTTACCCAACAGGAGGACAAATGGAGTTCTGGGCCCTCAATCCAAGTCTTTTTTTTACCTGTCAGATTTGGTGAGTAACTCAGTGGACCATGACCCCCCTGCCTCCCCACTCCAAACATGCATCTCAGGTGCGTGTGGAGCCTTTGAGGGAAAAGGGCTGAAAGGGGAGAAGCTTGGGAGAAGCGTCCTGGTCCGTAGGAACAGCCCTGACTCCGGGAGACACACTGTCACGTCCATGTGGCTCCAGGCTGCACCAGAGCACTGTCATCTTTGAAGCCGCTGCTGCAGGTTGTTCTTTCTCTTCTTTGAAGTCCCGCTAGGACCACACCCGTGTAAAGGAACTCCTAGCACGAGTAACACCACTGACTTCACAAGCTTTCTGAGAACTTTCTATCCTAACACTGGCTAGAATGAGGAGGTACTACCGAGCGGAGAGATGGCATGGGCACTACTGCCCCCCGGTCCAGCCCAGGCAGACTGCTGAGGCCCAGGGCACCCCCCGTAGCCCTCCTGCTTCCCTTCCTTCCTCCATTGAGGGCTGGCTCCTCTCACATCAGCCACCTGAGACCTCCCTTTGCGTACACCCCTGGCCCGCTCTGTCCTCTGCTCTTCTTTGCTCTCGTATTTCTAAACTGTACTTCAAAGCTTCCTGCTTCACGAGATAAATATCATTTTAATGGTGTTCTCCTCTAGACTTCCTCTTGTTTGTTATCTTCCTCTTGCTCCTCTGCATTCAGAAGACGACCCACCGTTAGGACAGTCACAACCAGAGTGACCCAAAGGGGCCGTGTCCTTGGTTTGAGATCTTTCTTCATCCATTCATTCATTCATCAAGTCCCTGTCATGTGCGGGCACCCCGCCAGGCTCTGGGCTTCAAGGACCAAGACAAATTAGCTGCCACCGTCAGGGCTCAGGCTCTAGTAAATAAAATTCTTAGTGAAATAATAATGATAAAGTTGATCAGTGTCATCTATGTGCCTTGCATTATGCCAAGCGCTTTATGGTCATTCACTTAATCCTCCAACAACCCTCAGCCATTTGCACTCCTTTTAGTCCCCATTTTATAGAGGAGGGAACTGAGGTTCAGAGCCCTGCAGTAACGTTCCTGAGCTCACACAGGTGGTAAGCGGTGGAGTCAGAGCTCAAACACCGGCAGTCTGCTCGTGATCTGAACCACTGTGTGAGACCACGCCGCACACGGACATTTCTAGTCCTCTCCAGTGGACACTGGCCAAACAGAACCTCAGGATCTCAGCCTTGCAGCCCTCCCCTTTCAGACAGTATTTGGGGACATCTGCCGACATTCCTTCAAGAACGCCTCAACTGTTGTTCCCTCTAGCGTTCACCAGGTCTTCCCAAGAGGCTTTCTGATATGCCCATGGGGTGAAGACACATAGAGGGGTCTCTGAGAAAAAGCGAAATTACTCCTTCACACTCAACACCTTGCAGCAACCTCAGTTTTGTTTTCACGTAATCTTGTAATCTTGGAAGATGTGCATTGATTTGATAAAGTTGGAAAAGCATTCTGAAACAATTTGATGCAAACCCAAACAACCTGGGGCTTCCAACCATTGGGGAAGCTCCCGTACCTTCTATGTTATGACTGTCTCCTGGATGTCTACACTCAGATCCTGTAATGAGGATGGTGACCTACACTCTTGGGAATTTAGCCACAAAATGTGTTTTATCCAACCAGGAGTGCAACAGCTCTAGGCTCTCGGCTTGGTTGGACACTGCCAGCTGGTGTCCCGTAGACAATCTCCCCAGTGATCTGAAACACTTGGGAATCCTTAGCTATAAGACCACACGTGCTAACTCCTGCTGCCTCTGAGTCCCAGGGATTTTACACGTGGAAGTGCCTTGCAAAGTAGGCTGTTGGCAGCTCAGAGGGATTTTGGAAATCATTATTCACATCACACAGCTGCATTTGCTTTTCATTAACTATCATTTTCACCTTTCAAAGCCCCAAACTAGCCTTGAGTTGTGAGAACACCGGTAGAAAGTGAGGGGAGACAAACTAAAGCATAAAGGTATTTCAGGCAGAGTTAGGGTTGTTTTGGGCAACATTCCTTGCTGTGTCATCCAAAGCACTCAGAATGCCTGGGTCAAACTTTTTTTTTTAACTCTAAAATGGGAGATTTAGACTATATCTAAACTTATTATTTTCTTTTTTGGTGAAATAGCACCCCATGGTTCTTTTATGATTACACAAATTTGGGAGATTCTGGATATATTTGAGGTTTATACTGAGCGGTCATAAAATCTGGTGTCCTGGACCACCCCTGAAGAGCTGTGGTGGGATCCCGTGATGCGGTCATCCCATGACGCAGTTATCCCGTGACGCCGTCATCCCATGATGTGGTCATTAATAGAAACTGCATTCGGGGAGCTTTCCAGTGAAGTTGCTCCAGGTTAGTGCTTCTCAAACTTTAAGGTGCATATGAATCTCTTGGAGATGTTGTCAAAAATGCAGATTCTGAGGGGCTGGCCCCGTGGCCGAGCGGTTACGTTCGCGCGCTCCGCTGCAGGCGGCCCAGTGTTTCGTTGGTTCGAATCCTGGGCGGGGACATGACACTGCTCATCAAACCACGCTGAGGCAGCGTCCCACATGCCACAACTAGAAGGACCCACAACAAAGAATATACAACTATGTACCGGGGGGCTTTGGGGAGAAAAAGGAAAAAATAAAATCTTTAAAAAAAAAAATGCAGATTCTGAGTCTATAGCTCTGGGGCGGGGCCTGGGATTCTGCATTTCTAACAAACTTCCAGGTGTTGCTGATGCTGCTGCTTCTCAGATCACGCTTTGAGTAGCAAGACTATAGAGGAATTGCTTGTGCTAGAAAATGAAAAGCATTGTTCTGTATTGTGAAAATTATACTGTGTGTGTGCTGAGGTTGGGATTGGCCAAAATGTTAAAGAGACCAATTACTCTGATTGAATTACATTCAAGATTACACACTTGGGGAGGAGATGCAGTGCCAGTAGGAAACCCAAGTGGAGAACAAAGAAGGCTTCTCAGCTGATGTCTGTCTGTCCAGGTCTGTGCACACCTGAACCAACCTGAGCCTGCCTAGGAACTGGCATACTGGTGGACATAGCAGGACTTCACAGGGCGCCAGCCTCATGAGGAAGGGCAGACAACCTGGGGGATGGCATGTCCCCAATGTCACACTCAGCTGTATTCCCGTTATGACTTTGGGTAATTCTGTCACTCCCACCCCTATCCCGAACTGAGACTGTGCTTTGCTGTTTTGCCTTCAACATCAACTTACGGAATCATTGATCCTGCACTCGATGTCCTCTCTCTCAAACTATCCATCACTTAGGCATTTGTCAGGGACAGAAATGAGGCTGGCTGGATGCCGGACACACTGACGTTATTGGAAAACTACGCTTGTTGATTTTTTTAAAAAATTCTGTTTGTATTTTTAGTTGCATCTAACCTAAACGTTGCTGAGATGGACTCTCTGGCATCTTTTAATAAATAAGTAAGCATTGATAAATTAACTAATTCCAAAGGTATTTATTGAATACCTTACTATGTGCTAGGCACTTTGCCATGTGCTAGAAACAGAACAAAGCAGACACGGCCCTTGAAGTTTGTCATCTGATGCAAGAGGCAGACAAGAAAGGAGCACTCACGCATGTGAACACAGGATTATAATTCTGCTAGGTGCTGTGGAGGAAAAGGACAGGGAGTCTCACCATGTCGGGGAGGGAGGCCTGGTTAATGAAGGCCCCAGGTTAAAGGGACATAAACTGGGTCCATGGGGCAGGGTGAGGATTAGCCAGGGAGCTTGAGCCCTGCCGTCATTGCTTCAGCCACTGTTATGGACTGAACTGAGTCCCCCCAAAATTCATAGATTGAAGCCATAACTCTCAATGTGACTGTATTTTGAAATAGGGCCTTTAAAGAGGTAATTGAGGTTAAATGAAGTCATAGGAGGGGCCCTGATCCAAAGGGACTGGTGTCCTTGCAAGAAGAGGAAGAGACACCGGGGGGTTACCCGCACAGAGGAAAGGCCGTGTGAGGACAGCGAGAAGGCAGCTGCCTGCAAGTGAAGGAGAGAGGCCTCAGGAAAAACCAACCCTGCCGACACGTTCATCTTGGACTTCCAGCCTCCAGAACTGTGAGCAAATCAATGTCTGCTTTTTAAACCATCTGTCTGTGGTCCTTTTTTATGGCAGCCTGAGCAGACCAATAGAGCCACTCACAACCTTGGGGAATTAGAGCCATGGAAGTTTCTCAGGGCAAAATGGGTTTGGTCAGAAGTGGCTTCTCAGCTGGCAGCTTCACTGTAAACCCCCAAACTTGTGCATCCGCTGCATTCACATGGATGGTCCACATTAGGAAACAGTTTAGAAAGAGGTTTGTTTTGTTTTGTTTTGTCTTAAGAAAAGACTTCATGGAATGGGGGAGAGGGTTCTAGAAATCCTGAGAATCCCAGGTTCCTCAGAAGCAAAACTCTTGGCCAGGTGACCCTGAACAAGTCTCTTAAACTCTGGGTGCTCCTTTCATTTCCTAGACGTGAATTTAAAGCCAGTTCGACATTATGGTTCAAGTGATTAACTTCCTTATCAAACCAAGGTTTCTTCTTCTCTTTATGCAAATAATGCAGTGGGCATCTGATGTCCATGTCTATCCAGCATCATGTCCCCTCTTCTGGTAAGAGCCCCTGCTTTTCTTCGGGGACTCACCCTCAGACTCTTCTTTGGGTGGTCCTGACTGCATCCTTCAGGGCCAGATGGGCGTCTTACATTGATGCTCAGCTTGATGAGCCTCACTAATGCATTGTGATATAATAAGAAATATATATTTTGGTGTTCATCCCCAGCTCCTGGCCAGAGCTCCTAAAACCCTTGTACTTTCCTAAGTGATAAGAGCCATAGGAGCATCTTTTGTTATATTTGGTTTTTGTCCTTGCTCCTGGAGATAAAGGTGAAAGGAGAGTCTTTTGTTATTCATAGGAAGCCCCTTTCAACCACACCAGAGTTTATCTCAATGAGGTGACTTTTGAAAAGTCCGTAAGGATGGGGGGCTGATTGCCAGAGGAACCAACCATGTGATTAGAGGGTTAGAACCTTCAGCCAGACCCCCAACCTCTGGGTAAGGGAGGGGGCTGGGGATTGACTTCGTCACCAATGATTTAATCAACCATGCCTACCTAGTAAAGCCTCCATAAAACCCTAACTGAAGGGGTTTGGAGAGCTTCTGGATTGAGGAACAAGAACTCAGGGTGGCACGCCCCAACGCCACAGGGACAGAAACTGCTGCACTGGGGAGCCGTCTGGACCTCACCCTCTGTATCTCTTCATCTGACTGCTCATTTGTGTCCTTTTAAATATCCTTTTTAATAAATTGATAATAGCAAATAAACTGTTTGCCTGGGCTATGTGAGCAACTCTAGCAAATTATCAAAGCTGAGGAAGGAGTCCTGGAATCTCCAACTTATTGCCGGTTGGTCAAAAGTACAAATGGCTGGGACTTGCGATTGGTGTCTGAAGTAGGGGCAGTCTTGTGGGACTGAGCCCTTAACCTGTGGGGTTCTGTGCTAACGCTGGGCAGTTTGTGTCAGAATTGCATTAAATTGTAGGACACCCTGTTGGCGTCCACCAAGAACTGGAGAATTGCTTGGTGTAGAAAAATCCACATCTCTAGTGTCAGAAGTGTGAGTAGAGTAGAGGACAATAGTTGTCCTTTAGGGTGTTGAGAGCTGATGTGGCCTTGCACTGTGGCAACAGCTCCACTAGAGATCACTAGATACCTGTTTAGACATGTGGTTCTAAACACTGCTACTAAGTAGCTGTAGAACTTAGAAAAGTCACTTCAATGGCTTAGAAACGGAGCGCTAAAGAAGTGGAACATATGAGCATGGAGGTATGGCTAAAAAAATAAATAAAGGAAGATACTTTGCACCTGGAAGCTGTGGTTTTCATGCTTTAGTTGGTCAGAATCACCTGGACGGCTTGTTAAAACACAGATGGCTAGGCCTCACCCCCAGAGTTTCTGACTCAGTAGATCTGGGTTGGGACCCGAAAATTGGCATTTCTATCAAGTTCCCAGGTGATGCTGAGGCTGCTGGTCCTGGGGCCACACTTTGAGAACCACTGTGCTGGCCTTGGTCCACAGGCATCCTTGATCTCCACTGAGACGGCCACAGGCCCAGGATGGAGAGGGAACTGTGGAGAGCTCTTCCTGCCCACGGTGATGTGAAGGGGGAAGTCCCGTGCCATTGAGAAGAGCAACCTCACTATCCGGGGCAAGATCAGAGAAGCTGACGGGGCTAGTGAACATCCCTGGCCCTCCCTTTTCTGCAGAGGATGGGGGATTCATCTCAGGATGCTTTATAAGATTGGCAAAACCTGAATCTACCCCACTCCACTCCGCTGTGGTGTTTTGTTTGAAAGTGTTTGCTGCTGGGGCAGAGAGAAAGGGGCTGAAGAGAGAGAGGGAGGAGCTGAGGAGAGAGAGCTGCAGGTGGGCAGCTACCTTCATGGCCACCACTCACAGGGCAGGAGTCTGTGTTGGAGAGAAGGGACATCGCAGAAGGTTTTGTTGGTAATCACCCTCCCCAGCATACGACTGCCACCAGAGTGCCACTGCTGGGAGAGGGGGACACGGGAGTGAGGCTGTGAGGCGGCTCCTGGGTGACAGGCAGAGGCAGAGAGAGACAGGGAGAGGGAGAAAAAGAAAGAGGAGGGAAGGAAAGGGAAGAGAGGGAGGAGGGCAGAGAAGTGAGGGAGGGAAGGAGAGAGAGAGTGCGCACAAGTAGACACACAGTTGCTGGAGCCTGTGCTGGGAATGTGGAGAGATGGGGAGAGCAGATCTTTAAGGCTTTTTAATAGAATATAAAATTGTAGTCTTAAAGTGAACAAGACCGAGTCTTTAAAAGCCAAAATGAAGCTCTTCCAATAACTCAAATACCTTATAGAATCATACTGTCATTACAGGTATCTAGCAGATAGGGAGAATCTCCAGAGTGCGGTTCTTGTGAAAATGAAACCTTTTCATGTTCATCCCCTGAAGAGTTGAGACTTCTTAATAAACTACTCACACTCCTATTGGCCATATTACCTGGGGTCTTGTTTTTGTTGAAGGATCCCAGGAGGCTCCTCTGCTGGCTCCCTGCTGCACAGATGTGTGGTTCTGGTCAAAAGATCCCCTTGTCCAGCAGGATGCACTGTTAATCCTTTAATATGCTTCCTGGCCTGGACTCTAAGTTAGTACCTTTGATTGTCCTATGCTGTCCTGGCCATGACATTGCTTCCTTCTAGAATCCTGCCCAGTTTTTGCCCCAAATTCCATAGCATTAAAATCAATTATGCAATAAACATAATATTAAAATGCAAGAAATTGTATTTTCCTAAGAAAGTGAAATTTACAGTATCCATGGGAGTAGTTATCATCAAATACTTAATGGCTCTGCAAGAAGCCAATGTAACCAAATACTTGTATAGAAGAAGGTGCAGTATTACATTTGCTAACAAGAGGGCTCTGGCTTCGAGCGCATCCCAGAAGACTTTCATTAAGCAGCAACACTAACTAGGTGTCTTTATGAATCAGAAGTTTTATTTCAGTCCTTGAAGTTTTGGAGAAAGGAAAAAATATGAAAGCAAGTTCTAATAAAAATTTATTTCAGAAAACAATTTCCAGGAGCTATTTTGGAGTGCAACCCAATCTCTTTCTTGTTTTTCTTCTGTAAATAAAAATTAGTGAGGGACATTACTGTGGGATGGTGGGAAGACCAGTCCACCCAAGCATCTGAGTCCTTGTTTTCACTGTGCTTTGATACATGATTGTGGCCAAAGTCTACCCAAACTGCCCCCTTCCCACTTCCATTTCCCCATTGATAACATGAGGGCATGGACTACATGGTCTCAAGGCATCTTTCAATAAGACATTCTGCAATTTCAAGATGCCAGGTGCTAAGCTAAAAATGATAACTCCTTGGAGAATTGGCTGAGTCTATGGGGCATGAAATAACAAGATGAGCCTGAAGCATCTTATTCTATCAGAAAGTAAAGAAGTGGTAAAAACAAATAAACAAACAAACATCAATGCCATAATAACAGAGTAAATCCAAGGGACACAGGGGCCAACTGAAAGAGCTTTCAAAGGCCAAAGCTGGAATAATTTGAGCAAAAAAATAGATAAAGTAGTATTGGATTAAAACCCAAGTACAAAATAAATATCTATGAGCCCATACTGATATAAATAATTGAATAAAAAATAAATGGGAAAGAAGAGTAAAATCTCCCATGTAGAATACTTCTAAATAATTTATGTAGATGCCCCATCTTCAGGGAGGTGGAGCATAACTCCCCATTCCTTAGATGTGGGCTGGGCAGTGACCTCCTCCCAAAGAGTGGGGGCAGAGACTAACTTTACACTAGAGAAACCTGACAAACGTGTCCTCAGCCCAGGTGATCAAGGTTAACATCAACAGTGATAATTCATGTTGATAGTATGTACCCTTGATATGATGTGATAAGAATCATACTTTATCTCTGTGGTGTTTCAAAAAACCCATCACACCAGTCCAGTCGTGAGAAAAATATCAGACAAATCCCACCTGAGGTACATTTGGAAAAATACTGACCAGTATTCTTCAAAATCATCAAGGTCATCAAAAACAAGGGAAGTCTTGGGGCTGGCCTGGTGGCGCAGCAGTTAAGTTCACACGTTCCGCTTCTTGGCAGCCTGGGGTTCACCGGTTTGGATCCCGGGTGCGGACATGGCACTGCTTGGCAAAAGCAGTGTTGTGGTAGGTGTCCCACATATAAAGCAGAGGAAGATGGGCATGGATGTTAGCTCAGGGCCAGTCTTCCTCAGCAAAATGAGGAGAAATGGCAGTAGTTAGCTCAGGGCTAATCTTCCTCAAAACAAACAAACAAACAAGGGAAATCTGAGAAACTGTTACAGCCAAGGGGAGCCTAAGGAGATGCAATGACTAAATGTAATGTGGTATCCTGGATGTGATCCTGGGACAGAAAAAGGGTGTTAAGTAAAAATTAAGGCACTCTGAATGAAGTATGAACTTTAGTTAATAATATATTAACAGTGGTTCCTTAATTGTAACAGATGTACCATACTAAAGTAAGATGTTAATAATAGTGGAAACTGGGTGAGAGTGTTTGGGAACTTTCTACCATCTGGCAATTTTTTGTTAAATCTAAACTGTTCCAAAATAAAAAGTTTGTTTTTTTTAAAAAAAAATTATAGCCCTGAGGGCTGGCAAGGCTCGCAGAAATGATTCAGTATGGCCAACTGACTGGTCTGTACGGAGAGACAGAATTGACAGAAGATTTCCAATAATGAAGAAAAAAACAGGGTTTAATGAATCAGAAGTCTTCCTTTCCCCTGAGCTTTCTGGTAGGTGGAGCTGTCATGGCACATATGCAGAAAAAGGCTAACTCAGCAGGCCTAGGTTGTCCAAACCCTACACATTCCAGGTCTTCAGAACTGGCCCTTGACCAGCTCCTGGGAGAGAACCTCTAAGCCGTTGGAATATGATAAGCGTGTCTTTGCATGCCTGGGGCCTGGGGCCACACCTGACACTTTACACTAACAATGTGATTTATGGTGAATGCTTGTTTTTGTTTGCCTGGGGCTCTGGGCCATACTGTATCAGTTTGACTTCTAGTGGGAGGGAGGTTGGAGACTGAATAGCCAGGGTCAGTCATGTGGGTGCTTCACGCCTACATGACCCTCAATAAAAACCCTGGACACCAAGTCTTAATCGAGTTTCCATGGTTGGCAATCCCTCACATGCACTGTCACACATTGTTGCTGAGGAAATTAAGCACTATCCATGTGACTCCACTGGGAGAGGACAAGTGGAAGTTCATGCCTGGACTCTGCCCTGTGTCTCACTGTCCTTTGCTGATTTTAATCTGTCTCCTTTTGCTGTAATAAACTGTAACCAAGAGTATAACGGCTTTTCTGAGTTCTGTAAGTCATTCTAGGAAATCATCAAACCTAAGGGTGGTCTTGGGGACCCCTGACACAGCATGGCATACAGGGGTCTCCAGTCTTCTATATCTTGACAGATCTAACAAGGGAGTAGGTCATATCCAGCTGGTGACTGTATGAGAATATAAATTACCTGATCAATTAGCCAATTATCCATTTCCCTCCATTAGTGCCCAATCAATACCTCAGAACTTAGAAAAGCACATATTCAATTTCCTCTCCCCTCCAGCTCCTGAAAGCCATCATAATTTGGAGGTGATTTTGCCCAGTTTTAAAAGACACGCACAAAAGAATTCAATCATTTTTCTGCCTGATAAGTCTCTACTCTCCCTGAAGACACGAATGCTACTTGCTCTCATTCCCACACTCCCAGTGTGCAGCTCTTCCCCAAAGCCAAGACAGTGCTTGGCTCAGTGGGATGCTCAGGGCTTGTGAGGTCTGGCTCGGTCTGGGGAGGTGGGGGGATGGAGAGAGGGTTGGAACTCTGGGAAGAACAGAAAAAAGCTGCAGAGAGTGAGAGAAAGGGACAGAGTTGGGGCCTCTGCTGCTGTTGAGGCATTTATTGGTGGTCAGTGTTTTGGTCTGCACCTCCCACACTTCTGTAACTGGGAGGCTGCTGTGGAGTTGGCCTGAGCTCCAGCTGAAGAAGCCTCTAAGTGGTTGGGAAGTCTGGGGTGCTGCAAGGAAGCCAAGTTTGGGTGCTGGGAGGAGCTGTATCCTCTTCCTCTGGCCAAGGCAGCTTCTCCACTGCAGGCCTGGCCTGGGCCCTTTTCAGTCTGCAGGAGGACTTATCGGGCATAGATGTTGGCTTGGTGTCACCCAGGCTGCCAACCTGAGGAGGAGGGAGCAGCCCCCAGCTCCCAACAGCCAACTGGAGTCTCCAGTTGAAAGGACCTGAGCCCAAAGGTCTGGCCATATCTTGGAGAGAAAAACATGGTGCCAAAACCCATAGTGGCAACTGGTCCATGGGGATGCAGAGGGTGGTTTTGTAGCCATGAGCCCACTAGAGCCAGTTTGAAAAGACCACATTTCTTATCAACAGAGTGATTAAGAATTGTTTTTCAGAAAATTTGCAAAGTCAACTAGCCAAAACATGCACAGAAGAAGAAATCTTGACATGAAATGACCTCAGAACCAAAGATTCTCCTCTTGATAACAATCAAAGGACCAGGATGTGACTGGAACTCGCAAGTCAGAGCCTCATCAGAAGCAAGAGGTCTGTCATCCAGGAAGATGGGAGTTAAAATCCCTTCCTCACCTCACCATAAATGTTTAGAACCTTACCAAAATGCTTAAAGCCCACCAATCAAAACCTGTCCTGCCAGCGTTTCCATGCACCAGCCTGTTCTCCCTAACCTCTTAATTTCGCCCCAAATCCTGAAGTGGGGAGACAGATCTGAGGGTACATCTCCCCTGTCTCCTTGCATATTGATCTAGCAATAAAGCTGTTTTATTTTTCCAAAAGCTGATGCTATAATTGATCGGCTTTTTTATGCATCTTGGGTAGGAGAACCTCGTTTTTGTGTGGTAATAGTGTCTCTGAGACCTGACCCCTATAAACTCTAGTGTCACAAGTTGACCTTCTCTTTGGTTTGGTCCGTTGGTCCAGAGGTGATTGAGCAGGTGTTTAGGGTTTTTAGGCGGCTGCAGGGAAGAACTCCAGGCCCAGGAAGGAAGATCTTTAGGGCATAGCCATCAGGTGGCCTTAGTGGCACCTGACTCTGCTGAGACATACCATGGCCACTGCTGGCTCCGCCCCGCCCCCAAGCCCATGGAGGAGGCCTGGGCTAGCTGGGCATTTCCAATTCCAGCTTCTGCCTTGGGAATGAAGAAGAATGTTTCCAGCTGGGTTTAAACACATTAATTCCCAAATTGAGTTTGGCTCTCTTGCTATTTAAAAACCTTATTTGGTAAGCACTTCACAGAGCAATAGCTCTGAAAGAGAAAGATTACTTTCCCATTAGCCTGGCTTAGTAGAATGCATTGTTATTCAAACAACCATCAAAGGGAATTTAAGTGGAATGCGGGTTTCAAAGTCTAGGTGAGAACCAGTCTGCTGGAAGTCTGGGCTCCCCCACCACTAGGGAAATGAGTACACTGTGGGTACTGGCTCCCTTTAACAGTGCAGCTGGAGCAAGCAGGGAATTGACGATACAAAGAACCCATGCGCACAGGCTGCCTGTTTCTGTCTTGGGTCCAGAACAAGGCGGAAAAACAAACAGGAGAGCAGCAGCCTTCTGTCCATTGACCAAGGTGGGTTGGAACCAGGAGAGGCTGATCCACCTGAGGGTCCTAGCTGTGCTCAGGCCACAGGCCTTGGAGCCCTCTGGGGGTGATCTGCCCTTAACCCATGGGGCCAGCTTGTCCCCCTGCCTCACTTCTAGGACCGTTTAAGAATTTTCTGGATGACTTAGCTTTGAAACTGCCCCATTGCTGCAACTTCTGGCGAAGCACCCCTGACTGCCTCCTCCTTGCTACTAGCACAAATTTGCTGCAGTTCCGCTTAGACAGGACCTGGGCCTCAGCGAAGAATGGGAGGGTTTTTTTGTTTTGTTTTTGGTGGGGGAATGGTAGATGGTGGCAGGAAAAGAGTAGTTAGACACGTTAGTGACAAGTTTTAACATTCCATCTTTTGAAAAAATTGAGATTTTAAAAAAATACTGACATAGAGCAAATAAAACCGTGACATTTCATAATTTATGTGGAGGATATATCATGGGCTTTGGACAGTTCCAGCATATTTACAATGATTACAGGTTTTTCTGTCTGGGAAGAAGGCCCTTCTCTCAGCCAGCTCAGTGAGTTGGTTTCTGACCATCAGCCCCACCCATGTTTGCCAAGTCCCAGGTGGTTCAAGGTTGTCCATTCACCTGGTCTTATCCTTTCCCTGTCCCCCTTTTCTCCCAGTAGACTGCTCAGTGCTGTGTGTCCTGGTCTCTTTCTGGGAAAGGTGACCTTGACTGGCAGAGGGCCCCTTCGCTCCCTTCCTTCTCCTTTCACCTCACCTTTACTGAGCCTTGGGTCCTATGCTGGGTCAGATGGGATTTCTGTCCTCACAGCCTAGTGGGCTGACGTGATACAAACCCAACATATGGAAACACTTGGGAAATGAACCAAACCCAGCCTTGGGAGAGGACAGGTCAAGGAAGGCTTTCTTGAGGACGTGGCCTCTAACATGTGTCCTGAAGCACGAGAATTGAGGTATGTGAAAGGAATGTGTAAGGGGTGGGGTGACAGAAAGGAAGAGAAAGAAAGGGTGGGTATGGTGGACACTGGCCATTTCAAGACCACCCAGCATCTGAACCCCCTTTCTACGTCTGGGGAGATCCCCATCTTGCAAGTCTTGGTAAGAGGCAAGACCACCATTGTGGGAGCCAAAAATGTCAGATACTCATTCTCAGCCTCTCTCTCAGGGAGAGGGGTGTGTGACTCAGGCTCCACCAATCTGCGCACTTGCACCCTCTTTGACTTGGGAGCTGGTGATGCAGTCTGTGCGAGGTCTCTTCTGCAGGGATGGATGCTTCACTGTCCTGGGGCAGTAGTGTTAGTTTTATCAGCAGTGTCCAGGGTTTGGCCTCAGTGGTTTCAGGACCTCTAGGCCCAGCAGTGGCAAAATAGTGGTACCTTCTCAATGGTCGTTCTGTACTTTGACTTTAGACCTCATCCTGGCCTTGGAACCTTCAGGTGTGGTTCTCTAATACCAGACAGCATGTGAGCTTTCCATTATCTTTTCTTTTTAATTAAACTGTTTATCTTGGGATAATGATAGATTCACATGCAGTTGTAAAAAATAATAGAGTAGCACAGAGGATTTTTAGGGCAGTGAAAATATGATACCATATGATATCATAATGATAGATATATGTCATTATACATTTATCCAAATCCATCGAATGTACAACACTGAGTGAAGTGTGATGTAAACTGTGGACTTTGAGTGATGATGGTGTGTCAATGTAGGTTCATCAGTTGTAACAAATATACCACTCTGGTGGGTGATGTTGATTATGAGGGAGGCTGTGAATGTGTAGGGACAAAGGGTATATAGGAAATCTCTGAATTTCTTTGAAATTTCCTCTCGATTTTGCTGGGAACCTGAAACTGCTCTAAAAAATAAAGTCTTAAAAAAATATTATTCCCCCTGAAAAACAAAAACAAGTGGACAATCAGTCTGTATTGAAGAGCCTATTTAAAATATATACAAAATACAGAGAGATGATGTATACACTTTATTCAGTTTCTGCCAAGGGTAATCTTGCAAAACTATACTACAATATTATGACCAAGATACTGACGCTGAAACGGTCAAACACAGAACATTTCCATCACCACAAGCTTCCCTCATGTTGCCCTTTTAAGCCACACCCACTTTTATCCTGCCCCCACCTGATTCTTAACCCTTGACAACCACTAACCTGCTCTCCATTTCTATAAATTGTGTCATTTCAAGAATCTTATATAAACGGAGTCATGTGGTTTGTAGCCTTTTGGGGTTGGCTTTTTTTCACTCAGCATAATTCTCTGGAGATTTGTCCAGGTTGTTGCACATATCACTAGTTTGTTCCTTGTTATTGTTGAGTAGAATTCTATGATATGAATGTACCAATTTGTGTAACCACTCACCCATTGAAAGACAGCTGAGTTGCTTCTATTTTGGGGTATTATGAATGAAGCTGCTATAAACATTCGTATATGGGTTTTTGTGTGGACATAAGTCCCATACCTCTGGGGTAAATGCCCAGAAGTGGAAGTGCTGGGTCATATGTTAGTTGCATGTTTAGTTTTTAAGGAAGTGCAAACTGTTTTTCAGAGTGGCTGTATCATTTTGAATACATGCATTCCCATCAGCAGATCGTGTCATCCATTTTCCTCTCATTCTCACCAAACTTTGTCACTATTTTCTGTTTTAGCCATTTTGATACGTGTGTAGGGATACCAAAATTTGCATTTTCCTAGTTGCTAAAGATGTTGAACATCTTTTCATGTGAATGTTTGCCATCTGTAAATCCTCTTTGATGACATGGCTGTTTATGTCTTTCCCCGTTTTCTAATGGGATTGATTTTATTTATTTTTTTACTGTTGAAGGTTGAGAGTTCTTTATGCGTTCTTGATACTAGGCCTTTGTCAGATATGTGGTTTGGAAATATTTGCTCCCAGACTGTATCTTGTCTTTTTGTCTTCTTTATATGGTCTTTCACAGAGCAAAAGTTTTTAATTTTAAGGTCCGATTTGTTAAATTTTGCTGTTAAGGATTGTGTCTTTGGTATCAAGTCTAAGAATTTTCTGCCTAGCCCTAGATTCTGAAGACTTTCTCTTTGTTTTTTTCTAAAAGCTTTATAATTTTAAGTTTCACATTTAAGTTTGTGATCCATTTTGAGTTAATTTTTGCACAAGGTATGGGACTTGAGGTTTACTCTTTAACTGCGCATGTCCAATGGCTCTAGCGCCACTTGTTGAAAAGCTTATCTTTCCTCCACTGAATTGGTTTTGCATCTTTGTCAAGAATCAGTTACGCACATCCGTGTGGGCCTATTTCGAGGTTCTCTCTTCTGTTCTGTTGATCTGTATGTGTGCCCTCTCCCACTTCCACAGTCGTGATTACTCTGCCTCTATAATAAGTCTGGAGATCAGACAGGCTGGTCTCTCCCACTTTATTCTTCTTTTTCAAAACTATTTGAGCTGATCTTGTTCCCTTGGCCTTCTATATAAATTTTGTTTTATTTTTAAAATTGTTTTGTATTTATTCTTGTATCACAGAAGTTCATTATATAATGGTGCCAATTGATGTCAGCTGAGTATTGATTTAACATTCGGCCATTTGGCATCCAGCTGGAATGATGTGTGTCCTGTATACTTCTAGCTTTTATTTGGGGGAAAAAAAACCAGAAGAAGTTTTAATGTAGTTTTACTAAGGTTTTGCAAGTTGGTGAAATGATATGCATGTGCTTTATCTGCCATCTTTTCCTGGTGATCTACACTTGCATGGTGTTTTTTTCCTACCACTCCATCCGTTTTAATTTCCAACTTTCATTTCTTCTTTTTTCCCCAGTTTTATTGAGCTATAACTGACATATAACATTATGTAAGTATAAAGCATTCAATGTGATGATTTGATATGTGAATGAATTGCAAAATGATTACTACAGTAAGGTTAGTTAAAACCTCCATCCCCTCACATAATTACAATTTTTTTGTGTGCGATGATTATGTTCAAGATCCACTCTCTTAACAACTTTCAAGTATATAATGCAGTATTGTCAGTTAGAATCACCAGTCCGTGCACTGGATCCCCTGACCTTACTTATCTTATAGCTGGGAGATTGTACACTTTGACCAACATCTCCTCATTTCTCCAAACCCCCTAACCCCTAGCAACCACCATTCTACTCTATTTCTATGAATTCAACTTTTTTAGATTCTACGTGTAAGTAAAATTGTCTCCATTTGCAGATGATATGATCTTATAGAAATGGGGAGTATTTGTCTGTCTTATTTTACTTAGCATAATGCTCTCAAAGTCCATCTATGATGTCACAAATGGCAGGATTTTCTTCCTTTTTATGGCTGAATAATATTCCATTATACACTGATAATCTATCTATATCTCTCTATATATATCTATCTATCTTTCTGTCTATCTATCATCTATCTGTCTAATCTATTATCTATCATCTGTCTATAGTTATAATCACATTTTTCTGTATCCATTCATCCACTGATGGACATGTAGGTTGCTTCCACATCTTGGTTACTGTGAATAATTCTGCAATGAATAGGGAAGTACAGATATCTCTTCAAGACAGTGATTTCATTTCCTTCACACATATATCCAGAGGTGGAGTTGCTAGATCATATGGTAATTTTGTTTTTAATTTTTTGAGGAAACTCCATGCTATTTTCCATAGTGGTTACACCAATTTACATTCCCACCAACAGCGCACAAGGGTTCCCTTTTCTCTGCATCCTCACCAACCCTTATCTCTCTCTCTTTTTTTTTAATGATAGCCATTCTAACAGGTGTGGGGTGATAGCAAATTGTGGTTTTGATTTGCATTTCCCTGATGATTAGTGATGTTGACCATCTTTTCATGTACCTGTTGGCCATTTTTGTGTCTTCTTGGGAAAAACGTCTATTCAGATCATCTGCCCATTTTTTAATTGAATTATTAATGTTTTTGCTATTGATTTATATGAGTTCCCTATATATTTTGGATATTAGACCCCTTATCAATTGTATGGTTTGCAAATATTTTCTGCCATTCCATAGGTTGACTTTTCAATTTATTGATTGTTTCTTTAGCTGTGCAAAAACTTTTTAGTTTGATGTAGTCACACGTTGATTTTTGCTTTTGTTGCTTGTGCTCTTGGTGTCATATCAAGAAATTGCTGCCAAGACCAATGTCAAGAAGATTTGCCCTATGTTTTCTTCTGGGAGTTTTATGGTTTCAAGTCTTGTATTTCCATCTTTAAGCCATCTTGAGTTAATTTTTCTGAGTGGTGTAAGACAGGAGTCCAATTTCATTCTTTTGCACGTGAATATCTAGATTTCCCAGGGCCATTTATTGAAGAGACTATCTTTTCCCCATTGAGTATTCTTGGCTCCCTTGTCAAATATTAGTTAATTGTATATGCAGTGGTTTACTTCCTAGGTTCCCAGTTCTATTCCATTGGCCTGTGTGTCTGTTTTTATGCCAGTGCCATACTACTTTGATTACCATAGCTTTGTATTATAGTTTGAAATCAGGAAGTGTGATGCCGCAGGCTTTGTAATTCTTTCTCAGGATTGTTTTGACTATTTAGGGCCTTTTGTAGTTCCATAAGAATTTCAGGATTGTCTTTTCTATTTCTGGGGAAAGTGCCATTTGAGTTTGATGGGGATTGCATTGACTCTATAGATAGATTTTAACAATATTAATTCTTCTGATCTGTGGACATAGGATATCATTGCATTGATTTGTCTTCTTCAATTTCTTTCATCAATGTCTTATCATTTTCAGTGTACAGATCTTCCACCACTTGGCTAAATTTGTTCCTAAGTAGTTTATTGTTTTTGATGCTATTGTAAATGGGATTTTAAAAAATTTCTTTTAAAAATAATTTGTCATTAGTATATAGAGATTCAACCAATTTTTAAATAAATGATAATAATGATTTTTATATCTGGCAACTTTGCTGAATTTGTTTATTAGTTCTAACAGTTTTTTGTGGCGTTTTTAGGGTTTTCTGTATGTAAGATCATGTCATCTGAAAATAGACAGTTTCCCTTCTTCCTTTTTGGTTTGGATGTCTTTTATTTCTTTTTCTTACGTAATGCTCTGACTAGGGCATCCAGTGCTATGTTGAACAGAACCAGTGAGATTGGGAACACTGTCTTGTTCCTGATCTTAGAGAGAAAGCTTTTAACGTTTTACTGTTGAGTATGATGGGCCTGTAATATATGGCCTTTATTATGGTGAGGTATGGTCCTTCTATACCCAATTTGTTGAGAGGTTTTTTTTATCATGAAAGGATATTGAGTTTCATCGAATGCTTTTTTGGCATCTATTGAGGTGATCATATGATTTTTATCTTTCGTTGTATCACAGTGGTGTATCACATTTATTGCTTTGTGTAGGTTGAAACATCCTTGCATCCCAGGGATAAATCCCACTTGATGATGGTATATGATCTTTGTAATGTGCTGTTGAAGTCACTTTGCTAGTATTTGGTTGAGAATTTGCATCTGTATTCATTACGGATATCAGCCTATAGTTCTCATTTCTTATAGTGTCTTTATCTGGCTTTGGTATCAGTGTAATGCTGGTTTCATAAAATGAGTTGGAAGAGTTCTCTTCTCTTCAATTTTTAGAAGAGTTTGGGAAGGATTATCCTTAATTCTTCTTTAAATATGTGATAGGATTCACCATTGAAATCATTTGGTCCTGGGATTTTCTTTGTTGAGAGGCTTCTGATTACAGATTCAATCTCCTTACTTGTTGGTCTGTTCATATTTTCTATTTCTTCATGATTTAGTCTTGGTAGGTTGTATATTTCTAGGAATATATCCATTACTTCTAGGCTATCAACTTTGTGGGCCTGTAATTGTTCATAGCAGTCTCTTATAATCCTTTGTATTTCTGTGGTCTCGGTTGTAATGTCTCCTCTTTCATTTTCGATTTTAGTTATTTGAGTCCTCTGTCTTTTTTCTTGAATTAGTCTAGCTAATGTTTTATCAATTTTGTTTATCTTCAAAAGACCACTTCATAGTTCATTATCTTTTCTATTTTTTATTTTGGTCTCTATTTCTTCATTTCTGCTCTGATTTTTGTTATTTCCATTCTTCTTCTAACTTTGGGCTTAGTTTGTTCTCTTTCTAGTTAGGTGTAAAGTTAGCTTGTTTATTTGACATCCTTCTTTTTATTTTAGCATAGGCGTTTATCACTATAAACTTCTTTCTCAGAACTGCTTTGGGTTCATCTCATAAGTTTTGGTATGCAGTATTTCCCTTTTCACTTGTTTCAATATTTTTTATAATTTCCCTTTTCATTTCTTCTTTGACCCATTCATCGTTCAGGAGTGTATTGTTTAATTTCCACAAATCTCTGAATTTTCCAAATTTTTTCCTGTTTTTGATTTCTAATTTCATATCATTGTGGTCATAAAAGATATTTGGTATGATTTTAATCTTTTAAAACTTGATGAAATATATTTTGTTGCCTGACATGTGATCTATCCTTGAGAATGTTTTGTGTACACTTGAGAATAGTGTGTTTTCTGCTGCTATTGGATGGAATGTTCTGTATATGTCTGTTAGGTCCATTAGTGTAAAGTATAGTTCAAGTCCAATGTTCTCTTGTTGATTTTCTGTCTTGATGATCCATCTATCCACTTTTGAAAGTGGAGTATTCAAGTCCCTTGTTCTGATTGTATTGTTGTCTATTTATCCCTTCAGAACCATTAGTATTTGCTTAATACTTTTAGGTTCTCCTGTTGCTTTTAAAATTCTTTTTCTTTTATTTTAGACAGTTTTATTATAATGTTTCTTAGAGAGGATCTTTCTGAGTTTAAATTTTTTGGGTACCTATAAGCTTCATGATCTTGGATGTGCAAATCTCTCCCCAGATTTGGAAAGTTTTCAGCCATTATCTTTTCAGAAATGATTTTGCCCCTTTCTACCTCTCTTCCCTTCTAGGACCTCAGTAATGCATGGATTTGTTTCTCTTAATGGTAATTCATGTAGGCTTTGTTGACTCTTTTTTGTTCTTTTCTTCTTTGCTTTCTTTTAACTGGATTATTTCAAAGGATGTCTTTTACTTCACAGATTCTTTCATCTGCTTGATCAAGTGTGCTATTGATGCACTCTGTTGTATTTCTACATTTCATTCATTGTATTCTTCAGCTCTAGAACTTCTCTTTGTTTCTTTTTTATGATTTCTGTCTCTCTGTTAAACCTCTTGTTTTGTTCATTTATTGTTTTCATGATTTTGTTGAATGGTCTTTCTGTGTTATTTGTAGCTCACTCAGCTTTCTCTAAACAACTATTTTGAACTTTTTGTTGGGCAAAACACAGATCTACATTTCTTTGGGATAAGTTACTAGAAAATATTGTGTTCCAATGGTGGTTTCATGTTTCCTTGATTTTTCATGTTCTTTGAGGTCTTGTGTTGCTGTCTTTACATTTGAGGAAGTAATCACCTCCTCTAGTCTTTACTCACAGTCTTCAGGAGAGAAATACCTTCCTTCAGCCCTGTTAGGGTTTCTGAGGCTTTCTCAAACCTTTTCTATGGATATGTTTGCTCCACACTTCCTGTTCATTTTTGGGAGGGAATTCTTAAGATTGTGTGCCTTCTTTTGATCCTGCAAAGCCAGGCTGGGTGCTCAAAGCCTCCTGTTTGCTTTCCCTAGGTCAGTGCTGAATGATCAAGTTTGTGTGCTTTTGTTCAATCCCAGATTCAGGCTGGCTTTCTGCATGTGCTCACTAGTCTTCTGCAAGGGCTTACTCTTGCTGGCCTTTGTGGCATGCACAAGGAGCAGCCATGGAGTGATGGTGTGCACAGATGAGGCGCATGGAGTGTTGGTGGTGCACATTTGCCAGTTTTGGGGATCCACAGGTGAAGTCCATGATACAGTTAATAGACTTTGCGTCCTTTTGATACCCTCCAAGAGCCACAGATGCTGTTCTCTGAGCCCCATTCAGCCCCCCAGTCGTGGAGCACACCTCATTATTCTGGATGAAGCAAGAAAGAAGTTGGTCTCTTTGGCAGCATCCCACATGCTGGAGAAACTGGACACTCACATGCCCTCATTTTCTCCTGTGGGAGGTATCATGGGCTGGGAAGGTCTCTCTTGGCACTGACCTGTGCTGCATTGTGGGAGAGATGATGTAGGTAAAATAAAACTGTTCCTTATACCCTTTTCAATGTGTCCAATCACAGGTGTTTTTTTTTTTTCTCCAGAGGTGTGCTGGAACTTTTCTACTGGCCTTCCACAAAGGCACTCTTGTCCATGAGTGAGTGCCCAAATTGGTGTTCTTTGAGGGGACAATGGTAGAGAACTCCTATTTCAACATTTTTATGATGTCACTTTCTCATAATTTTAGAATAATCTAGTTTTTATTTACAAAAAATCTTGTTGGAACTTTTGTGTGCATGTGCATGTGTACAATTCTTGGTATTTTCCTACATAGACAACTGTGCCATCTTTAAATAGGGACTTTATTTCTCTTCCTTCCTTCCTTCCTTACCTGTATGCCTTTAATTTCCTTTTCTTGCCTATTGCACTGGCTGGAATGTCCTGCACCGCATTGAATAAAAATGGTGAGAGTAGACATCCTTGCCTTGTTCTCGATCTTAAGAGGAAAGCATTCAGTCTTTCACCATTAAGCATAATGTAAGCTGTAAGTTTTTTGTGGATGCTTATTATGGACTGAATTTTATCTACCCCAAATTCATATGTTGAAGCTCTAATCACCAATGTGACTGTTTTTGAAGATAAGGCCTCTAGAGAGATAATTAAGTTTAAATGAGGTCATAAGGGTGGGCCTAATCCAATCTGATTTATGTCCTTATAGGAAGAGGAAGAGAGATACCAGGGATGCATAAGCTCAGATAAAAGACCATGTGAGGATAAAGCAGGAAGGTGGCCATCCGAAAGCCAAGGAGAGAGGCCTCAGGAGAAACTAAACCTGCTGACACCTTGATCTTAGACTTCTAGCCTCCAGAACCGTGAGAAATAAATTTTTGTTGTTTAAACCACCTAGTCTGTGGAACTTTGTTATGGCAGCCCTAGCACACTAAGATAATTCTCTTTATCCAAGTTGAAGGAGTCCTCTTCTATTCCTATTTTTCTGAGAGTTTTTATCATGAATGGTTGCTAGATTTTGTCAAATGTTTTTTCCACATTGATTGATATGACCATGTGATTTTTCTTTTTAAATCTGTTAATATGGTCGATTTCATTGATTGATTTTCAAATATTGAACTCACCTTAGAATAAACCCCACTTAGTCATCATTTACAATTCTTTTTGTATATTATTGAATGCTATTTGCTAATATTATGTTAAGGATTTTTGATATTTATTATGGATATGGGAATGTAGTACTCATTTTTGTTTGTGCTTTCTTTGTCTGGTTTTACTATGAGGGCAGTGATAACTTTATGAATTAGGACATTTTCTCTTCATTTCTATTTTCTGGAAGTGATTATGTAGAATTAGTGTTAATTCTTCTTTGGTTGAATTCTCTAATAAAGCCATATGGGCCTAGAAATCTATTTTTTGTAGGTTATAAAACTATGAATTCAATTTCCTTAATTTTTATATGGCTATTCAAATGATCTATTTCATATTGTGTGAGTTCTGGTAATTTTTGTTTTGGGGGGTGTGTCTATTTCATCTGTCTAATTTACATGTACAGACTTGTTTGTAGCATTTCCCTATTATTCTTTCGATGTCTGCAGGATTGTTAGTGATACCTCCTATTTTATTTCTGATATTGCTGATTCGTGCCTTTACTCTTTTTTCCTTTGTCAGTCTTATTAGAATTTTTTCAATTTTATTGAGTTTTTCCAAAGAACCAGCTCTTTGTTTCATTGATTTTCTGTTTTCAATTTCATTGATGCTGCTATATCTTGATTATTTCCTTCCTTTTGTTTGCATTGAGTTTATTTTTAAATTCTTGTTCTAGGTTCTTGAGGGGGGAGCTTAGATTATTGATTTCAGACTTTTCCTCTTTTCTAATATACACATTTAGTGCTTTGAACCTTCATCTTAGTACTGCTTTAGCTGTGTCTCGCAAATTTGGATATGTTGTATTTTCATTTTCATTAAGTTCAATGTATTTTAAAAGTTTCCGTTGAGACTTCCTCTTTGGCCTATGGATTATTTAGAAGTGTGTTGCGTAGTTTTCAGATATTTGGAGATTTTCTTCTTATCTTTCTCTTATTTATTTCTAGTTTAATTCCACTATGGTCAGAGAACATACTCTGTATGATTTCAATTCTTTTAAATTTGTTGAGGTTTATTTTATGGCCAAAGGTGTGTTCTATCTTGGTTTGTGTTCCATGGGCACTTGAAAAGAATATATGTTCTGTAGTTTGGTGAAGTGCTTATAAGCATCAATCATGTTGATTGATTTCATTGTTGAGTTCCACATCATTTTGATGATTTTCGGTCTAGTTATTCTATTTATTCTTGAGAGAGGAGTGTCAAAGTCTCCAATTATAATTGTGATTTGTTTATTGCTCCTTTCAATTTTTGCTTCATATTATTTTGAAGTTCTGTTATTTAATGCATACACATTTAGGATTGCTATATCTTCTTTGTGAATTTACCCTTTTATCATGATATAATAGCCTTCTCTCTGCTTTGAAACCAGGAAAAAGCAATTTTCTTTGCTTTGAAGTATACTTTATCTGATATTCAAATAGCCACTCTTGCTTTCCTTTTATTGATGTTTATATGATACAGCTTTTTTTAATCCTTTTACTTTCATTGTGTCTATATCATTATGTTTGAAATGAATTTCTTGTAGGCAATATTTAGCTGTGTCATCCTTTCTAATCACTCTGTCAACCTCTGTCTTTTAATTGGTGCAATTAGGCCATTTACATTTATTGTAATTATTGATATGTTAGGGTTTAGGTCTGCCATTTTCTTTGTTTTCTATTTTTCATTTCTTTCTTTGCTTTTTCTTGCTGTTCTGTAGGTTACTAGAACAATTTTTGGAATTTTATTTTTTTAGGTTTTTTAGTGTATTTGAGTGTATCTCCTTCTATAGCTTTTTTATCATTGCTCTAGGTATTGCATTAAAGATACAGGACTTATCACAGCCTACTGGTGTCATCACTTTATCAGTTTGGTAAATATAGATGTATAGGAACCCTATATTCCTTTGTGTCCCTTTATCTTCTCCCGTTTATAACACAATTATCTTAAATATTTCCTCTATGTACATTTTGAACCACATCAGACATTATTGTAATTTTTGCTTTAACTGTCGAACATAATTTAGAAAATTCAAGAGGAGAAAAAAAGTCTATTGTATTTACCAGTGTTCCAAGATACTTTCTTTTATTGATTCTTTTCTGTTTAGAGAAATTCCTTTGGCCATTCTTTTAGAATAGAACTGCTAGTGGCAAATTCTCTTACTTTTCCTTCATCTGAGAATGTCTTTATTTCTCCTTCATTCATGAAGAACATTTTCACTGGATAGAAGAATGATTCTGGGCTTACAGTCCTTTTCCCTCAATACTTTAAAAATATTGGGGCATTTCCTTTGGGATCCATGGTTTCTGATAAGAAATCCACTGTCATTTGAATTGTTCTTTCCACTATAAATAAGGTGTCATTTTTCTCTGGTTGTTTTCAAGATTTTTTCTCTGCCTTTAGGTTTCAGAAGTTTATTTATGATGTGTATTGGCATGGTTTTCTTTGCATTTATCTTGTTTTCGGTTTGCTCAGCTTCTTGAACCTGTAGGTCTATGTTACTTGCCAAATTTGGGGAGTTTCCAGCCATTATTACTTTGAGCACTTTTTCAGCCCTACCCTCTTTCCCCTCTCCTTTCAGGACTCTGGTGACATGAATGTTAGATATTTTATTGTAGCCCAACTGTTCACTGAGCCTCTATTAGTTATTTTTATGTCTGCTGTTCAGATTGGGTAATTTCTGTTGTTTCTATCTTCCAATTTATTGATTCATTCCTCTGTCTTCCCTCACCCCCATTCTACTATTAAGCCCATTCACTGAGCTTTTTATTTTAGCTATTGTAGTTTTCAGTTCTCAAGTTTCCATTCTATATTCTGTTTCTTTGCTGAGACTTTCAAATTTTCATTTGGTTCAAGCATGTTCATAATTGCTTGATGAAGCATATTGTTATGACTCTTTTAAAATCTTTGTCAGATAATTCTAACATCTCTGTCATCTTGGTGTTAGCATCTATTGATTGCTTCTTTCCATTCAGTTTGAGATCTCCCTGGTTCCTAGGTCTTTTGTATTATTTTGTCTCCTTGGGCATTTTTTTTGTATTATGTAATGAGATTCTGGATCTTACTTGAACCTTTTTTTTAGCTGGATTTTTCTGACACTCCTAAGACAGGGGAAGAGAGGTGCTGCTTTGTTACTGGCAGGTAGAGATAGAAGTCCAGGTTTCCCACCTCACCTGTGTTAACACTCAAGTGGGGTGGAGCTTTCTGTTACTACTGGATGCAGATGAGAGTTTTAGCTTCCCACTTGGTCTCCACTGACACTGCAGTAGGAGTGACCTCATACCACTGGGCAATGGTGAAAGTCTTGACTCTCCACTGTACCTACACTGACACCACACAGTTTGGAAGTGGAGGAACACCTTGTTACTGCTGGGTTGGGGAGCAGAATCCAGGCTCCCCACATGGTCTTCATTGACACTGTAGAGTGAGGAAACTTGTTACTGGCCAGTGGGGATGTAAGTTCCTGTTCTCTACTTGGCCTTCTCTGACACCACCCTTGTGTGAGCGTTGGGGCATCTCATTACAGCCTCATGAGGGCAGAAGTCTAGGCTTCTGAATTAGCATGAGTAGGAGTGGGCACATAGTCTTATTCTGTGGTGTTTGACTGCAGAATAGTGGTTATTGTCTAAAAGTTTCCTGTCTTGCTAGGGTGCCTCTTCCCTGGTCCTTTGATTGGAGAGAACAGGCTTTTGTTGGGGTTTTTTTTGGGTCTGCATTTGTTGGCATTTCTGGGTTGCTAGCTTCTTCAGCTTCAAGTCTGAATATAGGAGGCAAACAGAAAACCCAGTAACTCATTTGTATGTTGTTCCTCAGGTCCCAAGGTCTCTAGCTGTTCTGCTTTCTTCTCTCTATCTTCCAGTCTTATGCTTTTTTTTCCTGCATATACTGACTAGAGTTTTTAGTTGCACTTAGATGGAAGAATAGGAAAAAGCTTTCTTACCAACCTTCCTGGAAGTAAAAGTCCCCTCCCCCATTATCTTTCTTTTTGTGGTAAAGAACACATAACATAAATTTACCCTCTTGACCATTTTTAAGTGTATGGTACATTATTGTTAATTATATTTACATTCTTGTAACTAGATCTCTAGAACTTATTCACTTGGCAAAATTGAAACTATACTCATTGAACAACAACTCCACATTTCTCCCCATCCCCCACCACGGCCCCTAAAAACCATCATTCTCATCTCTGTTTCTATGAGTTTGATTACTTTAGATACCTCATATAAATGGCATCATTTAGTATTTGTCTCTTTGTGATTGGCTTATTTCCTTAGCATAATGTCCTTAAGGTTCAACCATGTTGTAGCATATGACAGGATTTCCTTCTTTTTTTAAGGTGGAATAATATTCCATTGTGTGTATATACAGTTGTCCCCCCTTATCAGAGAGGAATATGTTCCAGGATCCCCACTGGATGCTTGAAACCGCAGATGATACCAAACCCTATATACAGTGTTTTTTCCCATATGTACATATATATGATAACATTTAATTTATAATTTAGCCACAGTAAGAGATTAACAACAATAATAAAACAGAACCATTATAACAACACACTGTAATAAAAGTTACCATAGATCTCAGCAACCTCAGCATGCAATTTTTTTTCTTTCCTTACTAAGATGAGAACTTTTACCTTTTCACTTAAAGGATGCACTTTATGGCTTATCTTTGGCATATCTGAATTGCCAGCATCACTAGCCCTGCTCTTTGGGGCTATTACTATGTAAAATAAAGTTTACTTGAGCACAAACACTGCCATACCATGAGATTCTATCTGATAACCAAGATGGCTACTAAGTGACTGATGGGCGGGTAGTGTATACAGAGTGGATACCAGCTGGACAAAGGGATGACTCACATTCTGGGAAGGGTGGAATAGGACAGTGCAAGATTTCATCACGCAACTCAGAATGGTGTACAATTTTAAACTTATGAATTGTTAAATCTGGAATTTTCAATTCAATATTTTCAGACTGTGGGTAAATAAAACCATGGAAAGCAAATGGATGAGGGGGAACTACTGTAGCATATTTTCTTTATCCATTCGTCCATTGATGGACTTTTAGGTTGCTTCCACATCTTGGCTATTGTAAATAATTTTTCTCTGAATATGAATGTGCAAGTTTCCCTTTGAAATCCTACTTCAATTCTACTGGATATATACCTAGACAGGGGAATGGTGGATCATATGGTAGTTCTATTTTTAAACTTTTGAGGAACCTCTACACTGTTTTCCATAGGGGCTGTACCAATTCACAATCCCAGCAATAGCGTGCAAGTATTCCAATTTCTCCACATCCTCACCAATACTTGTTATTTTCTTTTTCTTTTTTTTTGATAGTGACAATACCAGTGGATGTGAAGTGATAACTCATTGTGGTCCTGGTTTTTATTTCCTTGATGCTGGTGGAGCTGAGCATCTTTTTATATGCTTGTTGGGTATTTGTTTATCTTCTTTGGAGAAATGTTTACTCAAGTCCTTTGCACATTTTTAATTGCGTTATTATTATTATTTTAATTGAGTTGCAGGAGTTCTTATATATTCTGGATATTAAACCCTTATCAGATATATGATTTGCAAATAGATTTTCCTATTCTGTAGGTTGCCTTTTCACTCTGTTGATTATTCTCTTTGCTGTGCAGAAATTTTAAGTTTGGCGTAGTCCCATTTGTCCATTTTTGCTTTTGTTGCCCTTGCTGTTGGTGTCATATCCAAGAAATTATTAATGTAATGAAGCTTTCCTCCTGTGTTTTCTTCTAGGAGTTTATAATCAGGCCTTATATTTAGTTCTTTTATCCATTTTGAGTTAATTTTTGTATACAGTGTAAGGTAAGGTTTTTTTTTCATTCTATTGAATGTGGATCTCCAGTTTTGCTGACAGTATTTGTTGAAGAGACTATCCTTTCTCCGTTATGTAGTCTTGGCACCCTTATCAATGATCCTTTGACAGTACATGTTAGGCTTTATTTCTGGGCTTTCTATTCGTTCCATTGGTTTATATGTCTGTCCTTGTGCTAGTACTGTACCATTTTAATTACGCTAGCTTTGTAATATGTTTGAAATCAGGAAATGTGAGACCTACAGTTTTTTCTTCTTTCTCAAGTTTGTTTTGACTATTTGGTGTCCTTTGAGATTCCATATGAATTTTAGGATGATATTTTTCTATTTCTTCAAAAAATGCCCTTGGGATTTTGGTAAGGATTTCATTGAATCTGTAGATCACTTTGGGTAGTATAGACATTTTAATAATATTAAGTCTTTCCATTCGTGAATATGGGATGTCTTTTCATTTATTTGTGTCGTTTAATTTCTTTTAGAAATATTTTTTAGTTTTCATTGTACAAGTCTTTCTCTTCCTTGGTTAAGTTTATTCTTATTTTTTGTAATGCTATTGTAAATGAGATTGTTTTCTTAATTCCTTTTTGGGTTGTTCTTTGTTAGTGTATAGAAGCACAACTGATTTCTGAGTGTTGGTTTTGTATCTTGCAACTTTGCTAAATTTGTTTATTCATTTTAACAGTTTTTTAATGGAATCTGTAGGGTTTTCTACATATAAGACCGTGTTGTCTGTGAACAGAGATAATTTTACTTCTTTCTTTCCTATGTGGATTCCTTTTTTTTCCCCTTGCCTTTGCTCAGGCTAGGACTTCCAGTACTATGTTGAATAGAAGCAATGAGTGTGGGCTTTTTTGCCTTATTCCGGATCTTATGGGAAAAGCTTTTGGTTTTTTACCATTGGATATGATCTTAGCTGTAGGCTTTTTATGAATGACCTTTATTATGTTGAAGTAATTTCTTTCTATTTCTAGTTTGTTGAGTGTTTTTATCATGAAAGGGTGTTGAATTTTGTCAAATACTTTTTCTGCATCAGTTGACACGGTCATGTGATTTCTGTCCTTTATTCTGTTAATGTGGTATATTACATTTGTTGATTTGTATCAGTTGAACTGTCCTTGCATCTCAGGGATAAATCCCACTTGGTCATAGTGTATACTCCTTTTAATGTGTTGTTGATTTCAGTTACTAGTATGTTGTTGAGGATTTTTGCATAAATATTTTGAGGGATATTGGTCTGTACTCTTCTTGTAGTATCTTTGTCTGGCTTTGGCATCAAGGTGATGTTGAATTCATAAAATAAATTTGGGAGTGTTCTCTCCTTTTCTTTTCTTTTTTTGCAAGAGTTTGAGAAGGATTGGGATTAATTCTTCTTTAAATGTTTGGTAGGATTCTCCAATGAAGGCATCGGGTGTTGGGGTTTTCTTTGTTGGGAGATTTTTTGATTACGGATTCAATCTCCTTACTAATTATAGGTGTGTTCAGGTTTTCTACTTCTTCATGATTTGGTCTTGGTAATGTTATATTTTTCTGGGAATTTATACATTTCTTCTAGGTTATTCAATTTATTGTCATATAATTATTCATAGTAGTCTTTTATGATCTTTGTTATTTCTGTGGCATAAGTTGTAACGTCTCCTCTTTTACTTTTGATTTTAGTTATCTGGGTCTTCTCATTTTTCCTTAGTTAGGGTAGCTAAGATTTGTCAATTTTGCCAATCTTTTCATAAAGTTAACTCTAATTTTTGTTGAATTTTTTTATTCTCTATTTTATTTATTTCTGCTTTAATCTTTATCATTTCCTTCTTTCTATTACTTTGGGTTTAGTTTGTTTTTGTTTTGCTGATTCCTTGCTGTGTAAAGTTAGATTGTTTATTTGAGATCTTTCTTCTTTTTTCATGTAGGTATTTCCTGCTATAAATGTTCCCCTTAGTACTGCTTTTGCTGCATCTCATATGTTTTGATATGTTGTGTTTTCATTCTCATTAATCTCAATCTATTTTCTAGTTTCTCTTGTGATTTTCCTTTGACTTATTGGTTGTTCAAGAGTGTGTTGTTTAATTTCCACAGTCTTTCTACTGCTATTCATTTCTAGTTTCATTCAATTGTGGGAAGAAAAGATACTCAGTGTGATTTCAATCTTCTTAAATTTGTTAAGACTCGTTTTTGGGGGGGATTACATATCATCTATCCTGAAGAATGTTCCATGTATGCTTGAGAATAATGTATATTCTGCTGTTGTTGTGTGGAGTGTTCTGTAAATATCTGTTAGGTTCAACTGTTCTACAGTGTTGTTCAAACTCTCTGCTTCCTTATCAATCTTCTGTTTGGTTGTTCAATCCATTATTGAGAGTAGGGTATTGAAATTTCCTGCTGTAATTGTGTTACTGTCTATTTTTCTCTGTCATTTTTTGTTTCATTTATTTGGGTGCTCTGATGTTAGGTGAATATATATTTATAATTGCATTTTCCTGGTGAATTGACCCTTTTATCATAATATAATGTCCTTCTTTGTCTCTTGTGGCAGTTTTTTACTTAAAGTCTTATTTTGCCTGATATAAATATGGCCACCCCTGCTCTCTTTTGGTTGCCATTTGCATGGAATATCTTTATCCACCCTTCTACTTTCAGCCTGCATGTGTCTTTACATCTAAGATGAGTCTCTTATAGACAGTATGTCATTGCATCTTGTTTTAAAAAATCCATTCAGCCACTCTATTTTTTTATGAGCACATATTGGCAATTTATTTACTTTTTTCCCAGCTTTATTGAGGTATAATTAAAATAAAATTGTAATATATTTAAAGTGTACAATGTGATAATTTGATAAATGATACATTGTGAAATGATTCCCACAATCAAGTTAATTAACACATCCATCACCTCACATAGTTACTTTTTTTTTCTGATGAGAAATAAGCCAGACAGAGAAAGGCAAAAACCATTTATCACTTGTATGTGGAATCTACAAAAAAAGTTAAACTCCTAGAAATGGAGAGTAGAATGGTGGTTATCAGGGGCTGGAGCATGGGAGAAATGGGGAGAGGTTAGTCAAAAGGTACAAACTTTCAGTGATAAGATAAATAAGTTTTGAGACTCTAACATACTGTGTTGTATACTTGAAATTTAATAAGAGAATAGATCTTAAATATTGTTTCTCTGTGTTTTTTTCCCCTCCTCTTTGAAAATTCACTCTGTGTCTTTTGATTGGAGAGTTTAATCCACTTACATTTAGAGCAATTAATGATGCAGAAGGGCGTACTGTTGCCATTTTGTTAATTGTTTTCTTTCTGTCTTGAAGCTATTTTGTCTTTTTCCTCTCTTGTTGCCTTCCTTTGTGTTTCATTGATTTTTTGTACTGACTTTCTCTTTTTTCTTGGTGTATGTTCTATAGATATTTTATTTTCAGTTACCATGGGGCTTACATAAAACATCTTATAGTTATAACAATCTATTTTAAAGTGATAATAATTTAACTCAATTGTATACAAAAACTCTACTCTTTTACATCTCCCCACCCTCAACTTTATGTTATTAATTCCATAAACTACATCTTTATATATTGTGTATCCATTAACATAGTTTCATAGTTATAGTTATTTTTTATACTTTTGTCTTTTAAATTCTATACCAGATTTAAAAGTGCTTTATCCAACAACATTGCAGTACTGCAGTATTCTGTATTTGTCTATATATTTATCTCTTTTTTTTTCGAGGAAGTTTAGCCCTGAGCTAACTGCTTCCAATTCTCCTCTTTTTGTTGAAGAAGACTGGCCCTGAGCTAACATCCATGCCTATCTTCGTCTACTTTATATGTGGGACGCCTACCACAGCATGGCGTGCCAGGTGGTGCCATGTCCACACCCGGGATCTGAACAGGCGAACCCTGGGCCGCTGAAGCAGAACATGTACACTTAACCACTGTGCTACCAGGCCAGCCCCTATATATTTATCTTTATCAGCGAGCTTTGTATTTTATTATGGTTTCATGTTATCATCTGGAATCTTTTCATTTCAACTTGCAAGACTGTCTTTAGCATTTCTTGTAAGGCACATAGTAGTGATGAACTCTCTCAGCTTTTGTTTACATGGGAAAGTTTTTATGTCTCCTTCATTTTTAAAGTACAGTTTTGCTGGATATAGTATTTTCATTGGCAGTTTTTTTCTTTCAGCACTTTGAATAAATCATCCCGTTCCCTTCTGGCCTATATGTTTCTGCTGAAAAATTCACTGATAATCTTATGGGAGCTCCCTTGGACATGATGAGTTGCTTTTCTCTTGCTGCTTTCAAAATTCTCTCTTTGTCTTTGACTTTGACAATTGGATTATAATGCATCTCAGTGTGGGCTTCTTTGAATTCATCACAGTTGGAGTTTTTTGAGCTTCTTGGCTTTTGATGTCCATTTCCTTCCTCAGATTTGGGAAATTTTTAGCCATTTTTTTCTTTAAGTACACTCTCTCTGCTTCTCTGGTATCCTTTCCATAATGTGTTTATTGATCTGCTTGATGGTGTCCCATAGTCCTCTGGCTTTCTTCACTTTTTTTCATTCTTTTGTTGTTGTTCCTCTGACTTGATAATTTCAATGACTTGTCTTTGGGTTTTCTGATTCTTTCTTCTGCCTGATCAAATCTGTTGTTGAACTAATTTAGTGTATTTTTGAAATAAGTTATTGTATTCTTCAGCTCCAGAATTTACGTTTGGTTTTTAAAAATAGTTTCTATCTCTTTATTAATATTCTCATTTTGTTCATGCATTGTTTTCCTGATTTTGTTTTGTTGTCTTTCTGTCTTCTTTTGTAGAGCATTAAACTTCTTTAATATGATTGTTTTGAATTATTTGTCAGATAATTCATAGATCTCCCTTACTTTGGGTTGGTTTCTGGAGATGCATTTTTTTCTTATTTGTTTGGGCCATGTTTCCCTGTGTGCCTTGCCATTTTTTTTTTTTTTTGCTGAGTTTTATGTATCTGAAAAACAGCCACCCCTTCCAGTCTTTACAGACTGGCTATGTACAGGGAAGGCCTTCATCCCTCAGCCTGGCTAGAGATTTTAGGAACCTGTGAAACTACTTTGGAAAGATGTGGCTTCTCTGGCCTTGCACATTTAATTTCCCAATTAGAGAATTTTGCTGGTGTTTTTCAGGGGCTCATAGTCTCTTGCTCCCTCTGGTGTCTGTAGGTAGTACGGCAGGTTCTCTGGTGGTGCCCCAGCAAGCATTCCTGCTCTCCTTCGTTCTCAGTGGCCATAGGCACCCAAAGTGTGCCAGCTCCCATCAGTGCCCTGAGTCAGGTGAGGCACATATCAGTCCCTCAGGCAGTCCTCCAAAAAGCTAGAATGCTGGGCACATGTTCCCATCTTATGCTTTTCTCACAAGGGAGAGTCTACAAGTTAGGTGTCTTCTCTAGATTGCACTGAGCTGTCCTGGCCTCTTTCTGTGGCACTGCAGTCTTTCTGGTGCTGTAGTAAGCCTCCCCTGTTCTCCCTTGCTCTCAGCAGCCCCCAGGTATCCCAAATATGTCAGTTTCATCAAAGCTCCAAGGGAGGTGAGATAGAAAGCTATCCCTTAGGCATCCAGAGATTTTTCTGTGGTTTGACCTCAGATTCCTGGATCTTTTTCGGGACAAAGTCATTACTGGCTGAGGAGGCAATGTGTGAAAAGGTCCATAGATGAGAAAGAGTATGGCTTGTTTTGGAACTGTGCAGTTACTGGGTAACCTACAATGCTCACATAATTCCGGCCAAGACAATCTCTGAAGGTTGATTCTCTGTCTCCACAGAATGTTGCTGGAAGTTCTAGGAACCAATCTTACTGCTGAGCATGGTCTAATGTGGTGTGCTATAGACCTTTGCTATCCAAAGTGTGGTTTGTCATCTAGAAGCTTGTTAGAAATGCAGAATCTCAGGTACCTCCCTAGATTTATGTCATCAGGACCTGCATTTTAACAAGATTTCGGGTTATGTCTTGCACTGAAGACTTGGAAGAACTGATATAACTGACATGAGGCTCAGTTTTCTTCAGGAGCTCCTGCGCTGGCCAGGCAATGCATGGGCAGCAAAGTCTTATCTGGGACCTGAGCTGGTGACCCACCCACCTATTAAATGTTCTGCAAGTGCTCAGTTTGCATTTTTCTTCAACCCAAATCCTCACTTAATTAGTAAAGCCCCCCCAGAGCTGCCAGATCAAGGGGTTCTCTTTTTAGAAAGGTTCAATATTTGCTCATTCCAATTAACCCAGCTCTAGCTTCCCATTGAAGCATCTGCCCAAAGGTAATGCCATCATTACATCTCTTAATCTAGTTTAAAAATTGACTGTAAGCAGATCTCTTTCTCTTGGACAACTGAACAGGAGAATTTATCCTTCCTCACCTGAGAAAGTTTTAATAACTTGCATTTGGGAGTCCATGGCTGTCTCAATAATACAATTAATTTTAATCAGGAGTCTAAGTTTGTCATTCAATCCAATTATTCTCAATTAAGTGATTGTGTATTTCACTTCATTATCAGTTGATTGTGAATACTTATTATCAAGTAAACTCAATATGTTTATGATGATTTCACTAATCAGACAATGCCTGCTGTTCAAAAGCCATGTTTTTATTCAGGGGCCCATTGTCTGGACAGCTTGAAATGCTGTGAAATCAATGCAAACCAAAGATATTGATCAAACTCCTGCATGGAGTTTGCCCTGTACTGGGAATGTTGGGACAAAGGAAAATATATAAGACAAATGCTATTCTCAAGGCCCTTATATATATCTGAGATGGGCAGTGTGCTTGTGACTGGGTACGATAACTATTCAGAAGGGTGGTGCAGAGAAAAATGGGGGATGACTGGTCCAGTAGGCTTTGTGGTGGAAGCAGGACTCGAGTCTTTGGAAGACTGTGAAGCGCAGAGCCCATGGAGTGAGGCCTTACAACCACAGACACTAGAAACATCTGAGATCCCGGTTAGATGTACCCATCCCTGGGCCCCATCCTAGACCTGTGGAGTCAAGATCTCTGGGGCATGGGTCTAGGAATCTGATTTTTAATAAGATGATTAATTCAACAAGGTGATTCATATGCACAGGAAGTATGAGATCAACTGGCATAGCGGTTAAGAGAAAGATGTCTGACCCCAAAGCCCGATACCACATTCCCAGTTTCTACTCACTAACTTTATGACCTTAGGGAAATTACCAGTCCCTCTAAGTCTCAGTTTTCTCATCTTTACAATGGGAATAAAATGCCTATTTCACAAGGTTGTGGTAAGAACTGGCTCAGATAGCTTAGGGCCTGGGCACAGCAGCCCTTCACAAATGATGTCTTAAAGAACATAAAGGAAGGAATTGTGCAAAGAGAGGAACGTCCCTCTTGGGACATAGTGTGAACTCAGGTTAGGAGGCAGAGGAAGTCTCAGAGGTCCAAGACCTGGCCAGGGTGATGGAAGTAGGGTGATCAAACCTCCCGGTTTGCCTAGGACTGGAGGGCTTCCTGGAGTATGAGACTTTCCTGGGCAAACTGGGACAATCGGTCACCCTGGCAGGGGAGCCGAACTTACACCTGGAAAGAGAAGTGTAAAGGTGGAGGGCAGCTGGGGCTGGGTTGTATGGGCTATTCCACCAGCCCAGCAAGCCCATCCTTGTTATGTGTGAAGTTTGACTCCACATTTTATCTGCAACCTCAAGCTTGTTCTACTGCAAGCTGATGAGATAGCGCTGTTGTTTACTTGGAGCTTCTGGTTGTTTCTCAGCTCTGTTCCAGGTGGAACAGCTTAAGCTGAAATCACATCATCCACTCAACCCAGAACACTAGGAGAAAGGGCAGAAAACTACTGCTTTTAATTGTAGTGGTCACCGTACCTATCCAACAGCCATTCCCAGCTCTTTGTCTTGCCTGCTTCCCCCTGTCAAGTCTCCCTTTCAGCTAGGGCAGCCATATGCCCCAGTTCCGGCCAATCCAACACAATATGAAATCTGTCAGTGGGCTTCCAGGTAGAAGATCTTCTCTTGACAGGAAGAAAGACATGTGAGCAGAGCTTTTTTTTCTTACCTCCTTGGCTTCTCCATGCTTGTACCCTTTGGATATGGTTATGTGAGGATGTGATGCCTAGAGCTGTGGCAGCTATCTTGCAACCACAAAGAGAAGGTCTAGAGAATGACAGATAATGCTGACTCAGTACTCTGACATTGCGAAGCTATTCAACCATCCCTGAAAGTGCCTCCCTGTAGCCTTCTTGTGAAGTAAACAACTGTACTATGATTTGAGTCTCTATTAGTCTTGTATTCTGTTACTTGAGGCCCAAGGCACTCCTAGCTGATTCATTAACTCATGCAAGTGGGTCCTGCCGTCCCACAGACTGTCCCATCTACTGTGGTCTACCTGGATCATTCTAAGCCTACCTACTGGACTCTGCAGCCTCTGTCTGCCCAGACCTGGAGCAGGGGAGACCAAGCCTAGGAGAGGAGCCAGAGCTACTGTCCACTCCTGGTGGACTCTAACTGCCCTCTGCTTGGTTCCTGACAGCCCTTCCCCGAGGCTGATCACAATTCTGGTCCTCTCTCATGTGGCTTTGCCCAGGCATCCTGAACTGGGAAGCCACCACTGCGCAGACTTCTTGCTATAGTGCCCTACCTGCTCCTCAGGCCTGATGGTTCCGTGTTCCCATTCCCTTGCAAACACTATACTTAATCCAGCTTTGAGTTCTGCCCCTAGCTGGGCCCCTGCTTATCTCCCACCTCTCCCTACCACCCCCACTCCACCTCCCCCCTCCCTATACACCCCACGGCACACAGACACCATACCTGACACACTCACCCTTCGAGACTCAGTGTAAGCATGTTGTCCTCCCCAAAGCTTGCCTGGGCATCCAAGGCTGGTGTGAGCTTCTCCTGTGTGCTTGCCTTCCGGTGGAGGACGTCTGTTGTTTGGGGCTGCCCCCTCTTCCCTCCTTCTTCTGGCCGACCCTCACCTCTTCTGCTGGGAGAGCACACTGCTCTCCTTTGCTCTTCAATCATGTAGTTCCAGAGGGACCAGTTCCAGGCATAGAGCTCTGCCCACGCCTGGCCAATCAGAGCCCTCCTGGGTACTTCTGTCCTGACATGAGGAGGGAGAATGCAGCCGTGTTCCCATGGGAAAAAAGCTCACCCTCTGCAGAAGAAAAGGAAGCAGACACCTGTGCAGAAGCAGAACTGCAGATGGAAGGAGAGAATCCCACAGCGTCATCAACATCTTCAGATTCAGTCCTGTCCGATGTTGGCATCACCCTGTCCTTCCAAGGATGTGAAACACTAAGTCTTCCTTCTTGCTTAAACTAGGTGGAGTTGTGTTTGGGTTATCTGCAACAGGAAAAGTTCTGACTAATGCATTCCCATCATAGTGTACCATCGTTTCCTTGTCTGTCCTTCCAGCCAGACTGGGGATTCCTGGAGATCAGGGGCTGGTGCACCCAGACACTCAATAAATGTTTTTTGAATGAATGAGTGAGTGAGTGAGAATAAAGAGATAAACTAGACTTGAGTTTGCCTCACATACCTTGGACTTGTGCTATCAGAATTAGCTGATTGACTTTCCTTTGGGGGCTAGCCCAGCCCCATTGTCTCTGTCAGCTTTCTCCAGCCCTGACCTAGCCCCCAGCTTACTCACGGAGTCCCCAGCATGCTCTGCAGCCAAGGCTGAACTCTTTATAGTAATATGTCATCCTGTACGGTTTACGCTTCTAAGCTCTAGGGAAGGACCTTAAAAATCAAAATTAAAAAATTCAACAGTTCGGCAAATGCTCATGGCTTCTCCATAATAGCCTGTATTTGCACACCTTTAATGACAGGAAGCTCACCACCTTCTAAGGTAGTTCTTCCTATTTTAGGAAGGTTCCTTGCTATTAAAAAGTTCGTCCTTATATTGAGCTGAAAACTCTCTCTCGGCAACTAATTTCTGCTCTGTGGTCCTCGTTCTCTCCTCTGCTTTTTCCACATTTGGAAGGCAATGGTTTTCAGGCTAATGACAGGCCCCATGGGGGCTTGAGATTTTCCCAACTCTGGATGCTCTTTTCTTTGTCTACGTCCCCCTTAAAATGAGGCCCACTTTTGCCACGGCTCCCAGCCCAGCCCAAGTCACCCTCATCTTGTAGTGGGATAGCATTTGCTATAGGCCTTTTTCTCACAGATATTTGTTTTAATCCTATAACTCTTTCTTAGTAACACAGCTAGATCTGAGGCTTCCATTACCTCAAGAAAGATTGCCACAGGGAACAGAATTTAGTACAATAGTCTGTGATAGGAAAAAACATGAAGGCAACAATAGGAATCTTACTTCCTTCATTCTGGAATCTATGCTTCTATTAATGCAGCCTCAGATAGATCAGTTTTTGCCCTTTTTTCTCCATTTGTGGAGACCTCATTCTATGTAAAGGAGTACATGGAGGACAAGGAGGAGCTGGAGGAGGAAGAGGACAAGAAAGCTGTGCCACAGGAAAAAGAGAGATGAAGGAGGGGAGGCATGTCACAGATGCATCCTTTATTTATTGTTTTTTGAGGAAGATTAGCCCTGAGCTAACATCTACTGCCAATCCTCCTTTTTTGTTTTGCTGAGGAAGACTGGCCCTGAGCTAACATCCATGCCCATCTTCCTCTACTTTATATGTGGGACGCCTGCCACAGCATGGCTTGATGAGCGGTGCTGTGTCCGCACCCAGGATCCAAACCGGTGAAACCTGGGTCGCCGAAGCGGAACGTGCGAACTTAACCGCTGTGCCACTGGGCCAGCCCAGATGCATCCTTTAAAGTGGGCCCGAGGCAGGGTTTTTGGAGTGTTTTTCTGGGATCCTGACACACAGCCCATCATGGGCGGTATTTGTGAATGTTTTCTTCAGAGCCCAGATTTTCTAACACATACTGACAGCCTTTCTAACAGCAGCTCATGACAATGAATCAGCTAGCAGGAATTTGACAGCAAGCAGATAGCCCAAAGACTTGATTTCTAGTGACAGACTGAGTGTCACTGGAGAGAACCTTTAGCAGGGAAAACAAATTCAGGAAAAAGCTGTTCATTTGTCTTCGAATGACATTCCCAGGGATTGGCCAAGCCATCTCATCACAGGCAGCCTCCTGGGGTCCCTCTGCTCCTTTCATGCCTCTCCCCCCTCTTTCCCCATCCTCAGGCCAAGCCACCACCATCTTGCAGCAAGATTTGGGTTGGCTGAAAGCATTTCCTACTATCCTGTGACCCGCACCATCTAGGGAAGCTGGACAAGAGGCCTCCATTTCCCCAACAGAAGAGAACAAACGAGGTAAGATCTTGGCTTAGGGCCTGGTAGGAGACACACAGATTTAGAAGGACACATGAGTTAGTTTTCCTCTAGGACAGAAGAAAGAGAGAGAAGGAGGGAAGACAGAGGAGGCTGTGACAAGTGGGAGGGGAGGGTGGGTTCCGACTGAGGGGACGGGCTCAGAGTCAGCATTCAGACACAGCCCACCACCTGTGGACGGTCGGCCAGCTCTTCTTCCAGCCGAGAAGCCATCTCCCTCTGCCCCGTGAGCTCGAGGTGGAGGATGAGTCCACAGACATCTGAGGGGCGGTGGAAGGGAGTGCAGTTCATCTCCGCTCTGGATCTTCTCCCTGGATGGCGCAGTTGCTGGAGGACTGCTGGTTGGCTAATTCTGGCCATTTTGGTTTTGTCTCCTGTCTATTCTTTTCCCTGGTTTTGTGTTTGTTCTTTCACCAAGCTACCACCTGAGTGATCTTTGAAAAGCACAATTCCGATTATAGGAGACCATGCTTAAAACTCTTCAGTTGTCCCCATTTCCTGGAGGCCGCAGTCCCATCTCCTGTATAGGTAGGAGGAAGGATTGCTTGCTGCCTACCTCTGTAGCCCGTGCTTCACCACCCTCCTGCTAACAACTGGGTTTTTCAAAGTCCAGACTGAACAGGAGTTAGCCACCTTGGTCCTGGACTCTGGACGTTAGCACATGCTTCTCTTGATGCGTGGAACACTCCTCCTGTTCTGATCATCTGTGACTGCATAACAGCCATCCTAGTTTAGTGGCTTAAAATGATAGCAACCCCTTACTTTGTTTACGAACCTGCAATCTGGGGATAGCTCACTGAGATTGGCTCCTTTCTGCTCCACGTGGCCTCTGCTGAGCAGGTCCACTGGGGTGGAGCAATCACTTTCAAGATGGTGCACTCATACGGTGGGCTGTCAGTGGGCGCTAGGCCAGGGCTAGTGGCTGGGGGCTCAGTTCTCTCTGGGCCGCTCAAGCTTCCTCACAGCTCCGTGGCTGGGTTCTGAGAGCGATAGTCCCAAGAGTACCAGGCAGAAGCTCTATCATCTTTCATGACTGAGCCTTAGAAGTCACATAGTGCCACTTTAACTATAGTTATAAGCCTGCCAGATTCAAGAGGAGGGGACATAGGCTCCATCTTCAGAAGGGAGGAGTGTCGAAGCTGCATTGCAAGAAATGCATGTGTGGTGGGAGGGAATGTAGCCACCTCTGGAAAATAGAACCTCTCACTCCTCTCTCTGTGTTCTGTTACTCATACTCGCCCTCAGATTTCAGCTTAACTATCTCTTTCTCAGGAAGGCCTGGGATCACCCAAGCAGGATTGGGTCACCTTTTTATCTGAGATCTCAACACCCTGTCCTTTCCCTATTAGGACACTTGTCACACTCTCCGAACGATGATTTAATGTCTGTCTTCCCCACTGGACCGTCCATACATGCTTGCTCCATTCTTTTGCTTTCCCCTCAGTGCTTGAAAAAGGAAATACATTTATTAGACATTGCATGTGCCAAGCCTTGTGCATTATTGAATTCATTATTCCTAATCCTTAGAACAATCCTGCAAGGTGTTAATTATTTCCTTTATTTTATATGTGAGCAGAGACTCAAAAAGGTTAAAGATAACTGTCAAAGGATATACAGCTAGTAAACTGACAGTGCAAGAGTTCACATCCAGGTTACCTAGTTGTGGAGGCGTGGGGCAGTTCTGCTGCATCTTCTTGCCTCTCTTGTGCTTTATTGTGCATTTTTGGAGGGATTGCTAGTTGAGGTTGAATATTTTCCCATACGTTTTTTGACAACTGTGTTTGCTTTTATGTGAATTCTTTGCTGACATCCTTTATTCGTGTGCCTTTTTCTAATTTATTGGTAAGAGTTCCACGTAGAGTAAATTATTTTCATTGTAGTATTTACCTTTTGATTTTATTCAGTTTTAGACATGAAAGTTTTATATTTTCATGGAGTCAAACCCAAATCTTTTCTTTTGTGATTTCTTTCATCACTTCTCCAATTTTTTTTTCTTTTCTGATGGTAAAAGTGATACATACTTATCACAAAACATTCAAAAAATGCAAAAAAGTATAAAGATGAAAATACAATCACCCATAAGCTTTCCACCCACCCTGAGACCATTCTCATTCAAATATGGTGTGTGTGCTTCCTTTTTTTTTTAAGATCTCATATATAATAAAGAGTGTGTATGAAATGTATGCATACAATTTAAAGGCTATCAATAAAATGAACATGCATGCATGATGAACAATGCTGCCGTGAGCTTTCCTATGCACATCTCCTGATGCATGTGCTCAAGAGGGTCCCTACGTGTGTGTATCCATCACCCAGGTTAGGACAGAGAACACTGCCAACGCCTTAGAAGCCCCCAGGTTGCCTTCTCCGATTACATCTCCAATTCCTACTCCTGTATTCTAGAGACAACGATGATCCTAAATTTGTGTTAACCATTCCTTTGATTTTCCTTATTGTTTTCCTATCTAGCTATCCACCATTAGACAATATATTGTTTAGCTTTGGCCATCTTTGAACTTTATTTCTGGCATTTGCGTCTTTGACTTGACACTACTTTTTTTTTAAAGATTGGCACCTGAAAAATGTTGATACTTCCTAAAGCAATCTATAGATTCAACGCAATCCCTATCAAAGTTTCAACAGCAATTTTCACAGAAATAGAGCAAAGAATCCTAAAATTTATATGGAACAACAAAAGACCTCGAATAGCCAAAGGATTCCTGAGAAAAAAGAACAAAGCTGGAGGTATCACATGCCCTGATTTCAAAATATACTACAAAACCGTAGTAACCAAAACAGCATGGTACTGACACAAAAATGGACAGAGAGATCAATGGAACAGAATCGAGAGCACAGAAATAAACCCACACATTTATGGGCAGCTAATATTCGACAAGGGAACCAAGAGCATATGATGGAGAAAGGAGAGTCTCTTCAATAAATGGTGTTGGGAAAACTGGACGGCCACATGCAAAAGAATGAAAGGAGACGATTATCTTACACCATGCACAAAAATTGACTCAAAATGGATTAAAGACTTGAATATAAGACCCGAAGCCATGAAACTTCTAGAAGAAAACATAGGGAGTATGCTCTTTGACATCGGTCTGAGTAGCATATTTTCAAGTCTGACCGGGCAAGGGAAACAAAAGAAAAAATGAACAAATGGGACTACATCAAACTAAAAAGCTTCTGCACAGCAAAGGAAACCATCAACAAAACGAAAAGACAACCTAACAATTGGGAGAAGATTTTGCAAACCATATATCAGATAAGGGGTTAATATCCAAAATATACAAAGAACTAATACAGCTCAACAACAAAAAAACCAACAATCCAATTAGAAAATGGGCAAAAGATCTGAACAGAGATTTCTCCAAAGAAGATATACAGATGGGCAACAGGCATATGAAAAGATGCTCAACATCATTAGCTGTCAGGGAAATGCAAATCAAAACTACAATGAACTATCACCTCACTCTAGTCAGAATGGCTGTAATTAACAAGACAGCAAACAAGTGTTGGGGAGAATGTGGAGAGATGGGAACCCTTGTACACTGTTGGTGGGAGTGCAAACTGGTGCAACCACTATGGAAAGCAATACGCATGTTCACCTCTGGGTCCCTCACACCTGACACGGGATCAGGGCTCAAGGTGTTTGATGAATGAATGAGCAAGTGTACAATGCATATTACACAGTACAGATAAGTGCAAAACAGGAATTGAGGCAAAATCATTAGCTGATATTCATATGGCTACTTTAGCTTCCTTGGGTTAGTATTTGCCTGATGTATCTTTTGATTTAATCTTTTGAACTTTAGTCTGTGTCCTTATATTTTAAGTGTGTTTCTTTGTAATCAATATTGTCATGTCCAACCTCCACTCTCCAGTTCACACTCTGTGTGGTCCCCTTCCCCATCATTCAATGGCGGAAGACATGTTCACTCTGGGTCCCTCATACCGGACACGGGATCAGGGCTCAAAGTGTTTGATGATTGAATGAGCAAGTGTACAATGCATATTACACAGTATAGATAAGTGCAAAATGGAAAAATGTTCCTTTTCTGACAAAGGTGTTCCATTGTAACAAAAGTTGTTTTTTCCCAAAGCAAATTGATGTACAGGATTTTCTTTAAAATAAATATACTATTATTTATCATACCTCCATCTGCAAAGGGACAAAACAGGATGTCTGCTTTTCAATGATGGCACTAAATGACAGGGTGGGTTCTGGCGCTAGTAGGGGCAATGGCACCCACTCCCACCTCCCTTCCCAGGGCAGCCAGCATCATTCTTGCAAGTGCTTGAAGGCTTTTGTCTGCATGCATTTGAGCCTGAGGAGTTTGGCGCATTTGCTGGGCACATTTGAGTTAAGGCAGAGACCCGGGGCTGTGGCAGAGTGCTGCTGCTTGGCGGCATTGATGTACACCCAGCCTCATCAGTCAGCTCTGAGAACTGACGCGAGCCAGGGCCCCCTGGTAAGGACTCGGGCCTCCCGACCCTGATATCCACTCTGGGATTAGTCTTTACCTTTCTCTGTGTCCCAGGAAAAGTCACTGACCTTCTCTGGGCCTCTGGAAAGCGAGAAGCTAGGACTTGGAGCTTCGCACTCTCTGGTTCTGAAAGGGTAGGCTTTCTGGCACTTGTGTTTTCAGAGTGTGGCTCAGTGGACAAGGATAGAGAAAGCATTGGCATGGTCAGTCCAGTCTTTGCTGAGAGTTTCTTGGAGCAGGATCCACAAGGCCCTCTGAAGGGAGGCCTGGCCCCCAGCATGGAGAGCTTCATTAGACAGACCTGTAATTGTGAGTCCTCTGCTGTGATGGCCCTGGTTCGGCCTTTCTCCTCTGCCACCGTGGGAAGGTCCAGGACTCATGCGACAGCTGGTTTTTCACAAGACTTACTTCTCCTTCCAAAGAACATGGGCTCCCCATCCCCCGAGTAGAGTTCAGCTGCTGAATGTCATAAAAAGAAAGGAAATGTGCTCCCTCTTTTTGGTTTCTCTTATGTTAAAGTACTTTTTATCTTAAATTTTAAAATTAAGCTACCAGAGCAACTCTGAGGGCCAGCCAAGACAAAATGCTGTTATTTGGCCCCAATTTCCTGTTAAATGCCCCAAGAAGTTTGGCTGCTGAGATCAGCCATATTCCCTGAGCCAAAGACCATCTGGATCTTCTTCCCTTAGGTCTTCACAGCCGGCCGGCATGTCACACGCATGCTCAGTGGAGTAAGGAAGTCCTGCTGTGCTGTTGGATCTACATCTTGAGTTTCGCTGAAGGATGAGGGTGAGCAGGGGGGACCTCAAGTAGGGAAAGTAATTACAAAACCAGCTCAACAGTCTAGCCTCAAATTCCTCTTGCTTTTCTCGGTTGCTAAAAAAGTTATAATGAACCCTTGAAGCAAAGTGGATAGGGTAGGTGTAGATGGGGGAGGTAAGGAGCTCTTTCCTCAGTGGTCTTCCAAGGTTTATTCCCTCCCCACTGAGATGCTGGGGGGATGGGAAGAGGCGAGGAGGGGGAGCAAGTCTGGGGATACAGTTAGCAGTCCCAGAGTCACAGCTAGGACCACCGTTTCAAGAAGGGCAGTGCTCTTGCAGCAATTGCTTCTCTTTGCCAACACCTCTTTCTCCTTGCTCTCTTGGAGGCAGACCCCACTCCCTGAGGTCTTGTGGTCCATCCCTGGTTATAGCGATGGGCAGTGAGTGAGGCTTGACCAACAAACCCTCTCAGCTACTGGGCACGCTTAGTTTTCTAAGGGGTGAGTACCCAACCAACCTCCACCAGTTGGATTCTCTCTCCTGGGAATTTGAAACTTGAACAGAGACACGAATTGATGAAAAGAGATAGTAGGATTCAATCAATGGCAGCATCCTAGATAGAAGGTCTGTGGACTCCTGCTGCTGAGGTTCTCAGACCTGTTCTGCTTCCTGCGTTTGCTAAGAATTTGTTGTTCTGCATATCTTTTAATGGTATGAGCTGCCCTGGTATCCTTCCAAAAATACTATATTTTTGTGCAGCTTAGCCAGGGTTGTATTCTGGCGCTCACAGGGCTTGGAAAGATGTGAACCTGCGGACTGCACAGTGCTACACTCAGCTCTGTTGCACAAGCTACACACACATAGAACATATAAAGGCTAGGCTTGAACCATATCACCCTCTCCTCACTTCCGGAGCACCCAACAGAAGAGATGCTTATTGTCCCAGGCATCCTGAATTCTCACCTGGTGCAGGCTGTGAGGAGGAGCCAAACAAAGTAGCAGCCCTGTTTCTGTTTAGGAACACCCTCACTCAAAAGCAACAGATGGACTAATAGTGGTTAAATAACAAAGGCATTTGAAATGATCTCACACAACAAAAAAGTCTGGAAGTAGGCAGTTTTGGAGCTGGATTAGCATCTCAGACATGTCAGAGTTCTGAATCTGAATCTCTGTGACTCATACATATTTTCATGACTGCATGATGATGGCTGCACCTCTGAGCATCACACCAAAGACAGGAAGAAAGGGGTGGTAGCTGAATGAAAACTAGTCTCATGAGCTTCCACCTTTCTATCAGAGAGGAGGACTCTCACCCAGAACGCCGCTGGCTTCTTTTTGGCTAGAATTGTATTTATGTGGCCACCTTTACCTCTCAGGGCAGGTGAAAATGCACTAATTCAACATGATTTCCACAACTGTCTTGGACCCATCAGGATTCAGGCCCCCCCGCCCCTCCCAAGGCTGACACAATGCTGCCTGAACCAATCATGGCTAGAAAAGGAGGAAAGGGGACAGGCTGTTGGCTGGACCATTAGCTGTGTCTACAACATAAGATTCTCAACTCTACTGCCAGGGAGTAGACAAATAACTATGGCCTCCTTTTAAAACTCAATCAGAAACAAGTGGCTGGGGTATGAGTCAGGGTTCTCTGAAGAAACAGAACCAATAGGATACGTGTGTGTGTGTGTGTGTGTGTGTGTGTGTATACATATACACACATTCATAAATAGACTTATTATGAGGAATTGACTCACAAGATTAGGAAGGCTGACAAGTTCTATGATGTGCTTTCTACAAGCTGGAGAACCCAGGAAAGCTAGTGTAATATAGTCTGAGTCCAAATACCTGAGAACCAAGGGGCAGTGATGGTGTAACTCTCAGGCTGAGGGCAGAGAAGGACCATTAGCCCAGCTCAAGTAGTCAGGCAGAGAGTGCAAATTCTTCCTTCCTCCACCTTTTTGTTCTATTCAACAAATTAGATGATGCCCACCCACACTGGGGAGAGCCATCTGCTTTACTCAGTACACTGATTCAAATGCTGGTCTCGAATGGAAACACCCTCACGGACACACTCAGAAATAATGTTTAGCCAAATATCTTGGCACCCTGTGATCCAATCAAGTTGACACACAAAATTAACCATCACAGGTGGGGTCTTTCCAAAGCTGGCAGTGTAAATTACCAACTATTTCTAAGTGGGAGAGGCCCACCTGTCTCCATCTTTTCCTAGACTGATCCAAGGTTGGATGAACTTTCCCAAGACTCTTGGCTTCCAGTATTTACACCGTGGAGGAACTGGAACCCAAGCTGCAGTCGTACAAGGATGTGGATTTGTTTACACCACCACCATGGGTAGGAATTTCAAATTAGTATAAAACTTGTCCTGCTGGGAGCAAATACAAAAGTGCTGTTTATAGACTCAACCACAGTTCAAAGAGCATGAAATCTCAGAGGGAAGACTCTCTCCTCTGCCATCAAAGATTGAAATAACGCAAACTACAGCTCTCATGAGAGAGAGTCACAGACATCAATGCATCAGCTTTCCTAGAACTAGAAATGAAAGAGCAATCTGGAAAATACTATTTAGTATCATTAAATACATTTAACATCATTAATTGGATTAAGAGAAATGGAGAATGGAAAATATGATAAAACTGTATATATGTGTAAAAGGGTTCAATAGAGCCTCTAGGTGAGGCATTCACTGGACCTGAACATTGCTTTTCCGCGGTACCCTTCATGTACGAGATGATGCTAAGATCTATCTAATTTGAATGAGTGCTAGAGTGAGGCTACTCTTAGGGCCTCTTGTAATGTATAGGGTGTGTTTGCTGAGATGGATGATGGGGAAGGGGCCTAACCTGTGTGTAGGAAGCAGAATTATTCACTGTGCAAGAATCAAATTCTCAACCTTGGCCTCAGTAACTTTCAATTATAGTTATACGATAGGGCAAACAATTAGTAATATGTCAATGTTCCCAGTTTTTATGCTTTCTCCTCACCTTGTCCTATAAAGAGTATATAGTCTTTGACTCACTCAAATTCCCAACCCGCTAGGCAATCCAGGCTTAGTCAGATGATTTCCTGCAATCAAAAAAAGTGCTAAATTGTTGAATTTTCCTACAGTGAGCAAGGGAAGGATCAACTAGAGAGATGAGAGGAGGAGGGCAAGGACTTGTTGAGAAAGGCCAGGCCAAGCCGCATAAGAAGGAGCTGAGAGGGGCATGAGAAAGGGAGGAAGAGCCACTTGCGTGGGAACTAAAGCCTGCAGAGGGAGGAGAGAGATTTCTCAAGTGTGGTGAGGATAGGAATGTTGGCGGTAAGAGGCTCTGGAGCCTGTGTAGTAGAGAACTCTCGAGAAGAGAGAAAAGAGCATGCAACAAGTGTCACTGAGGTTATGTTTGCATCCTCTTCAACATTTCTCAAGAGACGGGAATTTCTTGTTATTTATTTATTTTGAGGAGAGGTGTTTTATTAAAATTCTGGGGCTGCTCGCACAATTCTCTGCATGCGGTTCTGTACAGAGACTGGCGTCACACAATTTCCAGGTCTGAGCTTTGCGGAATGCTCCAAGTCTGAAAGGTGGAGAGATCCGTGTGCATATACTCATTAACTTGGGAATTATGGGAACGCAGGTGCACCACACCTGGCCTGGGTTGGTGATGTTCTCCTTAAGAGGAAAAGCCCCTCCTGTGGGGGAGCACAGTGAAAAGGAGACAGTGAGCTGACTGTGGCTGCTATTTTGGGGGCATTTTTAACATTTTATTTTAAAAGTTAACATATTGTAAAATTGCCTGTTTCCCCCCGGTGTACAGTTCTATGAATTTTAACGCCTGTATAGACTGGCGTAACCAAATGCAGTCAGGATACAGAGCAGTTCCATCAGTCCAGACAATTCCCTCCTGCTACCCATTTGCTGTCACATCCTCCCCTGACTCCAACCCCTGAACCACTGATCTAGTCCCCATCAGTATAGTTTTGTCTTTTGAAGAATGTCATATAAATGAGATCATATGGTACACAGTCTTTCAGCTTCTTTCACTCAGTGTGTGAGTGAAGCTTTTAAAACTGGCTTCCTTTACGCAGCCTTTGAGATTTATCCAAGTTGTTGTGTATATCAGTAGTTCCTTCCTTTTCATTGCTGCGTAGTATTCCCATGTATATGGAAATATCATGGATTGTTTTTCCATTTACCTCTTATTTACCTGTTGAAGGACATTTGAGTTGTTTCTAGTTTTTGGTGAGAATGAATAGAGCTGCTATAAACATTCATGTACAAGTTTTTGTATTAACATAAATTTTCGCTTCTCTAGGATAAATTCTCAGAAGTGGTATGATTTCTTTATAAGAAACTGCTAAACTAATTTCCAGAGTGGCTGCACCATTTTGCATTCCCACAAGCAATGCATAAGAGTCTAGTTGGTCTTTTTTTTAAAACCATTCTAAGCAATGCAGTAGCTCCTCATGGGTTTACTGTGCATTTCCCTAATAGCAGTGATGCTGAGCGTCTTTTCACATGCTTAGTTGACTTCTCTGTATCCTCTTTGGTGAAGAGTCTGTTCAAATCCTTTTGTTCATTCTTATTTGCACCATTAGTTTCTTACTGATGGGTTCTGACAGTTCTTCATATATTTTGTATATAAGTCATTTTTGGATATATGGCTTGCAAATATTTTATTCCAGTCTGTAGCTTATTATTTAATTCTCTTAACAATGTCTTTTGCAAAGCAAAAATTTTAAATTTTGATGAAGTCCAACTAATCCCTTTTTTCTTTTATGGGCCGTGCTTTTTGATTATTATGTCTAAGAACTCCTTGCCTAACCTCAGATCATGAAAATTTTCTGTTCTATTTCCTTCTAAAAGTTTTACAGTTTTATAGTTTATATTTAGATCTGTGATCCATTTTGAATTAATTGTTATATAAGGGGTGAGGTTTAGGTCAAGGTTCATTTTTTTGCATGTGGATGTCTAATTGTTCAATACTATTTATTGAAAAAGCTTTCTCCATTGAATTGCCTTTTGCATCTTTGTCAAAACCAATTGCTTATATTTGTGTGTGTCTATTTCTGGGCTCTATTCTATTGTGTTGATGTGTGTCTATTGCTTCTCCAACACTACACTGTCTTGACTACTGGAGTGATGAACTCAGTCTTAAAGCTGGGTAGTGAGATTCTGCCATCGCTACTCTTCTTCTTCAAAATAATTGTCATTGTTCTAGCACTTTAATTTTTCCATATACTTATACAGATATGATTTTGATTGATTGGAATTATGCTAAATATATAGATTGATTTGGGGACCACTGACAACTTTACTTCGCAGAGTCTTGCGATCCAGGACCACAGCATGTCTTTCCATTTGTATAGGTCTTTGTTGGTTCCTTTCACCAACGTTATAGTCTTCAGGAACAGAAGCTGTACGTGTTTTGTCAGATTTATGCTAAAGCATTTCATTTTTTGGATTTGTTGTAAATGATATTAATTTTGTATGTGTGTGTGAGGAAGACTGTCGCTGAGCTAACATCTGCACCAATCTTCCTCTATCTTATGTGGGATGCCGCCACAGCAGGGCTTGACGAGCAGTGCTAGGTCTGCACCTGGGATCTGAACCTACGAACCTGCGAACTTCAGTGGAAGTGGAGCATGCAAACTTAACGACTACACCACTGGGCCAGCCCCTAAATGATATTAATTTTTAAATTCTGGCTTCCAGTTGTTCATTGCTGGTATGTAGAAATACAATTGATGCTTGTGGTCAGCCTTGTATCCTGTGACCTTGCTAAACTCACTTATTAGTTCTAGGAGTTCTTTTTGTGGATTCCTTGAGATTTTCTATGTAGGCAATCATGTCATTTACAAATAGGGACAGTTTTATTTCTTCCTTTCCAATATGTATGGCTTTTATTTATTTTTCTTGGCTTATTTCACTGACTATGATTTCCAGTATGATGTTGAATAAAATTGGTAAGAGTAGACATCTTTGCTTTGTTCCTGATTTTAGGAGGAAGAGCATTCAATCTTTTCCCATTCAGTATGATGTTAACTGTAAGGTTTTTTTTTTTTTTTTAGTAGACAGCCTTTCTCAGCTTGAGGAATTTCTATTCCTAGTTCACTGAGAAGTTTTTAAAATTATGAGTAGGTATGAAATTTTGTCAAATGTCTTTTCTGCGTCGATTGACATGCTCATGTGCTTTTTCTTTTTTCAACTGTACTCTGATCCGTGTTTGGGTGGATATGGTGGGAGAGAAGGGAGACTAAGGATGACAAGAAGGAGATAAGAGTCCAGCAGAAGTAGTGAGCTGGATCAAGAAGTGGCTAGGAGAAATGTAAGCTTGCTCCTTCCAGCCAGAATTCTGATATATTGGGGAAATCCTGGACCTATACATGGGATGAGGCTCAACTTTCTAATTTGAAATCCTAAAGGACAAAGTGACTCCAGAAGTCTGGACATCTGGGACAGATGACCTCTGGGACAAACTTGTTTCTCTATCCTTGCTTGGCTTCTTGTGTGCAAATTTATGAGTGTGCTTGATGAGACTTCTAAGTCATCATCCAGGGCAGTCCTGGCTTATGGCAGGAGCTTTACACACTCTTGTCTAATGAATGACTGAATGAATGAGTGAATGAAATATCATCGACATGGCAGTATGACACTGTGATTAAGAGGTGGGTTGGGAAGCCAGACTGCCTGGATTGGAACCATGGCTTTACCACTGTAGAGGCTAAGCTGCAGCAAATTATTAAAGCTCCCTGTGCCTTGGTTTCCTCATCTCTAAAATGGGCATAATAAAGGCATCTATGAGGTAGAGCTCAGAAAAGTGTCTGGCTCACAGTGAGAGCAATGTAAGTCTGACTCTTCTTCACATTTTTATTTGGAATTGAATCCTTTGCCTTTACTTTTTCATTACATCGTCATCATCTTTCTTTCTCTTTCTTTCTTCCCTCCTTCCTTACTTTCTTTCTTTCTTCCTTTCTTTCTCTCTCTCTCTTTCTTTCTTTCTCTGTCTCTCTCTCTCTCTCCCTCCCTTCCTTTGTCTTTCTTTCTTTCTTTTTAAAGGTAAAGCTTAATGTAGTTTCTCCTACTGGAGTCATAATATTGGAAACAACTTCAGGGGAGATCTAATTTAAGCTCTTTATTTTCCAAGTGAGGAAACGGAGGCTCAGAGAAGCCGTGTGACACACCATGGTCACCTGGGTCATTGTTGCTGAGCTGGAGCTTGAGCACATTCTCTTCTGGCCACAAATCAGTTGCAGTTCAGCACCTTCCAAACAACCCAAACATCTGCATTGTCAGAAGCTACAGTGCAGGGGCCCCTCAGGCTCAGGGTACTTGTAGCTCTGCCTGCGACAGTCTTCTTGGGCCCTATCAGAGTGTTAGGAGGTGGAAGGGCAGATAAAGGGCAGGGGGCACTGTCAGCAGCAAACCCTAGCAATGCCTCCTAGAATGGGTGCCTGCTCTGGCTGCTGGATCAAGCCCTTGGTTCCTGGGGCTTCCCAGACAAATGGCACACACCTGGAGGCTGCCTTCATCATCACTGGCCCCTCATGGCCACCAAAGCCATTTAGTTGCCTCTTCTGCAAAGGGTTGAAATAGCAGCCTTGCAAATCACCACGATCTGCCTTGTCCTGCCCAGAACACGCTCTGTGCTCATGACCATAAATATTTCAGGCAGTGCCGCTTAGTTATTAATGGAGCAGAATGAAAGAGAATTCTTTAGCCTCTTCTCTTTTCCACAGACTGAGAACGAGAGCCAGGATTTGAGAGGCTGGAGTGACGGGTGTTTGGGGACTTTGGATGCTGAGTGGGGAGCTGCAGATGGACTTGCTCTGTCCTGTCCCTATTGTGAAAAAGAAGACACTTGCCCCTTTGTTCTAAAAAACCCCAGAGCTGCCTTCTCTTCCCTGCTCCTTTCAGAATACGCTCCCTGGGGGGTGGGGCGATGTTGTCCTGTGATGTCTGCCCCGACTCCTCCACGAAGCAGACGTTCAACATGCTCATGGGGAACAAGGTCAGCTGCAACAACCACTTTCTTCAGTGTGAGATGGGGGAGCCGCCTGGAGAGCCTGGCTTGGGATGTGGACTGGTGACCTGTCAGATGCTCTCAGATCATATCGCTGATGCCTTGAAAGGCTGGCTGCCATGTAGGTGTTTGGCTTCTCGCCCTGCCCTGCTTCCTTTCTCAGAGCTAAAGAGGAGGCATTTCACAGAGTGGTCCTGGGAGATAGCTTCTCCATCATTCTGACCCCCTATGGGTTGCCAGGAGCCACGAAGAACTGGCTTTCTCTGGAAGAGGAAGCGGGGGCAATGGTTTATCTTGCTGTTCCTTTTCATTTGGAACATAACACACCCCGGAAAGCTTAGACCCCACGCTGAAGAAACCAATTACATTGCACAGCATTTTTAGTGCTCCAAGTCTCCGAGCAAAGGAAATAGGTGAGACATTGTCGTCATGGCAGCTAGTCACAAATTGTCTCTTAAAATAGTATCTGTGCTTGGTGAGAAGCGGCTTAATGCTTGCAGACTGGTAGTAAAGACGTGCATTCACCAGGCACACTCGCATGCTCTCTCTGGGCCCCGCTCCACCTGGCTCTGGGAGCACTTCCTTCCGGGACTGAGAGGACCAGAAGCCCCCAGCCCCTGGCCACAGCTGAAGGGATTTAGGTTCAGAGATTCCTGCCCTTGTCTCTTCAGTTCGTTAAAAAATCCTTGTTGAGCACCTACCACGTGCCAGGCACTGCTGTAGGCACTGGGTTTGAGCAGTGAATGAGTCGACAGGCCCCTAACCTCACAGAGCTTGTGTTCTAGTGGCAATGACTGATCTTCCACAGGTTGCAAAGAAATAACTTCAGTTAGTGAAGATGAACATAGAGACTGAGTGTGTGTGTGTGCGTGTGTGTGTGTGTGTGTGTCGGGGGGTGAGGGTGGGGCATCTTTTATATGGAGTAGCCAGCAAAGGCCTCTCTGAGACCTGAGAATTGAGAATGACGTAGGTGTTTGGAGACCTTGATTGCTGGGGGTGCACGTTCTCTACTCTTGATGTGGCATCACATACCTGGCTTCTCTCTGCCCCTTTCCTCACTGACCCAGGGGAGGTAGAGGGGCTGATCTGATTTGTAGAGGTGGGGAGAATTGACAAGGCACCCTCCGGCCCTCTGCTCATTCTGCTCCCATTTGCCATCTTGGGACCACAGGGTGCTGGGCTTCTCCTCTGTTCCCCCATGCTCTGAGTCTTACCCTGGCGAGATCTGCCTGGGGCAAGAGGCTTGGGTCTGCATGGAGAGGTTGTGCTGGTTCTGGGGTGCAGTTTGCAGACCATTTACTTTTCACATTAAGCTACATCCTGTAGCCTGGCCTTTACTAGTTATAAAGGGGACATTTTGATCTTTTTTTCCATTCTTTGTCTTACTTCTCTGTTTGTTCAGACTCAAGTTGGGAAAAGGAGTGCTATTACTGGGCCCGCTTCCAAACCCCAACTTTGAGAAGGAGGCTCCAGGCGAAGCAAAGAGAACGTGCGAGAGTTCTGGGGAAGGAGGGAGCTTGGCGTGTTTGAAGGCCAGAAAGAGGGTGAGTGGGGCTCGACAGAGTGGTCAACTAAGAGAGTGTCAAGGGAGAGTCAGAGAGAGAGAGAGAGACGGGGCCAGATGTACAGCCTCAGAGTCCTTGAGGTGGAGTTTGGGTTTTGTTTTAAGCACAATGGGAAGCCAGGGGGAAGATGTTAAGCACAGGGGTGGTGTGACCTGATTTCTATTAAGCAAAACAAAACAAAACAAAAAACAAGGAGACTAGTTAGGAGAATTCAGCAGTTTTCTAGATAAGATGTGATGGTGGCTTGGGAAAAGGCCTTCGTGGAGATGGAAAGAGTAATAGTTATATTCAGGATGTTTAGCTGAGAGGACTTGCTGAAGGATTGGAAGCATTTGGGGAAGGAAGATCACAGAGGAAAATCAGGTAGCCAAAGTGGGCCACCTACTCTGGCTCAGTGAGGCTCAATGACAGAGCTAGGGTATCTAGTCAAGTGGCCCTGGAGATGCACAGGGCTTTGGTGGGCTGGCCATGCCCCAGGGGACGTGAAGTAAAGAGGCAAGAGGAAACTTGGCAGCCCTAGGAAGAGGCCAAGGTGTAAGCCTTGCTTTACATGAAGCCATGCCTATTTGTTAAATGAACAAACTCTCATATTTTATCCCATTAACGATATCATCGTGCTTCTGGTCTACCGTTCTAGACCCACCAGAATCACTATCAACACCATCCTTCTTCTGGCTTTCTCTTTCTTTCCACATTCTCAGTCATTCACCACTCTACTGACCTCCCAACCCCCAATGTCTTTGCCCTTTTCCTTCCCCATGCCTAGCCTAAACTTTCATCTCCTCCCTAGATAGCTTCGCTGCCCTCAGTGGATACTCCTTTCCATTGTCCCGTCTCTTCTTCCCATTCCATCTTTCAGATTGTCAAAATGGTCTTTCTAAGATATATGAACTGAATCACACAACTCGCCATCCAGAAAATCAGTTTTGTAAAGACTAAAACAAACTCCTTAGCAGGATGTACAGTGTCTTCTATAATTCTTCCAGTCTGTTCCAGTTACTATGGCTACAAAACCAACCACCCCAAAACTTAGTGGCTTAAAACAATGGAATTTATTATGCTCATGGATTATGTGAGTCATGAATTTAGAAACAGCTTGGCAGAGTAATTCTTGCTTGGGGTCTCTCATGTTGCAGTCAGGGTTCAGCTGCAGTCAGATGACTGCTGGAATCTTCTGAAAGCTTGACTGAAGCTGGGAGATCCATTTTCAGGGTGGCTTACTCACTGGTGAGTTGGTGCTGGCTGTTGCCTAGAGGCCCTAGTTTCTATCCACAGGGCTGTTTGAGTGTCCTCCCAGCATTGTGACAGTCTTCCCCTGGAGTGAATGATCCAAGATGCCAGGTCGAAGCTGCAAATGCCTTTTATAGTTTAGTCTTGGAAGCCGCACACCACTGCTTCTGCCATATTTTATCAGTCGAGGCAGTTCCAGAGGTCCGCCCAGGTTCAAGGAGAGGGAACAAAGACTTCTATCTCTTGCTAGAGGATTGTCAATGTCATATTGTGAGAAGAGCAGGTAGGATGGGATATGTATTTGTGCAGCCATCTTTGGGAGGTGCAGTCTGCTACTCAGGCTCATCACATTTCTCCAAACATTCCGGGCTTTGCCCACTGGCCACATGTTTTCCCAACCTTGTTTCTTTCTTCTGCTGTTCTGTTGAACAGAAATACCCTTACCCACTTCATCATCCTTCAAGGCCAGCTCAAATAACACTTCCTGATGAAGCTTCTCTGATCCTTTCAGGCAGAATGAATTCTCCCTGTACAGGCCAACTGCATCCTGCTGATGCTTCCAGTAGCATGTTTCCCCCGCTATTTTATGTGAAGTCACTTATTTAAGAGTCTGTTTCCTCCCTGAAGTTGTTAAATTCATCTTTCTATGTCCACTTCCTAGCACATGGTCAAGCCTAGAAGAAGTTCTGAGTAATAATAATTGCCAAATTGCATGTATGTCTGAGGGATGGCCCAAGTCAGATGGCTGTGGTGCTGGGCAGGGCGGCCAGGCCATGATTCTGTGTGAGGTGTCAGCTTCTAGATCCATCAGCTTGCTCTGAGTTTAAGTCAAGGACCTTCCATTGTGGAGTTCCTATTCTGCATACTGGTGCCAAAGCTGGTACTGGTGACCCTTGTCCCAAGATTGAAGTGGGGGTGCAGAGCCCTGTCTCTGAAGCAGAATTGCCTCCACCTGGCTCTGGAGTGCAGCAGCCATGGGGGAAAGCATTCTTAGTTATGTCTACACTCACTCAGCCTCTACAGTAGCCTGGCACTGCATATCCGCGATCTCAAATTTAACACGTCTCTCCCCAAGTCTTCCCATCTCAGTAAATGGCCCCCTTTGATCAGGCTAAAAAGCCCTACGCTCCTTAAATCCTTTTTTTGTTCACTCCTCAAGCCATCCATCTGCAAGTCCCAGCAGCACTACCTTGGGAATAAACCCTTAATCTGACCACTTCTCATCCTCTGCCACTAGCACGCAGGGCCAAGCTGCCATCATCTCATCCAGACAACTGCAGAGGCTCCTGACTATTCTCTCTGCTTCCATGTTTGCCTTCTCCCATCCTGGCCACCTGCACAGCAGCTCAGTGACCTTTCTGAAAGATATATCAGATCACATCACACCTGTGTGCAAACGCCTCCAAGGTCCCCGCATAATCCTGGGAGTGAAAGTCAACCCCCATGCCTGGCCTGCATGCTGTGCCCCCGGCTACATCTCCAACCCCACCTTCACCTCCTGCATCCCTCCAGGTTCCAGCCCACTGATGCTCGCCTTCACCTTCACGCGCCTCTCGAGTATGCCGACCTTGCTCAACCTCCAGGCCCTTGCACTGGCTGTTCCCTCTCCCTGGATGCTCTTCCTCTGGATCTTCTGACTGGCTCTTCCTCATCATTCAGGTTTCTGCTCAAAGGTCTCTCTATTCTCTGGCCACTCTCTCCCACCATCCTGCTTTCCCTCCTCTAAAGCCCTCATCCCTACTGGAATTCTGGTAATTATTAGTCCACTTGTTCATTGGTGTCTCCCTCAATAGAATGTCAGTTATGGGAGGATCAAGGCCCAGGTCCATCTGTCCAGTCTGTGTATTGGCACATCTCCTGCCTGTAGCAGGCCTGGAACTAGAGGTTGACTGGGGAAAGGCAGGTGGCAGGAAGCCCCTAACACGCTAATGGTAGGAAAACACAGAGGGGGTGCAAGAAACAAACAAGCAAATAGTAAAAAGAAACAGCCCAGGAGTAGGAGAGCGCTGGGCTCCCTGCTGGGCTCCCCTGGGGGAACTCCCGTGCCCTCTGGTGGTCTAGCTCTCGGGCCTCTTCAGAAATGGGGCCCCATCCCCCAAGGCTCATTCCATGAGACCCTGCCTGTGGTCCCTTCTCCTCTTCCACTGTCCTTGCTCCATGGGGCTCCGAATGCATGATGGCTGGGCAGCCTCAGCTGGAGCCCACGGGCTGGAGGAGCTTCCCAGGAAGTGCCGAACTGCCCCTGCATGTCTTGCTGACCTTTCCCTGTTTTGTCCCTTCCCAGAGGGGCCTCAGGACTGGACCTCCCCCAAATAGAGCTGCCCCTCTCTGCCTCTCTTCACCTTTAGGCAGGGGGATTGTTTTCACCAAGCGGAGCAACTGGCAACCTCCTTTAGCATCCACTGGGGAAGAAATATTTAACACGCAATACACGAAGCCTCCAATTTGTAGTTACTAAGGAGCCATTCTCAACATTTGGATGAAAAGTTGGTTTTGCTCACAATTGTGGTAGGTAGGTCTTCAGAAAAGACAGCAAAGAACTCCCAGCTCTGCCCCTTCAGGAGATGTGACCCCGAGACTCGGTCTTCCTCTGTGAAATGGGGTAGCAATACACACCTTCTCCCCTGGTAAGGCTGATGTGAGCATCAAGCAAGATAATGGGCCACCACTGCTTTATAAACTGCTCCTGTCCACTCTAGCTCGGATGGCGCCTAATCGGCCAATCCCCTTTTGCAATGGAAAGAGCTTGCCTCGGCTCCCCTTTTCTGGAAGCCAAATTTCATGACCTGCTCAAAGAAGGCCAACGCTCACATGAAAGCTTTACTTACCCCTGGGACTTGGAGCTGAAGTTCAAGAGGAACATCAGGAAGACCCTGTGGCTCTTCGAGTGCCCCCGGAACTCTCCTTTCCCCTCTTTTTCTTTCCAATCTCCAAGACAGAGGGACGTGGTTAGACTCTATCCGAGTGAGTTGGTGGGGCAGAGGAACCAGGGGAGCCCCCACAGGTGGATGGTTGGTGGCCCAAGGACAGATTGGGAAGGACATGTAGATAGGCAGAGGAAGGGCCTGGCACCTGGTGGATCTAAGTGCATCCACGTGACAGCTTGCTCCTCAGGGAGGCCACTGGAGCCACGTGGTGTCCCTACTTTCCAAGAGGAAAACTGGGTGCCACCACCCCAGAAGTGACCTGGAGGAACCGCCTGCACGCATCTGCCCTGCAGAGTCTCTGGGCCTTTCTGGGAGTCCCTGGGCTCTGACCTACTCCTGGGGGCTGGAAGACTTGCACTGAGAATGCTGACCTACAAGGTAGGAACTATGGGTTTGTTTAGTCTTGGTACTGTGAAGGTGTGTGTGTGTGTGTGTGTATGTGTTATGTGTGTTTGAGAATGAGTATCAGTCTCACAATCATAATTCATTCATTCATTCATTGACTTACTTGTTCAACAAACTTGTACTACGCTCCTACCGTGTTCCAGGTAGCAGGCAGGACTTCCACACTTGTTCCCTTACTGACCTTTCAACCTTGAGAGGTCAGGCCTCTCATGCCATTTTATTACTAGTGACCCCGAGACTTAGGGAGGCTAAGAGCTTCCCAGGGTCAATGAAGCGATGCTAGCATTGGGATGAGAACCTGGCTGTTCTGACTCAAAATCATCTGCTCCACCTAACACAACAGATGTTGTTATAGCAAGTCCCTGCTTTGTGTCAGAGCCCAGGCTAAGTTTTACACATATCATCTTATTTAATCACACCTTTTGAGGTGGACAGTGTTTGCCTGACTTTACAGATGAGGCTGTTGAGGCCCAGAGGAGTTCAATGATTTGTCCAAGTTCGCTCAGCATGTAAGTGCTGGAGCCGAGATTTGGGCTCTCATCCTTCTGAATCAAAGCTCATCTCTGTGCTCTACTCCCTCGGCCACACCTGCTCAGTGTGTTTTTAGAAAAGCAGCTTTATTGAGATATAATTCACATATACAATTCATTGATTTAAAGCACACAATTTAATGGTTTTTAAGTGTGTTCACAGAGTTGTGCACATATCACCATAGTAAGTTTTAGAACATTTTCATCACCAGAAAGGAAATCCCACAGCCCCTAACTGTTACCCCATAACACCCTAGACCCCTGGGCCCAAGGCGAGCACTAATCTACTTTCTCTATCAATTTGCTATTCTGGACATTCAATGAATGGGATTATATAGTACGTGGTCTTTTTGACAGGCTGTTTTCACTGAGCATAATGTCTTCAAGGTTCATTCATATTGTAAAATGTATCAGAATTCCATTCCTTTTTATGGCTGAATAATGTTCCATTGCATGGATAGACCACATTTTGTTGACCTATTCATCAGTTGATGGACATTTGGGTTGTTTCTACTTTCGGCTATTATGAATAATGCTCACAATGCGTTTTTAAAAGAAAGTAGAAAATTCAAAAGATAGAAGAGCCCCAAGGCCCAGCTGCCCAGCCTGCCTATCGGGAAAGCAAGGCGTGGCTAGCCTGAGGGTGGCCATGGTGGGGAGAGGGCTGGCTGAGCCTCCGTCTGACCTGAGGCTGCACCCCACAGTGTACAGGACCTCCGCTAAGGGCAGCTTCTCCAGGGTGCCCTTGCCTCGGGTCACCTCTCCGGCGGGAGAGGGCTGCTGTCCTCTCTTCCTCTCCAATGGGAGACTCCCCCCTCCCCTGGCTGCAGTCGTTGTGACTGCCAGCTCCTCAGCCTGCCCCACTCGGAGAAGCCCTGGGTGACATTTCCTCCGCAGGTGCCTACAGCCTGCCAGCCCCACCTCCTGTCCTTGCCGATGTGGCTGTGTCCTCAGTCTTTGAATCAATTTAACACTGGCTGGGAAGCAATTTAGCAGGTTCGTTAGGTCTCCATTGCTTTGCTGGAATGGAGACTCACTTGCAGGGTAATTTTATTTATTTTATTTTTTCTGCTTTTTCTCCCCAAGTCCCCCCAGTACATAGTTGTATATTTTAGTTGTGGGTCCTTCTAGTTGTGGCATGTGGGATGCTGCCTCAGCGTGGCCTGAGGAGTGGTGCCATCTCTGCACCCAGGATCCAAACCAGCGAAACCCTGGAACGCTGAAGCGGAGCACGCGATCTTAACCACTCGGACACGGGGCTGGCCCCTAGAGGGTAATTTTAAAAGCCCTTTACGTAAATCTGATTCCAGAAATGAACCTTTTGATTCCTCAAAGAAGAAAAGGTAAAACTTGAAAGTAGTTAATTAATTACATTGCCCGTGAAATGGGCAAAATGTGAATTCTGGCTCCAGGGGAAAAGGAGAAGGGTGGATTATTGGCCCCTCAAGGACCCCTACCTTTATCCTTCTGGTGACTGAGATGGATCAAGAGTTGGTAGAGGTGTGGGTGGACCTCAGCCCCAAATCAGGCAGGTTGCCTGCATGTAGTTGGTTCCCAGATTTGTTTTTTAAGCCCTAAAGCAGCAGAGGACAGCCTGACTGGTGCCCTGGGGCTCTGCTGTGCCCGTCCTGGTGCAGGGCAGGGGCTGCCTAGCTGTATGGAGGGGAGGCTGAGACACTACATGCTGGGCCAAGGATGTTGGGACCACAAGTAGGAGGCCATGGAGTTAACAGTAGTAACATCTGGAAGGATGTTATTCCAGGGGTCAAGTGGAACAGTGGTGACTTGAAGAGAGGTTCATGTGGCTCTCTCCTTAGAGAGGGAGCCCCAAGTCTTCTGCCTATTGGTGGAAGCCTGGAATGAGCCACCATATTCCATCGGAATATTCCATTCCCATATTTCATTGGGAATATGGAATTAGGACAGCTTCTGATGGGAGCTAGGGCAGTGGATGTCTGTGGGAGAAAGTACCAGGAACTTCATGCAGGCACTACTACACTAGTACAGAACAGGTTATTCTGGACTGAATCATGGGCCTCATGTCTGCAGAAGGATTGAGAAGTGGCCTAGCTGTCTTGCAGACAGGAGACATAGGACCACAGCTATGAGAGCATCAACGGTGACCCATCCAAAGTGAGGAAGACTAGAAATCAGGAACAGAGATTTCCTGGGCCAGGAGGTTACAGAACCTGAAGATTTCTTAGAAGAAGAGGGTCAGAAACTGACCACAATTATAGAGGCATGGAGGCAGGCAGAACCTAGGGAAACAGAGGCCTTCCTAGTGCCACCTCTAGGAGGACAGAGATGACTTGGCGGATTTGAGAGGGGGCAGATCAGTAATAGCTTCTGCTGACACAGCCACAGAGCAGACCTGAGTTGGAAAGGGGGCAGACATCCTCCAGGTTCCTACACCTTCCTTCTTACATAGGTACCCCAGTGTGTCAATAAGCCTGGGGTTACCAGATGTCCCACTGGACCTGAGGTGGTCCCCAGTGTGCTACACAACTGGAGTGCACTTGGGTCACAGGGTGGGAACCCCTGCGTAGGACAGCATATGATGAAGGGAGGCCTCTCCTAGAACCATTTCAGGGACTCCAGGGGACCCTCAGCTTGCCTCAGGCAGGGCAGGACTGAGTAGCTAAACAGAAGTAGTGATGGAGTCTTGAGTCAGCAATGGCATAAGTGAATGATGGATGCTGAGGGTTTAGCTTGGGGAAACCATGAAGCCGAGAGAGGAACAGGGGCCACGGGAGCTTGTGAGTTTGTGAGTCTTTGCGACTCCCCAGTGAGCCTGAGCTCAGAGGCTCCCTCTGCATCTGGGCCACTGCTTACACAGTTGGAGGGCTCTTGTCCAGGTGTCTTGGAGCCCATTTCTATGTCGTATTGAAGCGTGGCACATCAGAGCTAGAAGCCATTGTAACAGAGGAGTCCTAGGGTTTTCAACAGATCCTAAAGGAGTTTGCTCAAAAGGACTCTCTGGGAACCTAGAGGGAAAAGGAGGTGATGGGGTTGAACCCCAGCTGGCCTACATGGGGTCTTTGTGTAAATTATTATGAGTAGCACCCTTTGGGTAGACGTATCCCTGTGAGCACATGCCTGGCATCACACAGGGTTGTTTTGCAAAGGAAAAGGCAAATAAACTGCAGGCTGTATTTTCACTGCCTCTGTGCAGTCTATAACCTGCTTATATAAGGCCTGTGGTAGGCTGATAATGGCCCTCCAAAAAATATCCATGTCTTAATCCCCAGGACCTGTAATTGTTACCCTTAAAACAAAAGAGATTTGTGGATGTGATTAAGTTAAGCATCTTGAGATGAGAAGATTTTCCCGGATTGTCTGGTTAGGCCCTAAATGTAATCACGAGTCCTTATAAGAGTGAGGCAAGGAGGTAAAAGGAGGAAGCAGGAGATGTGATGACAGAGGCACGAGGTTGGAGCGATTCAAAGAAGAGGTCGTGAGCCAAGGAATGCAGGAGGCCTCCAGAAGTAGAAGAGGCCAGGAAATGAATTCTCCCCCAAGTTTCCAGAAGGAATCAGCCCTGTGACGTCTTGACTTTAAGCCGGTGAGACTCATTTTGGACTTCTGATGCCGGAAGTGTAAACAAATTAATTTATGTTGTTTAAGCCACCAAGTCTGGAATTTGTTACAGAGGCAGTAGAAAATGAATGCGCGGCCCGTCTGCTGCTTCCTTCAAGCGAGCCTATTAGTTCCATCCAAGATGCACACTGCGATTCCGAGTAAGGGATCATCTGAAGAAAGAGTACTGCTGCTGAACACCTTTTAAAAATACAGAGCTGGGCGGTAGACTAGATGAAAGTATTGTTTTCACTGTTAAATTTGCTGAAGTTGATGACTGCACTGTAGTGTAAGGGAGTATCTTTATTCTTAGGAAATACACACAGAAGCATTTCATATGGTGTATGGAACTTATTTTCAAATAATTTGGAACAAATATGTGTACATATATAAATACATACATATGAAAAGAGGGCAAGTGGTAAAGTATATGGGGAAAGTGTGCACGGTAGGGGTGTCTCAGTAATGAAGACACACATGTTCTTTGTGCTCTTGCGACTTTTCTATAAATTTTAAAATTGAAAATTTCTATAAATTTTTAACAAGGTTAAAAAAAACTGCTGTAAACCAACTCCTTTCAGGGTACAAATGAGAATGTGGAGATGGTGTGGAGTTTGCACACAGCCTCAAATGCAGTTTGTAGTCTAGCTGGACTAGAACCTGGCTTTTGATCTCGATGTCCTTTGAGGCAAATACCCACGGGAAGAAGTAGTACATTAAACTAGTTCATGTGAATGTATTGACGACTTCCTGGGGTTATTCTCCAGATCTTGGGACCTAGGTTACCTGAAAGCACTGTGACTCTGTAGGTGGACACAGGGGAATGATCCGGAAAGGAAACAAAAGGCCCAGAAACTTGTCAGTTTTTCTGTGAGTAGTCTTGTCCTGAAGGCCTCCCATTATGACATTATTTGCCACCATCCAGAGTGTGGAAAGGTATTGAGATTACCTGGATGTCCTTCCACTAAGTCCTGGGGAATGCTCCATTTACTCATTCATTCAATCAGTCAACAAAGGTGTAGTGAACACATGCTATGTGATCAACTTATTATAGGTGCTGGTCACACAGATAACACAGAATGAACAAGAGAGATGCGTCTTGCATGGAGCTTACAGTCTAAGGGGAGAGAGAGTCAATAAACAAAACAAAAGAAAACTTTTGTTTATGGGTGACAAGAAGGCAATAAAATAGTGTGTTTAGTAGGGCAGCTGTTCCCAAATGTTTTGTGATTGCATTTTTATCAAAAAATTTTGAACACTTGCCATATGCACACACATACACAATTGTTTATAAATAATGTGCACATGCCACTGTGCTAATGCATTATAAAACATACGCATTGGGGCCAGCCCCCTGGTGTAGTGGTTAAGTTCAGTGTGCTCTACTTTGGTGGCCCAGGTTCCTGGGTTCAGATCCCAGGCACAGACCTATACCACTCATCAAGGCATGTTGTGGTGGCAACCCACAGACAAAACAGAGGAAAGATTGGCACAGATGTTAGCTCAGGCCAAGCTCCCTCACCAAAAACAAAACAAACATCCACAAAATAAAAGTGTTATAAAAATGGAGTAAAGAGTAATAGGAATGGAAATTCTATCACTTTCTTCTTGTGCCTCATTGTATCTTCTTTGTCAGCCCAGAGTGTATTCCCTACTCTGGGCACTACTGAGAGATGGGGAGAGAGAAGGGGCTTGCTCTAGACACCAGGCCAGGGAAGGTTTCTCTGAGGAAACACCATTTGCCCCAAGTCCTAACTAATGACAAGGAGCCACCAAGAGATCTGGGGGAGAACTTTCTAGGTAGAGGGGCCAACAGCTACCAGGCCCATAGGAGGGAGTAGGCTTGGTGTTTCTGAGGAAGAGACACAGGGCCAGGGTGTCTGGAGCAGAGGGAAGAGAGAGCAGAATGGCCAGAGGGTGGTGCCATTTATGTGTAAGGGGATGTTAGAGTGAAAAAGTGAGCCTCAATTCTGCTCCAGACGGAGGAAACAAGTAGGCACTTGTGTATACGAGTCTGTATGTGCGTGTGGGCAGGTCAGGATTGTGAGTGCAAACTTGGGAGTCATGGGGAGAGAGGGATGGGGGAGAGGTCTGGGGAGGGCTGGGCTGTGGGCAGTGTAGAAGGCAGCCTGTGAACAGCAAAGGGCAGCTCGAGAGCCCACAATAGGAAAAAGGTGCAGACAGGAAGCAGGAAATCTTTGGAGAGTAACTGCACCCTCATCAAGTTTGCCAGGATTCAGCCCATGTTGTTTTCACGCTGTGAAGTGAGGCGGTTTTGCTGTAGCAGCAGCTGCCGCCCCGCAGGCCTGGAGGACTGGCAGCGGGAGGCTCTGAGCCCCTTTGCTGCAGAAGAATGTCAAGTTCAGACCCCCGCAGCAGGTGGCCAGGCGGGAAGCCTCTGCACGTGGGAGCCCACCCTGGCTCCTGAATAGGGCCTAAGAAGACTTGTGCCTGGGCCTCGCGGCCCTCCCCACTCCCTCCCTCTGCATTGCAGCTGCTTCCCAGGGCCTGGAGCTCATGACATCTTGACAAATAGCGCAGCCCAGCAAAGCAAATCACTGTTCCAGCCAGAGAGCTGCAGGCTTCCCCAGGAGGGCTGAACACATTTCCACGAGTTGGCCCACGGAGCATGAATTGCAGCCACAAATTTCTTCTCTAAGAAATAGCATTTTATTTTCTCACAACTGAACTTAATTTCTATGTCGGGTTCCTATTCCACCAAATGGCAGAAGACATTGCCTTATTAAGTCTGAATTTCCTGTTTCCTTGAGATTGCGCCTGAAGGCCAGGGCTCTCGCAGACCAGAGGTGTCAGGAGGTCAGGTGGAGGCCTGTGGGTCTTGGCATTATCATCTGTTGGGCTGTGTGTGCTGAGACAGCCCAGTGCCCCTCTGATCTTCGGTCATCAGTTCATTCCCTCTGCATACAAGGCCCCCCTGGGTCCACCAGCTCTTGTTGCTGCTTCTGAGCCATCTTTGGGTACGTGGGAGACATTCTGCATGCCCCACATTCTGGGCTCTAGGAATCTCTGCTTCGGGCTCCCCTCAGTATGTGGGTTCACTGGCGCTTTTGTGCTGCCGTGTGACACATGGGCCGTGTGATCCCGTGATGGCCGTCTGCTCAGTTACATCCCCCTATAGACTTGGCTTCTGCACCCCTACACTGGGATGAACAGTCTTGAGTTCGAGCCACCTCCTTGGATTCTGCCAGAGAGGAGGTCACGGGCTGTTTCTCCTCTTGGAGGCCCAAACTCATCTAGAAGCTTTCTTACCTCCTTGGGTGCAGCCCAGGGAACAGGACGGAGAGGCACCTTTGCTCTTTGCTTCCGCCCAATTAAACTTGCGCACCCCAGCACAGGGAGTGCTCATCCAGGCAACAGTGTGGGTGAGGGGATTTTCTCCAGCTTTCTCTCTCTGTGTTCTTTGGCTCTGATCTTAGGCTTAGCTCTAGGTTCTTGAAATGCAAGCCCCCCTATTTGTCTCACTTATTCTCTGCATTCTTCTGTGTCTGCCCTCCCTGGGGTACTTAAGGCAGGATGCTTAAGGACCTAAAAGCCTGGGAGGTCGGGTAACAGGGAACACAGGAGGAAAAAAACCACACATTATTTCTTCAAAATACCCTCTCAGCGTCCGAGGACTGGAAGCCCAACCTGACACTGGTGCCAGAGCAGCTGGGGGAAACTTCATTTTGCCTTTGATTAGAAACAGCCCACCAAGAAATCTTCTAGACGTCTAATGAACAGGGTGATGGGGGTCAAGTGCTGGAAGGGACCTGCAAGGAGACCTCAGTCATCTTCCCATGTTCCCTGAAACCCCTCTGTAACACACAATGAACCCCTCCATAACAGGGAACTCCCCACCATAATCTTCAGATGTTTCTCACTAGGAGAAAATTCCTCCTTCATTTAAGGCAAGAATCTGCCTCCTGTAATTTCCACACATTGATTCTAATTCTGTCCCCTGGACAGGAAACGAACAACTAAAGAGTCTCCCCATGAAAGCCCAGATGGGGGCAAGACAGAAAGCATTCTTCATGGTCTCCAAGAGCTAAATATTCTTGAAGTGCAACGTTCCCAGTTCTGCCAATAGTCCCTCTGATGATGGGAACTGCAGCACTCTGGGGTGAGACAGGCCTTGGCTGGTAAGTAAAAGCAGGGAGGGACAGCAAGAAGAGCCAGGCCCGGGGCCAGATCTGCCCCCTGGGGACCGGCTGCTGGGATGGACAGGGAGATCCCATCCACTGGGGAGAACACAGGCTCCAAGGAGCAATAATAGCTGACATGGATTGGCACCTACTACCTATGTGCCAGAATTTAACTCATTAAGTCGTCACAAGCCTGTAGATTAGGCACTTAGCAGATAATGAGACAGAGGCATGAAGAGGTTAAGTAACTTGCCCCAGGTCACACAACCAGGAAGTGGCAGAACCAGATTCAAACTCCACTGTTTGCTCCAGAGCCCACTCTGCTAACCATTATGCAGTTGGCAATGCATTACTCAGAAATGGAGGGTGGGATGGGGGCTTCTAGATAGCCCCCACATTCTCACTGCTTCTTTGTAAAACTCAGGCTTGGCTCAAGACCTCCTGGGACTCAAGATCCACTTTACAGAGCTTGGGAGCTCATACACCCAGCAGGAGCTTGAACTAAGGCAGGGTCTGCCTGGCAGGAGCTGGACATGGAGGCAGGGTCTGTCAGTGGGAGTGGGAACCCCAGAGGAACTCAGCCCTGACTAGAGGCATGCTCCAGGCAGAGAGGGGGAAAGAGGTGCGCAGGAAATATACACTGGTTGCTCTGATCCTCCCATCTCCTATCGCTGCTTCTCATTGGCTACACCCAATTGGCAATGGAGCCCTGGGAAATGAGGTTTGTAAGGATCAGACCTGTGGTAGGAACAAAGCAGGGAATGGATCTGAGAGCAAATAGGCAAAAGACTGGCACATCTGCAGACAAGTGAACTCCAGAGAGGGGGTCTCAGAAGCAGACTGAGGCGTGACCACGTGAAGGGACAAAGGTAGCCATAAACTGATCTTCAGACCAGACACCATGTCCAGTGCACCCTCGGTGCTGAGCTGGAGCCCCGTGTCCTCTGGGCAGTCACAGATGAGAACTAATGCCTCTCTTTAGTCCTGGGGGGATCCTTGTTCTGTTTCTGAAGGAAGTGGGACAGAGAGATGGGCTGGACCATCATTGCTCCATAAAGTTCCAAGAGGAAGTCTTGGGACAACCTACTGGACCTGCTGAAGGAACTTCAACATTCACAGAGCTGTGCCTCTGAGTGGCTGATATGAAGAAATTGACTCCTTCTTCCCTTGAGAAGTATTTATTGTTAAGCAGAAGGCCCCCGTTTGTATTGGGCATAGACCTCTTGTGATGGTTAGTGTTATGTATCAACATGGGTAGGCCCAGGTGCCCAGATATTTGATCAAACATTATTCTGGATATTTCTGTGAAGGTGTTTTGGGGAATGAGATCAACATTTAAATTGGTGGACTTTGAGTAAAGCAGATTGCCCTTCCTAGTGTAAATGGTCCTCATTTAATCAGTTGAAGGCTTTAATAGAACAAAGACTGACCTCCCTGAAGCAGGAGGGGATTCTGCCAGCAGACAGCCTTTGGAATTGGACCACAACTCTTCCCTGGGTCTCTAACTGCCAGACTACCCTGCAGATTTTATTTTATTTTGAGGAAGATCAGCCCTGAGCTAACATCTGCTGCCAATCCTCCTGTTTTTGCTGAGGAAGACTGGCCCTGAGCTAACATCCGTGCCCATCTTCCTCTACTTTATATGTGGGACACCTACCACAGCATGCCTTGCCAAACGGTGCCATGTCCGCACCCAGGATCCGAACTGGCGAACCCGGGGCTGTCCAAAGTGGAACATGCACACTTAACAGCTGCCCCTCTGGGCCCTACCCTGCAGATTTTAGACTTGCACTTCCACAATCGTGTGAGACAAGTCTTTAAAATAAATCTCTCTCTCTATATACTCATCCTGTTTGTTCTATTTCTCTGGAGAACCCTGACTAATATACCTGTGACAGGCTAAGGATTTGGCTTAACGTTCCCTTTTGGACCAAAAGCACATAGGCTGCTACTTGGGTAGATCTGAGAAAACTGGTCCACTTTAGGGCACCCAAAACATTTCATGGGATGAATTACTCTGGTGGGACTCTTCACGGGAGCAGCTCTTGGGGAAACCAGTCTTGCCGATGAACATGGCGTTCCCTCCAGGCATGGGATGGCTTGACTTTCCAATGCTCTACATATGATTGCTCATCTAAGAGAAACTCAAGCTGCCTGAATCCATTCCAGGCTCCAAGCCTCATCCCCCAGGACCTCAAATGGCACTAGCCTTTGGCATCACAGACTGCAGGGCACAGAGACTGGCCATGCATGCTTGCAGAGGTGCTATTGGACCAATGCCATCTCTGGTGTCTCCTGGGAGAAGCCTTATTGGAATTCAAGCTTGCCTTTGCAGCCTGGAGCTTGCATCACCTTTATTCTTGTGGACACGCGGGGCTAGGAGGGTCCACTTGACTCAAGGCTCAGGACCACTGCTGACCCTGGACACTAGATAAAAGGGCATGTGCAAAATTTCGTTGCTCTCCAGTCTGCCTAACATCAACTGTTCCCTTCTCTTGGGAGCCTCTTAAAGCTCCCTCTTGAGAACAGAGAGTGTTCCTTGCATCTTTCTCTTTCCAACCTCCAGCAGGAGGCTGAGAAGGTAATGTGTAATTCATATCCACTAAATAAATGAATGAATGAATATTACCGGTTCCATCCTATGGCCAAAGAAGCATGTCTACCACAAGCTGGAAGACTTCTACTTGATGCTAAGATAACTACTGGAGAGCAGCCAGGATTTTTGGCGAATGAACTGCTCTTTCACTACTCATCCTCCTGGCCCAGATCCTCCCTCTGGCCCATGCTCAGACCCTGCGTAGGAATGGTGGCTTTGGCTGTACTTGTCTGGGGTGAGGTGTCATGAGGTTGTCACGAATACCCTGAGGGAACTCCCAGACTCCATAAGCACACCATCTTTCCCTCCTCTATCAGTCAGTATCCCAGACGTCTCTTGAGAAATAGGTTCTTTATGTATCCACGAACATTTGTGGCTAAATGTATGCATAGGCTGGCCATTTTCTTTAGATTTCCTTTAATTTTACAGGGATTGGGTTTATATAGTTTAAAAGGAGCTATAGGAGGCCACCCTCATTGCCAATGATAATCAGCCAAAAGGGCCACTTATTTTCTCCCACAGAACTTTTGCAGAAAGACTGGAGGGGTCGTGAAATTGTAGCAAGCAATACACACCTAGAGCCGTTGATTCTGGGCAAAATATCCAAACTCCTTTTCACAAGAACTAAGGAGGACTCAGTCTAAGACCCTGTCCAGGGGTCAGAGTGAAAGTGGGATTCTGTCCTATGACTCAAAAGAGAGGAGTAAGTCTGAAAATGGGTGAGAGGGCATTCAGCAAGGTGAGTGACCAAGACCAAAGGCCAAGTCCATAGGCCCAGGAAACAAGCAAGAGTAGTCAAACTGTAATGGAGTGAAATCAAGCAAAGGGGTGACTGGAGCAATTGTAAAGACTAGAGCGTCATGGGCTGAATTGTGTCCCCCCAAAATTCATATGTTGAATTCCCAACCCCCAGTCCCTCAGAATGTGATTGGATTTGGAGATAGGGCTTTTAAAGAGTGATTAAGTTAAAAAGAAGCCCTTAGGGTGGACCCTAACCCATTGTGACTGGTGTCCTTATAGGAAGAGGAGGAACAGACACACACAGAGGGAAGACCACGTAAGGAAACAGGGAGAAGATGGTCATCTATGAGCCAAGGAGAGAAGCCTCAGAAGGAAACAACTGTGTCAACACCTTGATCTCAGATTTCCAGCCTCCAGAACGTTAAGAACATAAATGTCTGTTGTTTAAGATACCCAGAGCAGACTAATACCAGGGGCTAAGGTGTCCTTGTCGCAGGGTTCCTGGTAACCAATCAGGTGAGTCAGAGCTGGGTGGGGCTGAGTTAAGGATATAAGTTTCAGACTGGGTAACTCTCATGTGGCTTCCTGAAGTTAAGAAGGGTGACTCTGCATGTTGCCCAAGACAGAGTCCCCTGACCCCTCAGTTGGAGTGAGGACCTGCTTGGACCTGGCGGTTTCAGCCTCTGAGGAGTAATGGCTCCTCCCCTCCTGACCCTGCTCTGAGCTCTGAGCCTTTGCATTTCCCTCATCCTGATATCAAAGAGGCTCAGGACTGCCAGCCTGCTCTGCTCTGACTGGGCTGCTGCGCTTGCCTTTCCTTCACACTCGGCTCCTGACAGAGGCAAATAAGATAGCTGCGATGGAGCCTTTCTGTTTGAGTAAACACTGGTATAGACCTTGCCCTGCCACCAATGTGTTACATCTGCCTTTTTGGTTCAAACTGGGTTCAGTTAAGGCAGAAAACTCACCTTCATTTAACCCCGCTGGCTGCTTGGGGTTAGCAGTTGTATTGGTGTTCACTTTGCAAGGAGTTGGAATGGAGTGACTTGAGTGTGTCTGTAGGCTGGGTCCGATGATGCCTACATACTCAGTTTGTAGGTGAAAATTAGTCTAACAAGAGAGATTTTCTCTCACAACTGTTTGCTTTTATGTTGAACATATTTTAGGCCCACAAAACCAGCAGAGCAGTGACAACTTTAATCCAACACAATAATTCATCATTGTACAAAGCCTTATAAGTTGCAATGTGTTTTACTGTCTGCGTCCTCATTTGGGAGTCATAAACATCCTGAGAGACAGGATATTTATGCATATTAGTAATCCCTGGCTTACCAACAGAAGCAGGTAATGACTGGGTCTAGGATCTGGATCTCCCACCTCTGTTCAGGCACCCTGTCAATTTCTTGGTGTTTTCACGGATGATATCCTCCCACTGAACTGCTTGATTTTGCAACATGTACTCTTGTGGAAATAGCCATTCTGATCCACTCTTTGACCAGCTGTAGACACAGACTGGGGTACCCGCTGACCCTCTTATGTTCTGCAGCTATGGGACCAATCCTTGTACTCCTGCCTCCAGCTTGGGGAGATGAGAAAGAGACTCCAGCGCTCAAAAGTGAGTGTCAACCTCGTCAGAATCACCCAGGAACTTTAGAAAACAATGTGTCCGGGCCCGACCCCAGAGGTTTGGTTTTGATTGGTTGTAGTTGTTGCTATTTTTGAGCTCTCCAGAGGATTCTCATATCCGGACACGGTTGAGTACCACTGGGCTAAAATATGACCCATTTTATGTTTGGTCACCAGTTAAGGAAGTGTCCCCTTTCTGGGAATTGGATATTAGGAGCATCATTTCTCCTCAGCAATGGCATTGGCTGCTTCTTGTGCCTGAACTTCTCCTCTGTGGGTCTCCTGTAGTGCTCCCGGTTCCGCATGGGTGAAATGAGAGAGAATGCTACCTGCTCTCATCTGAGGAGAAGTGAGCATCAGTCTACAGCCTAGATGGGGCCTTAGCTGGGAAAAAGTTTGAAAGGACAAATCCTTTCTGTGTCAGGGCAACAAAGAGAGACTTGGTTGATAGCTGCCACAAAGAATGTCTATAAATCCCCTTTCTATGTCTCACCTGAAATCTCAGGAGTTGGCCTTGTATGTGGGAGGCTGAAGAAGCAAGCCTGGCACTGCTGACCCCTGCCTGGAAGGGATGACCCCCATTCTAGGCCCACAGTTGCTCACTGGCATGGTGGCCTTTCCTGGACCTGACTCTTGGCGGATCCCGGAAACATTGGCTCGGTGTGAGGGAGCACAGGGAAAGTGCCTGAGGAAGACTCAGAAAGGCTTCTCAGAGGAAGCAATGTTAGTAGTGGGCCTTGGAGGGTGAGCAGGAGATCATAGAGGTCAGGATGGAAGGATATAAGAACCTTCTCGGACATGCGCAAAATAATTTCACTTCTCACACTTATGTATCGTCAGCTCAGTGTAAGAGAAGTGGAGGATTGGCTCATTTAGGCCAATGGAAAGCTTGGTGGGAGTTTGGGCTTCCTCAGATGCCCTGTGCAGCTGTGGCTGAGCACACCAGCGGACTCTGAGCAGTTGCAGATGCTACAGTTAGGACTAGGGGCACCCCCTAGAGACGCGGGAGTTCACTCCGAGCCCTGTGGGTTCCTTGGTCTCCTCAACATCATTCTCACATAATAAGAACTTAAGGTTGTTCAGCTTTCAGTGGCACCCTTGTCTCATAATCTTTTGAAGCAAATAGAACAGAGATCATTGCCCCCATTTGATAGACACAGAAACCGAGGCTCAGAGGGGTTAAATGACAAGGCTAATGAACAACAGAATGGCGACTAGAAACCTCATTCTGGGTTCTGGACATGAAGGGCTTGTGGGTTCTTTTTCTGGCAAACCTAAACACACATTTGTGAAGGAGGCAAAATAGCTTTTGTGACATCTCCACCATGATATCTGTACCTGGTGCCATGGTTCCCTGGAACCATTTAAATCAGATGCTTACTCTGAACTGCTCCAAGCCCCTTACGCCATTAATTCACTTAATCCTCACAATATCTACATTTTACAGACGTGGAAACTGAGGCACAGGGGTTAGGTGACTGGCCCAAGGAACAGGTCCCACTGCCTCTCAAGGAGGCTGACTGGAGAGGGCAGAGGCTTCCAAATCAGACAAACGTGAATGAGAATCTGGGGCTGCAGCGCGTTCCCTGGACCGCACTGATGACTTGCCCCACCCGAGCCTTCTCACACCTGGAGACCAGGGGAGCACTTACCCTGCCGGCTTGCTGTGGAGGTGAAATGAGGTCACCTCTGCAAAGCAGCCAGCACGGTACTGAGGACCAGGTAGTGTTCGCTTTGTTGGGGGTCTGACTCTGACATTAACGTTGGCATCTTGAGCCGGTCAGAGGGCATGGGAGGCAAGGCTAGCGGAGGGCCTCACAAGCCCATTAACGTGGTTGTGTTCTCTTGTGCCCTTCACAACGCCCCACACAGCTCTCCACAAAAGCTGCTCCCTTGGCCAAAGCAGAATGTTGAACTGGAACTGGAAATGTGGCATTAAAAAACAGCCACAGTGGAAACAGCAGCAGTTGGGAACCCGGGCAGTAATAAATTAAAGGATGCTCCCAGCTTATGTGGCTTCACTGTGGCCTCCCAGGAACACATTTCAATATAAATAATTTACCCGCTAAAGGGATATTGAATCTGCCACCAGGAGCTGCAGGGATAACAATAAATTCTGTTTTTGCGAATCAAAGAGAGGCATCACCTTTCTTTGGAACCTGGAGTCTCAAGTTCTGGGCCCCTGTCCTGGGTTGGGCACTGAGCAGCAAACCTACTGGGCTGCTTTCGTAAACCCCTTCACATCTCTAGGCCTCCCACCCCTCCCTGGCCTTCTCTGCTCAGGCCAGAAAATCTTGGAAGTATGTTCCTCGTCCTCCTTTTGCCTCCTGCTAGCTGCTGCACAAACACTCAGCACTTTGGCAAGTCAGACCAACTGCAGGTTGTTCGAGAGACATTTCACACACACACACGCACGTGCACACACAAGCACACCACCCATACAACGTCACAGAAAGAAAAAGTCCTTCTTCCAAGTGTTACTTTGAACAAATGAATGATAATTTAAGCGATTTTTCAGTCTAAGAGAAGCCAGAAGGCAAGTAGACAGGAGGGCAAAGTGGAAATTGTACTGTAGAACCACTGTGGTGAAAACATTAGCTCTCTCCTTGGGATCGCTGGGAGAGAGGAAGCAGCTATCCTACTAGGAAAGAGTCCTTGCTGGCACCTCTCCAAACCTCCCTCATTTTGTTTCAGGCTGCATTGACTTCCTGGGCCTGCAGATCATTTTCTGCTCTTTCTTCAGGACAACTATGCTCACACGGAGCAGGATCCTGAAGTTGTACCACTTTGCCAGACCCAGCGATGTCTTTCCCTGCTTGCCCTGCCTGCCCCTGCCAGCACCAGCTCTCGGCTCTGTTGGGTTATCCTCTGCTCTTTACAAGCTCTTCTCACTGTCACCACTTCATAGAACTGAGCTGTGGTCGGGAGCTGAGTGTTGGAGCCAACAGAGCTAGCTGGTCCTGCCTGCCTCAGCCAGGAAATGAATAACCAGAGAAGGGAAAAGCTGTTCAGCTCCAGATCAGAACCAAGAAAGACTTGACATTCTGACCACCCCTCTATACCAGAAGAGAATATATTCCACAACACACCTTGCAGTCAGAAATGTGTACTGGGGGCATAGAAAGTCACCTCAGGACGCAAGAATTCTCTCTTTCTCTCTTCCTTTCTCCTTGGAAAGCACATACTGTGACCAAGAAACTCATTGAGAAACAAAGAGTGTGGGGATAGAAGAAAGAGCTGTGCTCCCCAGTGGGAGACACAGAAATATTAGCCAGCAATCTCAAAGCAGTGGCTTCAGTGCTCTAATAGAAGAAACACAGATGCCAGGGGGTACAAAGAAGGGGCACCTTATCCAACCATGAAATGAACAAGAGAGCAGGGTCAGCAAAACTTCTGAGAGGAGGAGAGGCTCGAGCTGAGCTGCAAGAACAAGGCGGGCCATAGAGCAAGGCAAGGTGGGGTAGAGAGTAGCATTCCAGACAGAGTGTGCACAAGGCTATGAGCCAGAGAGAGCAGTGCCTACAGCCAAATGCAGCAAGACAGTGTGGCTAGAGTTCAGCAGGAACCTGGACTGTACCCAAAATGAGACAGAGGCACAGGCTGGGGCCAGGTCATCATGGGACCACACAGCCATGCTAAGAGGTTGGAGCTGTGTCCCAATGGCTCTCTGGAGCTGCATATGTCAGGGTCCCATCAGGAAGACAGGAGAATCCCACTAGGTATTTCAAAGGAGGGGATTTAATATAGGGAATTAGTTATAGGGAAAGGAGGGCCCACAGAGTAGGGAAGGACTAGAGGGAACCCAAAGACAATAACTGCAGAAAATGACTGCCACCTGTGGAGCCTAGGGACAAAAGGAAGAGGGGATCTGTGAGAACCTCAAGGTGCAGAAGAAGGGACTGAGAGGAGGTGCTCAACCTCTGAGGAAGGGTGCTGCCCAGCTGGCACTGGGGTCTCAGAAGGTGTGGGTCAGGCTGATTCTGGGAGTGTCAGGAGAAACTGGGGTTTCCACCCAACTGCTGCCCAGGGCCGATGCCCCCGCTTGGGTGAGGGGGATTTTTCACATACCACCGAGCAGTTCTCTGACAGCAGCTGGGCGTCCCACAATTCAACTCAATTCTGACACTAGGTACCCGGGGACAGCATCTAATCCCACAGCTTAAGGTCCCTAAGACTCACTCCCCACCACTTTAGATGCTAGTCACAAGCCCAAGTTGTCACTTAGGCTTCTGACTGATCCGCTAGAGACTGGAGGTTCCAATGATGCCTTCCTTGAGTTTGTTTAATTTGCTAGAGCAGCTCATAGAACTCAGAGAAACATTTTAGTTACTGGATTACTGGTTTATTATAAAAGAGCATAACTCAGGAACAGCCAGATTGAAGAGATGCACAGGGCAAGGTCTGGGGCAGGGAGCTTACACACTACCTCTGAACGCAACTCTTCATGAGTCTCCACGTGTTCACCAGCGCAGAAGCTCTCTGAATCTCATCTTTCTAGGTTTTTATGGAGGCTTCATTACATAAGCACAATTGACTAAATCATTGTCAATTGAGATTGATTCAACCTCTGGCCCCTCCCCCCTCCCCAGAGGTCAGGGGGGTGGAACTGAAAGTTCCAACCCTCTAATCACAAGGTTGGTTTCCTGGGCAACCAGCCCCCATCCTCAGGTGAGAGCCAAAGATCACCTCCTCAACACAGCAAAGGACACTCTCACCATCACAGGAAATTCCAAGGGATTTAGGAGCTCTGTGCCAGAAAGAGGGACTAGGACCCAAAATATATTTCTTATTATAAATAACAGTATCATAGGTGTAATGCCACTACTTGGGTGAAGCTGACACACGGAAAGGAACAAGGCCCTTTTCCTTACGCAGAACCTGATGGGGATCAGCTTATCCCCTGGTTCACAAAGCCCCAGCCAAGCACCACACAGCAGAGCGTAGAAGGCGGGCATGGAACCGAAGAACCAGCACCAGAAGGGTCTGAAGTGCATCTGGATTTTGGAAAGGGCACTCTGGGTGCAGTGTGGAGAAAGAATTGGATGGCCCCAGGGGCCAGTGAGGAGAGGGGGCCTCCCTCCTTTCTCCAGGGAGGACATGGTGGGGGCCCCAGGTGGGGCCAGGAAGAGGAGATGGAGATGAGGTGAAGGAACCCAGAGATCAAACCACACTGGCGTGTGAAAGGAGAAATGGGAATCAAGGGTGAACCGCCGATACCCACTCGGGCAGGAGGGGAGGTGGTGGCACTATTCTCAGCGTAAGGAAGGTGAGAACGAAGAATTAGGAGAAAGAAGAGGAAGAGGAGAAGCAGCTATTCTACCCCTGCCTGTCAACTTCTAAGAATGGGAAGGTCACTCCTCCGCAGGACATCATTCCACTGTTTGCTCTAACTCCTAACAACCTTGCCTTTTTATGGAAGAAACAACTATCTTCCCACAATGTCTACACACAGGTCCTGACGCTGCCCTCTAGAGCAGCATAGAAAGTTTATCTTCTACTACGTAAATATTTGAAGACAATAGCTAAAAGAATGAATAAGAGGTGTGTAAAGTGTTGTAATTCAACCTAAGATGCTCGGAGTGTTTGTTTTTTGGCCCAAAGCAGCATTAGTCAAGCTTGCCTTAATAGTGGGCTGAGGCTTGAGGCCGAGAGGAGGAGGTGATAGATGCCAAAGCCCTCAGACAGAATAGAGAAACGCTTCAGCAAGGAAAGTGGAGGTCGCAACACAGGAGGAAGAGCAGGGATGGAGGGTGGAGGGAGTGGGGGGCGGTGTTGGTTTGTGCGGCAGAGTCAGATGCCACCCTCTGGGAGGCCAAGCTCAGGAAGGTTCAGGAGATTCCCAAGGGGTCAGCCGATACACACTGTTGAGAGAATGAGGACGCCATGGGCACAGGTGTGGTCTTGGCCCTGGGGACTCTGGTCAAGAACAGAGGCCAGATGTGGCTGCGGGGAAACACACCTCCTCACTGCAGAAGTGATGGAGACTAGAGGCTCCGTAAATTCCATCCACTGCCACCAAGCAGGGACAGGCGAGGGGGCCAGAGGACACCTTGGGAAGAACCCATGTACTGTGGCCAGAGATGATGCAAGCATTGAGATTGTGGAAGGCAACAAGTCTGTGGGGAATGACGGTGATAAAAGATACGATTTCTGGTAAGCCCCCTGTATTAGTTTGCTAGGGCTGCCGCAACAAAGTACTACAGACTGGGGCGGCGGGAGGGAGAGGCCTTAAAGAACAGAAACTTATTTTCTCGTAGTCCTGGAGGCTGGAAGTCTGGGATCAAGGGGTCAGCAGGGTTGGTTTCTTCTGAGGCCTCTCCGTTTGGCTTGCAGACTGCCGTCTTCTCCCTATGTCCTCACGGGCTTTTCCCTCTGTGTGTCTGTGTCCTGATCTCCTCTTCTGATAAGGACATCAGTCCGATTGGATTAGGGTGTACCTAATGGTCGCATTTTAACTTAATTACCTGTTTAAAGACCCTATTTCCAAATGCAATCACATTCTGAGGCACTAGGGGTGAGAACTTCAACATATGAATTTGGGGAGGATGCAGTTTAGCCCATAACACCCCTAAAACCAGGTACCATGTCTTACATTTTTAGTACTCTTTTTATGCAGCTGGTTCTCAGGCCTCAAACATAATTGATCCATGTTAACTGACTAGAAAACAGGATCTGGACCCAGCCCAAAAGCATCCCTCGTTTGTTTTGTTGACTTCTGATCACTTTTTCAGAGCCTACGTGGACCCACAGTGTCCTCTGCCTAAAATACAATCTGAGTTAACAACTGTCAGTAAACCACAAAGTTTTTCTGAATGAAATCTATCAAAACCCTGCAATTTAATTATTAATGCATTTTCCATTGTAGAATGCTAACCTGTTGGGTTTTTTCCTGGAAGCCTAGTTAAATTTTTAAATTTTGGTCCAGTGGGAAGTAAATATGAATGGTATTTAGGAAAGAAAGTTATAATTCAATATGATGCATCATGAGCTTGTGTACAATTGAATATCCATCAGTGTTTCAAGACGGTTTAGAGAAGGAAGCGATCTGACGTGTTCTTTTCCTCTAGGTTGTCTGGAAAAGGCAAAGGAATCTTATCCATCAAGAAAACTCCTAAGTTCTTTCTAAAATTTTTTGAAGCATGAATACTCAATGTATATATCTTTATATTTTCTCTGTTGGATTTCCCATTTTAAATAGGCATGAAGACTTTTTCTTACTTCACCAGATGTATAAAATATACATTGAAGTTTGCTGTTATACTCGAACATAAAATATCGTGTATTTTTTTAATCTCACATGCTTTTAAAAACCAAATTCATCAGAAACTTATTAATTCCAGCTTGCCTTGGAGCTTCTGATTGCCAAGGGCTTTAAAAAGATTACAGTTTTGCTCTACATGCCCACAGAGGGGCCCTCATATAATTAATAATAATGGCTAACATTTGTAAAGTTCCTACTCTAAGCCAGGCACCCCGCTTTGCATTTTACACTGCATCATTTCATTTAAGTCTCATAGTAACTCTATGAGGTAAGGGTGATTATATTTCCATATTACCAAAGCTTAGAGAGCTCACATAACTTGCCCAAGGTCATACAGCTAGGAAGTGTTGCAGCTAGGAGTCAAATCCACATCTCCTGGTCTCCACAGCCTGACTCTACAACTCCCCGCCACACAACTCCCCACGGTATGGAGAAGGGTGGGATCCAAGATGGTGGTAAGGACTCCCTACTCTGTCAGCAGAGTACTGTATGTACTCGTAGACACTGTGCTAGATACCATTTACACAAAAATGGAAAAGAAACTGTCCCTGCTTTCCAGAAGCCTTGAGCCTAGAAGAGGAAGGCAGCCATATACAATGTAGATTGGCCGATGACAGGTTAAATGCCGTGGAAGGAAGGGCCCAAACTGGTGTGTGAGCCCAGAGGAACAAGTATCTCACTCTGCCAGGGAAGTGGGGCGAGGAGTACCAGAGGAGTTTGCTGACATTTGCCCTGAGTTTAGAGGTAGTAGCAGGAATTTCCTAGGCAACGGAGGGTAGTCAAAGGCATGAAAGACAGAGGCACTAGAGTTGTGAAAGAGCCTGGCTACTTTAAGGAGCAATGAGAAATTCAGTAGGAGTGGTCAAGAATGACTCTGAGGCTACCAGCTCAGGAGGCCTGATGGATGGTGATGTTGTTAACTGAAGTCAGCTGCAGAAAGGGAAGATGACGAGTCTAATTACAGTGTGGAGTTTCTGGGGCCTCTGGTACTTTCCAGGGAGAGATCAAGAATAGGGATGGGATGGAGTCATGGATTCAGGCATCCTCAATAGACAAAGGATAGTTGAAGCCAAAGGAGTTGACAGGGTCACCCAGGGAAGGGGGCAGCGCGGGGAAGAACAAGAGGATAAAGTTAACAAAGGTGGAGCCTTGGGGAAGAGCAAAATCTAGGAGAAGGTAGATGGTGGAACTGGACGAGGGCCTGGAAAGACCCTTGTCAAAGAGATATAGGGGAAACCAGGAAAGACCTGAGGCTTAGGAATGGTCAACAGTGTTCAAAGCCTCCTAGAGTTCATTGAGCGAGAGTTTGGAAATAGTCCACTGACTGATTATTAGTGTCACAAGTTTCAGCAAAATGGTCAGAGTTGAAGAAGGAAGATTAGTGACTATGGAGAGACTTGAATATGTTAGTGAGCTGAGGGGATGGAGATGGAGAGGTCAGGAGATGGTGCAATTAAAGTTGAGATGGCTTAACAAGCAGAGCAAGGTGAGGAAGAGATGGACACAGCTGACGCACTGGGCATCCATAGAGAAGACGGGGTTTCTTGAAGGCAGGAGAGAAGGATGGGTATCTTCAAAGAGGTGGAAAGGAGGGAAAGAAGTAAAGTCAAAGGAATTCCTGGGTTGTGACTTCTGTTTACGCTGGGGAGATGGTGGATGAGCGTCGGAGCAGGTAGGGTTATCATGGAATGATTACAGAGACAGTGAAGATGAGAAAAAGCCAGTGAGAATGGTGGGTCAGGCCTGATGAGGGAGCAGCAAGTGTGTTCAGAAGCCAACTATAAATTTGCGGTCTATGACCTGGATATTTATGCAATTTTCTCCAGTAGCACTTGGCCATTTTGGAGGAAGATAAAGGAAAACAGACAGTTGGGTAGAAACTGACCTGGGGATTTCCAAACAGGGTGCTGGGATGATGGGGAGACAAGGGACATCCAAGTACTGGCAGCAGTCACTGAAGTATTTACCCAGAGGATCTGGCTGGGTAGGAAATCCAGTGAAGCCAGAGGAGCCCTGAAGGTCGGAAAGAATAAAGGATAGGATTTCTGAGAAAGCACATTCTGGGCAACGTCAGGGTCGAAGGTGGAACAGGGGAGGGGGAAAGGCCAGGCGTAGAAGGGCCGTTCCATTAGCTATATCGGTTCCCTATTCACACACATTTCCCCTAAGCTTGCATTGACCCAGCTTCTAGGCTTTTCTTCCCATGGAAGATGAAGGTGCTGACCGGGAGAGGACAAGTGAAATCTGTGTGGCCTCCTGGCTTGGCTTCATGGGCCCACACCCTCGCCCCACACAGACCTCCACACGTTGGCCCTGGGCCCAACCCACAGAATCAAGCTGATGACTATGACAGCTGCTCAACCCATCTTCTCCCAGCCCTGATTTTGGGGATTTACCTAGTTAAATGTGGGATGGGCACACTGCTTCTCTTTCCTTTTTGTTTTTTTTTTAAACTAGAACATGACTAGCTGACCCCATGAAAAGAGAATTAGTGCTGCCTTCCACTAAGACCTCTGTGATGAGAATCAGAGAGTACCTGTTGGCCAAAGGTGGGAAACCAAGTAAAAAACCGGCCCTCCACCCTGCGCTGGGCCACTGCTAATCACTCAGGAGGCCCTCACTAAGGCCCGAGTGGGACTTCCAGGGCCAGCGCCTCGTGGCTGTCTCAGGCCCTGGGGGAGGGAAGCAGGCACACGACTGCCAGCCTCTGACAGGACGTCGAAGGTGCCTCACCTCACCCACTGCAACATCCATTAGCCTGTCTTGGCCCACACCTGCCAATAGCCCGAGCCACTCTCAGCGGGCTGCAAATGCCTGATGCGTTTGTCGTGGGGTTCCTGGAGTGTCAGCGACATCATCCCAGCAGTCCCAGGGCTGGATCGATGAGAATCACCAACAGAATACTGAGTGTGACAGAGGACAGAGGGTCAGAGGAGGAGAAGTAATTGCTTGTGGCTGGGCAAAGGCCCCTGGCTGGGAGATTTAAGAGAATTTTTTTTTCTCTCCAAAGACTCTCTGTGAAAGCTACAGAAAGCAGGCCCCAAAGAAGCATTAGCAACTTCTCTGCTCTACGGGCCGTGATGTCTTCGCTCTATCAGAGCCCTCTGTGTGGCCAGCACTGATCAAGGATGGAAACAATCTCCCCTCCCCACCCCCACATTTGGATCTCGAGGAAGCCGGACTGGTTTACATCTGCACTGAGGCATCCAGGCGACCAGGCCAGAACTTTCTGTTTCTTCCTGCTCTGTGATTCTGTGGCTAAAAGGTAATATCTTAGACTCAACTGAACGTGCAGTATCGGATTTCTCCTGCTCTGAGTGGGTAAAAGTACAAGGAGGGTAGAAAGTGCCATTAGCTCTCTCAACTAGTCTTTGCTCCAGAAAACGACTTTGCTTCTTGGGAAGAGATTCCAAAAATAAAGTTGTTAAAAGTGGTGTCTTCAGGGACTTTTAGGATAGCAGAGTGTCTCCAGACTGTGACTATTCTAAACACCATCGCTCTTTAAAAAGTCACCTACTGAAAAAAGCAAAGGCTTTCAGCTTTTTGATATTTCTTCAGTCTCTCAAAAATGCAAGCTTGCCAATGGTAGGGAGTGATAAGGTGGCAAGTTGCCGATGAGTTTCTCTTTCAAGGACACACAGCCAGCCAGTTCTGGTGGCTCTGGGCTGCATCCTAGCTGGTTTGGTTCAGCTCAGCCGGGGTTCCGCTGCTAGAGAATTCTCAAGCTCCTGTGTTCCCACTTGCAGACAGAGTGGCTGCCTCTGTTGTACTTGAAGTCCTATTACTTACAAAGCTCCACTGCAAGCTGACCATCAACAACGCCACACATAGACACACAACCAACACTAGCCCTTTCCTGGTACCTTAGAAGATAAATGAAGCTTTCCCCAAATCTGCAGCTACAATGAAACATTGAGGCATTTTGTTGAGAGCCCAAGAAGCAGCAATTATTGGTTAGAAGCAATTTGAAGATCTCTCTAGGTGTTATTATGCCTTAACATAAAAGCAATCTTTTCTCCAGTATGTGTTTATTGTTAAAGCAATGCTGTAACAACATTAAGGTTATGAAGAACAGAAATAGTCAACTTATAATATCTTCATCTGAACACAACTCTTATAAATAATCCTGCAAGTACATTTTAGTAATGTCTTTGTCCACTTTTCTGGTTATTTCCTGAGAATATATCCATAGAAGAGGCATTATGGGATCTAAGAACATGGACATTTTTTTGTTTTTTAAAGATTTTATTTTTTTCCTTTTTCTCCCCAAAGCCCCCCAGTACATAGTTGTATATTTCTCGTTGTGGGTTCTTCTAGTTGTGGTACGTGGGACGCTGCCTCAGCGTGGTCTGACGAGCAGTGCCATGTCCGTGCCCAGGATTCGAACCAACGAAACACCGGGCCGCCTGCAGCGGAGTGTGCGAACTTAACCACTCGGCCACGGGGCCAGCCCCAGAACATGGACATTTTTTAAGATTGTTGATACATTTTGCCAGATGGCTTTCCAGAAATAGTGTTTTACTGCCTAATTGTTATATAATTTACATTTCTTTGAATATTAATGCTCTTGAGCAATACTTTAAATGGTTACTAGTCATTCATGCGTCTTGCTATGAATTATTTGTTGACTTCCTTTGCCCCTATACCTTTTCTGTCAATTTGTATGACCTCTTTATTTATTAAGGCTATCACATTTGTTGTCCAAATTTTCCTGTCTTTGGATTTTATTGATGTTTTGATATACAGAACTTTAACATTTTATGTATTCAAATTTATCCAACTATCCCTTATTATTTCCTGAATAATGCATATCATTTATTCCACACCTGTTACATGCTAGGCACTCTGTAAGAGGCTTTGTGTTTATGTTCTATTTGATCCTTATGTCAAGCGCAGGAGGCGGGTGATAGTATACCCATTATACAGATGGGACTGTAATAATAAAGAAATAAAATAAAAATAATAATGATGGCTAACATTGAGCAATTACCACGCTCCAGGTATTGTTATAAATGTATTATTAACTCATTAAATAATCAAAACAACCCCACAAGGTAAGCATGATTACCGTTCTTGTTTTACAGAGGAGAAACTGAGGACAAAAAAGTTAAGCAGATTGTCCAAGGATACACAGCTGGAAAGTGAGAGAGGTCAGACTAGGGGAGGGTCAGGAACTTGCCCCAGTCCCAGAATCAGCCAGTGATAGCTGCGTAAGTCAACCTCAGGTCTGACCAGATCCAAGGCCAGGCTCTTTCTACTACTCTAAAGTCCTTCTCTGCTCAACCGAAACACTTGGCCTACTTTCTGTTTTCCTTTATTTAAGATCTACATTTATATGCCTCTTGTTGTCTCTTTCTCTTATGTCTTTTCTTGCATGAATTATGCTTGATTTTTCATTTGTTACATAGCTTTGGAAGATAGACACCTTATATTTTATTCTGTGGAATGGACCTCACAGTATTTTTTTCTACTCAATGCCACACAATATCCCAAGTAAAGTACAATAAAAATAATATATAAAACCATCAAGACTATGCTTTAAAGGGGGGATATTAATGTCTGTAATGTGAATTATACACATCTCTGTTTCGTATTTTTGTGATGAGGGCTGTGGTCATTTCCAGAAGTCATATTTCTACGTAAATTTATGTAAAGTCAGTATTTGGGGCATTTAGACTTCTGGGATTTTTGTTTAGCAAAAGCCCACGAGACAAAGAAGATGTGGGAAGGCAGAAGGAGCTGCCTGCATGCAAGGGAAGAGCATATAAATAAAGCACGTTCCAAGGAGAAGGGCCACATTGAGTTAAGGTGGTAAGTAGCGGAGTGATGCCATGTCAACCATACCCATCTTGGAGCGATCATATGAGAATGTGTTTTCCTGCTTCTTGGAGAGTCTAGAAATTTTTTATTTTGTTTTCTTCCTTCAAATATCACTGCTGAGCTTTTGGCATGCAGATAAGCTCCTTTGATCCCTTTATGCTTTGCTAGGGTGGGTCTCGAGCAGACGTCAGTCTGAGGATAGGTGACCTCTACTGCTAAAGGGGAGGTCTCTGGGGTCTCTGCTAGGTGAGCAATGAGCACTCACCACTCTGGCTGGTTGGAGCTCAGGTGTTCCCTGTTCTGTGTGAGCTCTGGGAATTGCTCAGCTTACAATTCCTACATCACTCTTTGCTTGGCCTAGTGGAACTGTCCTTCATGCACACACAGCCTAGGACTCAGTGAACCATCAAGGACATCTCTATGCAGACTTATGAAGCACTTTTCTTGCATAGCTTCCTCCTTTCCACAACTCTATCCTGAATTTCTAGGGGCCTCAGCCTCCCCAAACTTCAACTCTATCTCCTCAACTTAGCAAGGCTGTTGTGTTCCCTTCCCACTCCTGTGCTCTAGAAAGAAAGCTAGCAACCCTAGGGCCCACCCCATTCATTTCTCTTCCCCCAGCATTCATAGTCGTGTGCTACCTGTGGCTCGAAGTCTGAAAACAGTTGATTCATGGTCAATGCCTGAGAACAGTGTGTCCGGTTTTCTAGTTGTTTATGGCGGGAGGTGAAGTCCAGTCCTTATTACTCCAACACAGTCCAACATGAGTGAGGACAATTTAAAGACCATGGGCTAAATCTGCCTGCTGGTGATGGCCCCAGCACACTGTGTGTGAAGAGAGATGTGAACCTGTGGCTCCCTCCCTCGGTTTATCTCGGCTCCTCAGGCTACTCTGAGCTGAGGGTTCCTCTTGTCTTTGAAGAGATTTATTTTTCATACAGTATGGCTCCTTAGTGCAAGTCAATTACTTCATCTGGTGATCTTTCGAAAAACAAAGATCTGATCTATCAAAAGAACAAAGTACTTGGTGGACTTACCGGGATATAATGTGTTACTCTCCAGCTAAGCAGATTTTCCGAGGGCCATTTGTACTCTATACGATTTTTATTTATTTTTCAACTCTCTGCTATTGCTTCCAAACTCACCTCTCCATGGATACTGCTCCTGCCAGAGTCACCAAGGTCTATCATGTTGCCAAATCCAAAAGACTCTTTGTTCCTTGTTTTACTAGATTACTCAACAATATTTGGTATTGTAATCACTACCTTTTTTCTTGAAATATTTTTTAAAAATTTCATGACTTCCTACTCTTCTAGTTTCCCTCTGCCTCTCTAACCATTCCTTGGCTGGCTCAGATTCTTCTCCCCAACCTCCAAATCAGTGGTCTTCCAATTTATATTAATTTTTATTTGAATCAATTTTAATTGTAAAAATCTCGTCCTCCAAAATTTTTTGTGTGTGTGTGTGTATGTATTATAGCATACAAAATATTTGAGTACAGTGGCACATGTACATAATTTTAAATAAATGTGCACATCAGGAATATAATCTAAAAATGTTTACTGGTATGCCTGAAGTCAGAAATGCTTCGGAGGGCTCCGCTGCTCTAAATGCTGGAAGTCCTCAGGGCTTGACCGTGGAACTTCTTCTCTTCTCTTCCACTGTCTCCCTAAATGATCTCATCCATTTCCATTTGTATGTCAATAACTCCTCCATTTACATGTCCATCCAGACCTCTCTCTTCTAAACCATAACTCATGCATTCAACTTCTTTAACAATTTCCTATGTTTTTTACAGACTTGTCAAACCAAAGAGCCCCCAAACTCAGCTCTTAATCTTCTCACCTAAATATGCTCTTCTTACAGGCTTTTCCCTCTCAATGTCACATCCATCTCTGTTTGCTAATTCCTCGAATTTACCAAGCTGTTTCTGTGGGTTTTGCCCTCCTTCCTGCCATCCCCCACAACTCTGATCTCTGCTGGCCTATTTCCTAATCGTCCTTTAATAGTCAGCTGAAAGGTCATTTCCCTAGAGAATCACTTAATCCGCTGTTTTTCCTTTCCAGCATCTCTGCCCCTTTCTTACTTGCACTCTGATTTTCTCTTGGGAAGCAAGCAGTCTCAATGGGGCAGGTGGTCAAAGTGTCCAATTTCCCCCTCATTCTTGCCAGTCCTCCAGAAGTTGTCACACAACCTAAGCTAAGCCAATCATTTGAATTTTGGTTAGATTTATCCAAGGGAGTAAAATAGTGGGAACATATTTCTTCTGAGGGTAGTGCCCTGAAAAGTCCGCCTGTAGTTCCTGCTCCCGGATCTCAGAACTTCCACAGTTTCCTTCCTTCCCAAGGCTATCTCGTTTAGTGTTTACTTTGACTCTCTGCGCTACCTCATCTCCTTTAAGTAAATTCCTTATTTTTACATAAGTTAGCACATCTTCCTGTCATTTACCCTCAAAGCAGCGGAGTTCATACACCTTTCAACCTGAATTCGGCCCCACCCATTATTCTATCTTACATAGCACTTGTGTTAGTTTCCTAGGACTGCCATAACAAAGAACCATAAACTGGGTGGCTTAAACAACAGAAATGTATTCTCTCACAGTTCTGGAGGCCAGAAGTCTGAAATCAAGGTGTCGGCAGGGCCGTGCTCCCTCTGAGGCCTTTAGTGGTGGATCCTTTCCTACTTCTTTCTAGCATCTGGTAGCCGTGGTGTTCCTTGGCTTGTGGTAGTGTAACTCCAATCTCTGCCTTCATCCTCCCATGACCATGTCTCCGCTCTGCGTCTCTGTCTTCAAATGGCATTCTTCTCTCTGTGTTTCTCTCCTTTGTTTTTATGATACCAGTCAGATTGGATTAAGAGCCAACCCTGTCCCAGTATGACCTCCTCTTATTAGCTAATTACACTTAAAACAACCCTCTTTCCAAACAAGGTCCCATTCTGAGGTACTGGAGGTTAGGACTTCAACGTACCTTTTTGGGGGATACAATTCAACCTATAACGGCACCCTCTTTTCTCTTTTGTAGCACTTGCACTGTTTACAATTATATTTCTATTTGTGAGCTTACTTGCTTACAGCTTGTCTCTCCTATTAGTCCATGAGGGCAAAAACTGTGTCAGTTTTGTTACCATTGTCTACCCAGAGCCTAGCACAAGCCCTGGAATAACTATGGTGTCACACAGAACAACTAGCTAATACTCGTTAAAGCAAAGACTCCAACGAATGATAATTCTTTTTGATTCTTTAGGGAATTGTTGGAATGTTTTACATTGTAAGTATCTTACCAGAATCTATTGCATTCTGTACAAGTTCAAAGACAGGGAAAGAGGGTGGAGCTAAAATACCCAAGGAACATGTGTGTTCTTCTTTAAATATTAAGAGTCATGTGTGGCTGAGGAGTGGAATGGCCCTGCCTGGCCCCAAGTTTCTCTGAGGGGACAATGAGCTGCCACATAAGAGTGAGGCCCCCATTGTGATGCTGTGGTGCACAGGCAGCCCCAGAGCTGTCTGAGTGTCTGCATCCCTGCCTGTGTTCATCTTTTACCTCTGTCATCCATTTCCCACTGGCAAGGCTTTCTCTGTCTGGCTCAGGGATGGAATATGAATCAGGCCGTCTCTGGTAACCAGAATTAATCATTTCTCCTTCAAATTGATTATATATCCCCAGAGCACTGAGTTGGGCCAGAAGTTCTGAAATCTGTTTTCTAAAAAGATTTCCCAACTTGGCAAAAATTTTTCTGCCCGTGAAGGGAGAAGAGGTGAGTTAAGGGGGAGATTGTTAAAGCTTTGAAATAAGGGAAATTATTGTTGAGATGAGATCTGACTGCTAACCAATAGGATGATGGCCAGGCAGTAATGGGAGGGGTGGGGAGACCAGTCTGGATTGGGGATCATGAATTTGCAGTGGCATCTGTCTTGAGTGGGAGGGGTCTACGTTTCTCTAGAAGGGCTCAGTCACCTAAGAATCAGAACATGGAACCAGAGGTGGGTTTTTTCAGGTGGGGTGCAATGGACTGGGAAGTGAGGGATTTGAATCTGTCAAGGGGGGGAACTAAAGAAAGTAAGAGTATCAGAAGGAGAAATGGCGGAGTCGGGGACTGGAAGTCTCCATAGATCCAAGGAAAGGGTACGGTGGGATAAGGAAGGAGGAAACTCAAAAGAGACAAGGTTATAGTGTAGAGCGTTAGAGTTTAAGACTTCAGAAGTGAAAGGTGTCAGAGTGAAAAGGAGAAAAGATCTTTTAGTGGGTGGCTGACATGAAGTGGAGGTGGAAGCCACTGAAATGGAAGAGGTCAAAGAACTGGGAAGTGAGGGCAGCAGTGAACTTGTCTCGTTCTTCCATATCTAAGTCTTCCAGCCATTCCAGGCAGGCTTTGAGCCCATCTTTCAATGGAAACTGCTCTTGTCAAGGTCAACAATAACTATCTGTTGCCAAATGTCCAGTCCTCATCATACTCCACCTGTTGTCAACCTCTGACAAATTGACCACTTCTTCTTTCTTGAAATGCTTCCTTACTCGGTGCTCAGATACCACAAGCTCTTTGTGTCCATCTCTCCTGGCCACCCCACCCAGCCACTGCTTGTCTCCTTTGCTGGCTCCTCTTTCTGACCTCTTAATGTTGACTACCTGGACTCTATCCTCAGACCTCTTCTCTACACTCTTGCTCTAGACAATCACTGCCAGTACCGTGGTTTAAAGTCTATCTATACCCTGATGTCTTCCAATTAACATCCCTGGTCTCTACCTTACTCCTGAACTCCAGGCACCTGGATCCAAACATTTTCTTGATATTTACCCTTAGGTGCCTAACTGGCACCTCAACTTGACACTTGTCAAAAATAGAAGTCATGATTTCCCCTGCCTAAACTTCCACCCCTCCTGGTCCTCATCTTAGGAATTGGCAACTCCATCTTTCCAGTTCCTCAGATTTGGTGCGAGATGCTTAGCCACTTTGTGTTTCCATTTTCTGATCTGCAAAACAGAACGAACGGCAATACTTACTACATGGGGCTCCTAGAAAGACTAATTAAATTATTGCATTTAAAGCACTTAACATTGTATCCCAACTCATAGAAAAAGCTCAATAGTTGTTATCTATTATTACTATTAATATGTATACACAAAATTCTGACTCTGCATTGCCTGTAGCTAACTGCTAATGAGCTCCTGATAATGTAACTGGCTTCAAATGGAGTTGTTCTTGCTTAAAAACCATTAAGTCTGGCTTAATAAGAAAGAATTCAAGATCAGTGTAGGCATGTAGTAGAGGTAAGAAATTCCTTGTTGCTGTTTTTAATTTTGTTTCGGTAGCCAAACCATCTGGATAAAAGTGAGCATTATATCTGGAAAAAAAATGACCATTTCTACGATCAGACATTCTGAGCACATGAGGCCGAATTTCTGGTTTTTGGCAACCTTGGGAAAACCCATTCCCCAGGCAGTCTCTGCATTGCCAGGGCCCCAGCAAAGCTTTGTGGCTGAAAGCCCAGGCTATAGGGTGAGAATGGATGGTGGGGAGAGAGCCCTGGCAAAGCTTTGTTCCAGGGTCTGGAATTTACACAAATCCTGCTTTCAATTATCCAAATATTTTTCTGGCTAACAGATGTTTAACATCACATAGCTGTAATATGACAATAATCAGCAAAATTTTCCATGCAGCCAAGAGGGAAGTGAAGAAGAACCATTCACCTCTCCTGGAGTGTGGCTACAAAAGTTTTGCTCCTAGGATCTGACATCTTCTTTTGCCCCTTCTTGAAACCCTTGGGCCTATTCTTCTTCTGTGGGAGGAGATGCTCCTAATGGTTCCTCTTTTACTTTTTCCATCTTGGTCACTCTTGTCCTATTGTACACAGATCTGGAGTTGAGAAGTGGTTTGCTTATTGCTGTGCTCAGATAATACACTTCTTTATGTGGGGAGGCATCCTCTTCCACCCAGACACAGCAGGGGTTGGAGTGGACACCCTTAAAGGAGTAAGGAGAACTGGAGCTGCCCTCCTGGGCAATCCAACCAGTTGCTTCATCCCTAGGGGCCAATGGGTTCAGGGAATGCCCAGCCAGATTCTCCTTCCCTCCAGGATGATATTTATAGCAACTCTGAAGAGTAAAGCTTTAAATTTTAAAAAAGAAACCAATAAACCAAAGCTGCTAAATTTAAACTATTCAGAGGTAATCAAATATAGAATCTTGAGACAGAATAAGAACAAATAAATGAAGAGATAAACCTCCCTGGAGACTCTGTGGTTGGTTTCTCCGAGTGTCATAAACGATGGTTTTGATAATCCTGAGTATTCTTGCCCCTAAATCTCTCATCATCTAAGGGGAAGGGGCACATGGAGGGCTGGAGAAAGGGAAGAGGAAGGAGTCTGTGTCCATGCACGTGCCTGCACATCCCCGCCATGAAATGAACCAAGCGTGCAGGTATTTTGTGCATAGCACCCCTGAGAATGTACTGATTTCATCCTCAACTTACCATTAAACCTATAATTAAATACTTGGTAATTATGCCCAAAGCCTGACAGAGGACTAGGGTTTTGGTTCCTCTATTTTCCATTAATCCAGCCAAGACTTCGAGAAGTAGATGGGAGAGAGGGGATGTCTACGCTAAAACCTGTGACAAGTCCTGCCACTGGATCCTGCTGGTCAGCAAAAGATAGGAAGACTCTGTAAGAAAAATTAAAGAGAGTAAAAAAGAAAGAACAGAGAGATAAGGAAGAAAGGAAAAAGAAGAGAAGGAATATCGTACTCCAAAAGAACAAAAGGAGCACACGGTAGACGAGCGCCTTCTGTGCCCAGTCAGGGAAAGGTTTGAGAAACGGGAGTGAACCTGAACGTTCAAAAGACACTTACCCCCTTTCAAACTGATCCTCTTGAAGGGAAGTTGCTGCATCCTTTTCTCGGAAATATTTTGACAGTTTGTATCATGAACCTAAAAAATGTCCGTTTAATTTGAACAGTCATTCTTTTACTAGGAACCAAGTTTAATTATCTGAAATATGAAATCATTTGTCATGCAAAGATGGGCATCTCAACCGTGGTTCTCAACCCTCTTTGTACTTTAGAATCACCTGGGAAGTTTCAAAATAACACTGGTGCCTGGGCCTCAGCTTGAACCCTGAGTGGAGCCAAGCTGGTGGTGGTTGCTGTTGTGGTTGTGGTTGTTTTTTGTTTGTTTTCAAGCTCCCTGTGTGATTTCAGTGCACAGTCAGATTGGATGCCCACTGATGGAGATCTTTGCTTGACTGAAGCCCTCGCACTTCAGGACTAACTCAGATTTCATTCCCTTTGAAATGCTGCCTTGTCCCTCTATCCAATCCCATACCCCACCCAGATACTCTCTAGACCATCCTGTTTCATTTCCTTCAAGATTTACCATCTATGTCTGTCTCTCTGTCTTCCTTTCCCCTAAGAGGATCTTATATCCTTATTTCTCTTTGGTTTCTAATTCTGAGGAGCCCTGCTTATTGTAGGGTGTAGGTGGTTGGGGGGCAGGCAACGGGGGTGATGGGTAATTGGTTGCTAGTTATTAAAACTCTAATCTGGAGAGGCCATAAAGAAAGTTCTGGTGGCTTTTCTAGCTTCCTCCATTCTCTGCAGCAGCAGTCAGGGACTCCTCCTCTCCAGTCCTGTGGTGTTTCCATGACTCCCCAGGCAGCCTCTTCAGCCCCTCGGGTCACTGCTCACCAATTTAGCGGATGTTATGAGAACTCCCCAGGCTTTGTTGATTTACAATCCATCTTCTTTCTTGGGTTGGAAGCCACCCTGAGACATGGTCACCAGAATCTTCCATCGGCTACCACTTTTCACAGTGTAAGCCAGGAAGTTGTGCCCCTCCTTATTTCTGGGGAATTTTGGGGCTGCTTTTCCCCTTTCAATTGTTTCTACTCTCCTTGGTTCATTTTGTTAGCTTGGGGAAGAAGAAGAATCACCGAGCCCGCTTGACTCCATCATCTTTAGCAGGAAGTTGGCAAAAAGTTTTTAGTAATGTAGTAAAATGCTAATATTATGGTATTCCATTTAAAAAAACAGGCACTAATATGTATATGTAGTATGACCGTGACAATTTTTTAATATAAAAAAGACGAGCAGAAATATAACAAAATTATAACACCAATGGAATTTTTATGGAGGGATTATGAAAGAGGTTAATATAAAACTTTTCAGTACTTCTCAAGTTTTCCACAACATTTTTAGTTTGCTTTATAGTGATAAAAAGTACAGGAAAAAACCCAGAAGCATAAAGCAGTCTTATTTGGAAACTGAACCCTTTGTCTCATAAATTCTGTTATTGCTCAGATAGTTAACTGTCTTCTTTCAGAAACGTCTAGATTCTGTGGTCTCTTCTTAAGACTATTGAAATTGGAGGCTCATCTTCATCCAAAGCCTTGGGCCAGGTTTGGTGAATTGGTGAATGATCAGGCTGGGAAATCACAGTTAACTCCACTGGTGGTTAAAGAGTGTGGCTGAGCTGTTGGCTTTGAGGTCCCCTCCTGGGGAAGAGCTCCAAGATGCTTTGCACGCTGACAACAGCTAAAGTTTCTCAAGTGCATACCCTGTGCCGGGCACCATCCCACGCACTTTACACATTCAAGTGTACTTAATACACAGAACAACCCCATACATTTGGAACTATTTCAATCCCAATTTAGTAGATGAGAAAACTGAGGGTAAGTAGCTTGCTTAAGATCTTAGAGCAAGTGGCAGAGCTTGAATCTAAACACCTGAGCCCACACTCTCAACCACTGTTCTGTCCTAACTCTTGAAGCAAGATGGTAGCATCACGGGAAAGATTCAAAGTGATGTCCTAAGGAGATACCTTGAAGAGGGCAACAGAAACTCATATGGGTGTGACAGACCTGATATTACGGTTCCAAGCTGACTGATTAACTGCAGAGTGGTGAGGTATGAGTGAGTCGGGGAACGGAGTGGTGGAGTGTTGCCCATACTGGGTACTCCTCTGTCCCCAAGCACATGGACGCCTGACTATTGCCAGTGCCTGGCAAGACCAATCCCTCCACTTAAGTCACTTCGGTACTAACATCCACATATTCATAAAGACCTTCACCGGCCATTCTGCCTTGACAGGGAAGATGGTCAAACAGGGCAGTGCTTGGGTCACAGTGTCATTTGTTCCCTCAAGACTCACTATCTCACAAGTGTGTACCTGCACGCATGCCCATTTGCCCGGGTGCTAACAAGCCAATGGGCACTTAGTACCTGGGATATTTTGGAGACAAGGATGGGGCTCCAGTGCTTCCCCTAAGGACTGCTGTATGTGGAATGGTTCTTATTTCTCTCACATTCCTCCCTTCCTCTCTCAGTCCCTATCTTCTCCCCTGTTCCCCTTATCCTCTCTGGCATTCCTCCTTCCTTCCTCTCTCTTCGTTCACTCTTTTGAACTGTGGTTTCTAATTGTTTGAGAGGTCCCAGATGCCTTTGAGATTCTATGAAAGCTATCAACCTTCTCACCTCCAAATACACAGATAAAGACACACAAACACACACACATATGTGAATTTGTGTGTGTATGTGTGTGAAGCTTTTTCATGGACCTGCCATAAGCCTCTCGATGCCTTCAGAGACCTCTGATCTATATGCGAGTGTCTTCCTTTTTCCTTTCCACTCCACTGCAGACAAGAGCGTGGACTTCACTTCTAATGTCCTCTAGTAGACTAGAGAGTGGGCATGCTTGGTCCCACCCTTCCTCTCCCCTCAGGCCTTTCTCATGGCCAATAATTGAAAGCATGGACCTGTAAGCAAGTCTTATGGGTAAAAATTCTGTTTCTTTCCTTTAGCTATGTGCCTTTGAGCAAACTTCTTCACCAACAAATTGAGAATAACTCTACCTTCCTTATAGGGATTTATTATGATTACTTACATTAATAAATATAACAGCCTTTAGGACAATGCCTGGCAGGGAGTAAATGATATCAGTATTTGCCATTTTTGTTATTTGAGTGCTCAGTGAAAGAGAGAAGAGAATGAACTTTTGTTTCCAGAGTTCATTGTAGCTTCTTCCTCTCCCTCCATACTTCGGTGTGGGGGCGGGGTGAGTGGGGTGTGTTGTAGAACCTAATAAGAACAACCTTAAATAACTGAAACATCCAGAAAACATTTAAGCCCTCTGGGAATAACTAAGATACACTTATTACCATCAAGGAGCTTAAATTTAGCCCCAGAAATAAAACAACTGAAACAACTATAATGCAAGGCAGAATCTGAAAAATGGTTCAGGAGAGGAATAAATCCAGGGCTAAGAAAGAGATTCTGTCCAGCTTTGGGTGTGGGGGGTTTTGGGAGGATGGACATGAAGCCAGGCTGTGAAGAATGTGGTGGGCAGGCTGGTGTGGACAGCCTGGGATTGTGTGGGAGGAGTGGTGTGGAGAGGTGCTGAGGCCGCCAGTGTTGGAGATGCCTGGGAAACAGGGGAGTCTGGAGAGGACTGTCCTGGGGGGTAATGGGAGAAATGGGGAGAGATCTTTAATGACACATGGATTAGATGTAATTTGGTAGTAAGAGGAGAAATATGCTCAAGCTAGCTCACATAAATGAGGATTTATTTTAAGACATTCTGTTTTCTCACAAAGCTCATGGAGGTGAAATATAGCTGAGTTACTCAAAGGACTAAAACCAGGAACCAGGAAGAAATACCCATCTGGGTATCTTTTGTGCTCTTTTCTTGTCCATTGACCTATCTCTCTGCTCTTTCATGTTTTTTTCTCCAGAGTCTCTCTCCTACATGTCTCTTCCATTATCTCTGCTTGCTCTCCAGCATTCAGGATCTCAAAATGGTGGCTGCTAAATCCTCAACCACATGATCTCTGGGGTCCATGTACCCACAGACCAACTCCATCTCAGCAGGATCACTGTGTGTGGTTCGGCAGTTTGGGCCTAAGAGAGCCCAGTTGGGCCAAGAGGGTGAGTAGTGGCTGAAATCCAGTGTAATTCTCTCACTAATATTTCATTGGCTAAAGCAAGGCCCATGAACACATTTCAAAGGATATGGGCATGTGTGTTTCTGCCATGGGTTCAGGAGGGAAAACCTGAATATTTGGGAACAGATCTAAAGTTTATCACATGGTAAAAACAATTTTAACCCTACAAAGTGGCATTCAATGAGAATAATTTTCCACACCGGCATGTTCCTTTCAACTGTTGCATAATATTCCATCTCATTCCTTTTAACTACTGCACATCTTCTTCCTATTAAGATAAACTGCATAATATTCCATTGTATGGCTATATCTTTATTTGTTTATGATTTCCTTTTTAGGGAGATTTGGGTTGTTTTCAGTCTTTCTTTCTAGTATAAAGGATGAAGGAACAAATTTCTTTGCATATATATATATTTTACATTTGAAAGTATATCTCTAGGATATGTAGAGAACCAAAAAAGATCAGCTCCCATTGTTACAACAAGATAAACATGAATCACTTTTTGTGAACTCATCAGAGAATTGAGGTCACAGGACAAACCACATCCTGAAAAGATACTGGTGCCTGCAGGGAAACACAGGACCTGGGCATTGCTTAGCTGGTGACAGAAGCCACTGGGTACCATATAAGCTGCTAGAAACATTAAACTAGAAATTTTAGTGATTTGCTGGGTGCTAGATATGGACCAGTCTGAGAGTGTGAAGCTCCCGAGGACTGTAGACAGGCAGGAGGAGATTCCCACCCTTTTTCAGGCTTTTTCTCCAGGAAACACCCCCCCCCCCATACACTCACAGGAAAGATGGGGAAAATCCAGAGACATTGGCTGGGGGAGGGGAATGGCAGCCACTGCTGAAACTTCAGAGACTTTTATTCTTTACAGAACAAAGGGTTTAATTTGCAGTGGAATGTATATTGCCAGAGGCCACTTCCCTGAGCCCCGCCCCTGTGTATCACCTGGGGCAGGGTGGGGTGGGGGTTGGGGGGTTGGAGCATTAATCTTTTTTGCAGCAAGGCTCTCCTCAAGGACATAGACTGAAGATACTGGGGCTATTCACTGCTGTTAGGGAAAGGAATAGAAGTGGAGGGATAGGGGAATTGAACAGAAACAATTACCAAGGCTACATCCCAGACACAGGCTTACTGCATACTCCAAACACTGAGACCTAATTAGAAAATTAGAGAATACTCCCTATCTGCCACACCCCACCATCAATCTAGTGAGCCTACAGGAATAGTAATAGTAAGTAAATAATGGTAAGAATACAGATGGGCGAGCTCAAGGGGCAGAAAAACAAGGATCAAGAGAAAATCTTGCAATCAACTGCAGAGGGAGAAAAACCACCTTACCTACAGAGGAACAAAGATAAGAATACAGGAGATTTCTCATCAGAAATCATGCAAGCAAGAATACAATGGAGTAACACCTTTAAAATGTTGAAAGAAAAAGTCCTGCCGATCTAGAATTATATATCTAGAAAATATGCTTCAAGAGTGAAGGAGAAATGGAGACTTTCTCAAACAAAAACTGAGAGAATTCATTGCTTGCAGACCACTATACAAAACGTGTTAGAAGAGGTTCTTCAGGGGCCAGCCCAGTGGTGTAGTGGTTAAGTTTGCATGCTCCACTTCATTGGCCCAGGGTTCATGGGTTCAGATCCCGGGTGCAGACCTAGTACCTCTCATCAAGCCATGCTGTGGCAGCGTCCCACATAAAATAGAGGAAGACTGGCACAGATGTTAGCTCAGTGACAATCTTCCTCAAGCAAAAAGAGGAAGATTGGCAACAGATGTTAGCTTGGGGCCAATCTTCCTCACAGAAAAAAAAATGAAGTTCTTCAGACAGAAGGAATATTATTGAGGTAAGAAACTTAGATCTACACAAAGAAATGAAGAGTATTGGAAATGGGACAAAAAAGGTAACATATAATATTTTTCTTATTTTTAGTTGCTCTAAAAAATAACTATAAAACAATAACAGTAATGACGTAAAGTCATGCATTGTTTAATGATGTGGATACCTTTGAAAGATGCATCATTAGGCGATCTCATCATTGTGTGAACATCATAGTGTACTTACACAAACCTAGTAGATATAGCCTACTACATGCCTAGGCTGTGTGGTACTAATCCTATGAGACAACCACCATATATGCAGTTAGCCATTGACCAAAATATCATTCTTCAGTGCATGACTGTATTGGTGTTTACATCATATGTAAATGTGAAACCTATGATCACAGTAAAGCAAGGGATGGGAGGAAGAAACTAGGAGTATTCTGCCATAAGGTCCTATCTCTGGACATGAAGTGATATAATATTATGATAAAATTTTGTTATGATAAAAGATAAGCTCAGATTATTTAAAAATGTATATTGTAAACCTTAGGGAAACCACTATAAAAGTTAAGAAGAAGTGTACATAATAAGTTAATAGAGAAGATAAAATGAAATCATAAAATTGCTCACGTAAAACCAGAGATGACAACAAAAGAGGAAACAAGAAACAAAAAACAAGCACAAGAAAAAGAAAATAACTAGCAAAAATAATAGATTTTAGTCTAAATATGTCAATAATCACTTTAAATGTGAATGGTCTAAACACATCAGTTAAAAGATAGACATTGTCAGGTTGGATTTAAAAAATCAGGCCTCAGGGTCCAGCGTCATGGCCAAGTGGTTAAGTTCATGTGCTCTGCTTCAGTGGCCCAAGGTTTGCCAATTTGGATCCTGGATGCAGACTTGCACACCGCTCATCAAGCCATGCTGTGGTGGCACCTCACATGGAAGAACTAAAATGACCTACAACTAGGATATGCAACTATGTACTGGGGCTTTGGGGAGAAAAAAAAGAGAGGAAGATTGGCAACAGATGTTAGCTCAGGGCCAATCTTCCTCATCAAAAAAAAAGCATTACAAAAATCAGGCCTCAGCTATATTCTGTCTATAGTAAACCTGGTTTAGATATAAAGACATAAATAGGTTAGAAGAAAAGGGATAGAGAAAAATGTACAATGAAAATATTAGCCAAAAGAAAGCAGAAGCAGTTAAATAATTTTGGATAAAGTAGACTTTAGAATAAAGAGGGATATTATATAATAAAGAAAAAATCAGTTCACCAAGAAGACATAATGTTCTTAAACCTGTGTGAACTTAACAGAGATTAAAAACACATAAAAAATTGATAGATGTGAAAGAAGTAGCAAATCTACAATTATAGTCGGAGACTTCAAAATGCCTCTCTCAATAAATGATAGAAGAAGTAGGCAGAAAATAGATGACCTGAAGAACACTATCAACCAACTAGACCTAATTGACATTCACAGAACACTTTATGGAACCACAGTAGGATATACATTCATCTCAAGTGTACAAGGAACATTCATCAAGATAAACGATATTCTAGGCATAAAACAAACCTGAATAAACTTAAAAGAATAGAAATCATACAGTGCGCATTCTTGGATCATATCAAAATTAAATTGGAAATCAATAACAGATATCAGGAAAAGCCCAAATATTTGGAAATTCAATAACACACTTCTAAATATTAGTAAGTCAAAGAGGACATCTCAAGGAAAATTAAAACGTATTTTGAAGTAAATGAAAATGAAAATACAACATATCAAAATTTGTGGGATGCAGCAAAAGCAGTGCTTAGAGGGAAATGAATAGCACTGAATGCTTACATTAGAAGACAAGAAAAATCACAAACAAATTACCTAAATTTCCACCTCAAGAACTGCTATAGATTGAATGTGTCCCCCTCCTCAAATTCTGAAGTTGAAATCTAATCCCCAGTGATGTTATTAGGAATTAAGGCCTTAGGGAGGTGATTAGGTCATGAGGGCAGAGCCCTCATGAATGGGACTAGTACCCTTATAAAAGAGACCCCACAGATCTCCCACAAGCCTTCCACTATTAACCAGGAAATGGGCCCACCTCACTAGACACTGAATCTGCCTGCATCTTGATCTTGGACTTTCCAGCCTCCAGGACTGTGAGAAATAAATGTTTGTTGTCTAAGCTGCTCAGTCTGTAGTATTTTTGTTATAGCAGCCTGAATGGATTAAGAGAGGAACCCAATTAAAGGAAAGCAAATTAAACCTAAAGCAAGAAGCAGGAAGGAAAAAATAAAAATTAGAGCAGAAATGAATGAAATTAAAAGCAGGAAAACAATAGAGAAGGTAACAAAAGCTTAAGCTGGTTCTTTGAAAGTGTATCTCTAGAATGAATTCCTAGGAGTGAATGTGATGGTACAAAGGGCATGTGAATTTTGAATCTGGAAAGATATCACCATACTACAAAAGCAGCATCAAGTTATACTCCCACCACAGTGTGTAAAAATCTGTTTCTATTTATTCTAACTGTACATGATCACATTTTTATCCTTTTCCAAACTGATAGGTAGAAAATGGTGTCTTTCCTTTAAAAGTTTTGCTTTCCTTATCATGTGTTCTTAAGTTAATTGTGTATCTTTATCTGCGAACTATTTTTTCAGGTCCTTTCCCCACCTACTTTTCTGTTGATTGGTTGATATTTTTCTTATTGATTTAAAAGTGGTGTTTATAGTTTAAAGAACTAATTACTTCTCACATATGAGTAATTTCCCCCACTTTGTCCCCTGTATTTTGACTTTGTTTGTTGCATTTGCTGCCATCAAATTCATTAATCTCTTCTATGGCTTCTGGTTTTTGTGAGTTGCTCAGAAGTCTTGCCTATTCCAAGATTATTAGAAGAAATCTCATATTTTCTTCCAATTCTTTTATTGTTTCACTTTTTTACTTGTAAATATTTGATCCATCTGTAATTCATTTAGGTATAAGGAGTGATGTAAGCCATCGAAGTTTAAAGTTTATTATCAAACATTTAAAGCAGTTTGTTGCCTTCATTTTCCCTAAAGCTTGTATTTTTTTCACAAGTAATTCATGTTCATTGAGAAAAATCTGAAAACAGATAAAAAGAACAAAAAATTATGTACAATTCCATCACCCAGAGATATCCAGTATTATTTTATTATATAATATTTCTCTATAAAAAATATGTAAATATAACTTTTTTTAAAAAAAAATCAAAAACAAAAGAGTGACGTCAGCATCATAGTGGAGTGAACTTGCCCAGGATTCTATCCCCTCCAACATACAACAAAAAGGGGCAACCATACTCCAACAGAAGATATCCTAACAACACAAAAACCTAGGAGAGGCATGCAGCCACACAATGGAGGGCGGAGAGGCTGGAGCCCCCTCAGAGGAGCTGGAAGGGGGTAAGAGAGAACTTCACTCCCTCCCCTAAAGGAGTCCAAAGGAGGATCCATGGGGGAAGGAACGGGGGAGGGATCACTCCTTCGCAGGATCAGCAAGGACTCCCTAGGGTCCTTGCAGCCTAGAGGGAAGCCCTCTAACAGGGCAAAAGCTTTCGTGGGGTGGGTGGTGACCTCATCAAGCGAACATCCCAGGAGACCAGATAGTGAGAGCTGATCAAGAAAGCCCAGAGTGCAAGCAGGAGAAAGTGCCCCTACCCCCACCCGCCGTGTGCTGTGCTGCTCCACTACCTAGGCTCTCGGGCTCAAGGTGGAGGGCTCAGAATATGCAGCTCTCGACCCCCACCCAGTGGTGAGAGGTGGTAACTGCAACTGAATAATATCAGAATGTCTAAGACCCAACCATCCAACATGAGACACTACATCAAATCTCCAGACCAGAGAGAAAATGACAAGCACCAAGAACTCAGTCCTGAAGACACGGAAATATGTAACCTAAATGACAATGAATTCAAAATAGCTATCATCAAAAAACGTGAGGTAAAAGAGAAAGTAGAGAAACAATTCAATGAGTTCAGGAGCTACTTCACAAAAGAGATTGAAACTATAAAGAAGAACCAATCAGAAATATTAGAGATGAAAGACACAGTGGAGGAGATAAAACAAAATATGGAGTCCCTGAATGCTTGAGTAGACATCATAGAGGAGTGTATCAGCATAATTGAAGCTGGACATGTTGAAATGCTCCAGGCAGAGGAGGAGAGAAAACTAAGACTAAAAATAAATGAAGAATGTCTCCAAGAAACATCTGACTCAATGAGGGAATACAACATAAGAATTATAGGTATTCAAGAAGGAGAAGAGAAGGAGAATGGAACAGAAAGCATGCTCAAAGAAATAATAGCAGAGAACTTCCAAAACTTAGAGAAAGAGAGGGAAATCTGTGTGGAAGAGGCTTCCATATCTCCTAGATTTGTCAATGCAAAAAGACCTACTGCAAGGCAGATAGTAGAAACAAACTGGCAAGAATGAATGACAAAGAAAGAATACTCAGGGAAGCAAGGCAGAAGAAAATAACTTACAAAGGAACCGCTATCAGGCTTTCAGTGGATTTCTCTGCAGAAACCTTACAAGCTAGGAGAATGGAATGACATACTCAAATCTTTAAAAGGCAAAAATCTTCAGCCAAGTATAGTCTATCCAGCAAAAATATCCTTCAGATATGAGGGAGAAATTAAAACTTTCCAAGACAAACAAAAGCTAAGGGACTTTGCAGCCATGAGACCCTCCCTACAAGAAGTCCTCAAGAAGGCCCTCATACCTGAAAAAAAAAAAAAGGGAGAAAGGGGACACAAAACACAGAGTAAGGAGATAAATAGGCGGACAGAACCAGAATAAGATAGCAAATATTTAACTATAGCATTAAGCTAGAGGGAAGGAAAACACCAAAAACAAAGGTAATCCTGTCATTTTAACCACAAACTCACAATACAAGATGGAATAAGATATGAGAAAAACAACTTAGGAGGGGAAGAGGAAAGGGACTGAATCAGTTTAGACTAAGGAAATAAGAGGCTACCAGAAAATGGACTATCTTATACACGAGATTCTGAATACAAACCTCAGGGTAACCACTAAACAAAAAAGCAGAACAGAGACACAAAGAATAAATAAGGAGAAAACAAAGAAACACATCATAAAAGGCTACATAATTCAATGGGTAGACCAAAACACACAGGACGAGAAACAAAGGAAATGCAGGAAAACCAGAAAACGAGTGATAGAATGACAGCATTAAGCCCTCATACATCAATAATCATCCTAAATGTAAATGGATTGAATTCTCCATTAAAAAGACACAGAGGGGCCGGCCTGATGATGCAGCAGTCAAGTGCGCACATTCTACTTTGGCAGCCTGGGGTTTGCTGGTTTGGATCCTGGGTGTGGACATGGCACCACTTGGCAAGCCATGCTGTAGTAATCATCCCACATATATAGTAGAGGAAAATGGGCATGCATGTTAGCTCAGGGCCAGTCTTCCTCAGCAAAAAGAGGAGGATTGGTGGCAGATGTTATCTCAGGGCTAATGTTCCTCTAAAAAATAAAAAAAAGACAGAGTGGTGAGAAGGATTAAAGAACAAGATCCAACAAGATGCTACCTCCAGGAAACACATCTTAGCTCCAATGACAAACACAGGCTCAGAGTGAAGGGGTGGAAGATGGTACTCCAAGCTAATGGCAAACAAAAGAAAGCAGGTGTCAAAATACTTGTATCAGACAAAGTAGACTTCAAGATAAGACAAGTAAAAAGAGACAAAGAGGGGCAGTATATAATGATCAAAGGGACACCTATCAAGAAGAAATAATGCTTATAAATATCTATGCACCCAACACAGGAGCACCAAAGCTCAATTAATAGTTGCTTTATGAACTTTGGTTAGCAACTATTAATAATAGCAACTATTAATAAACCTAAAAGAAGATATTAATAATAATGCAATAATAGTGGGGGACCTCAACATTCCACTCACATCAATGGATAGATCATCTAGACAGAAAATCAACAAGGAAACAGTGGAATTAAATAAAAAGCTAAACCAGTTGGGCTTAATAGACATATATAGAACACTCCATCCAAAAATAGCAGAATACACATTCTTCTCAAGTGCGCACAGAACATTTTCAAGGATAGGCCATATGTTGGGAAACAAGGAAAGCCTCAATAAATTTAAGAAAATTGAAACAATAACAAGCATCTTTTCCAATCACAATGCTATAAAGCTAGAAATTAATTACAAGAAAACATCTGAGAAAGGGACAAAGATGTGGAGACTAAACAACATGCTACTGAACAAGCAATGGATCATTGATGAAATTAAAGGAGAAATCAAAAAATATCTGGAGACAAATGAAAATGATAACCATACCATACCAACTCACATGGGATGCAGCAAAAGCCGTATTAAGAGGGAAATTCATCACAATACAGGCAGACCTTAACAAACAAGAAAAATCCCAAATAAGCAATCTCAAAATATACCTAACTGAATTAGAAAAAGAACAAACAAAGCCCAAAGTCAGCAGAAGGAGAGAAATAATAAAAACCAGAGCAGAAATAAATGCTATTGAAACAAAAAATGCAGTAGAAAGGATCACTGAGACAAAGAGCTGGTTCTTTGAGAAGATAAATAAAATTGACAAACCCCTAGCCAGACTTATAAAGGAAAAAGAGAGAAAGCTCAGATAAACAAAATCCAAAATGAAAGAGGAGAAACAACAACAGACACCACAGAAATACAACGGATTATAAAAGAATACTACGAAAAACTATATGCCAAAAAAATGGATAATCTAGAGGAAATGGACAAATTCTTAGATTCTTACAACCTCCCAAAGCTGAATCAAGAAGAAACAGACAATCTGATTAGACCAACCACAAGGAAAGAGATTGAAACAGCAATCAAAATCATCCCAAAGAATAAAACCCCAGGATCAGATGGCTTCCCTGGGAAATTCTACCAAACTTTCAGAGAGGATTTAATACCTATCCTTCTCAAACTATTCCAAAAAATTAGGGAAGATGGAACACTTCCTAACACATTCTATGAGGCCAACATCACTCTGATACCAAAGCCTGATAAGAACAGCACAAAAAAGGAAAACTACAGGCCAATATTTTTGATGACATAGATGCAAAAATCCTACACAAAATTTTGGCAACCCGAATTCAGCAATTCATCAAAAGGATCATACATCATGATCAAGTGGAATTCATACCAGGGACACAGAAATGGTTCAATATCCATGAATCAGTCAACGTGATACACCACATCAACAAATTGAGTAATAAAAACCACATGATCATCTCAACAGATGCAGAGAAAGCATTTGACAAGATTCAACAGCCATTTAACAAAATGGGGATAGAAGGAAATTACCTCAACATAAATAAAGGCCTTATATGACAAACCCACAGCCAACATCATACTCAATGGGCAAAAACTGAACGCCACCCCCCTGAGAATAGGAAAAAGACAAGGATGTCCATTATCACCACTCTTATTCAACATAGTACTGGAGGTTTTGGCCAGAGCAATGAGGCAAAAGAAAGGAATAAAAGGAATCCAAATAGGGAGTGAAGAAGTGAAACTCTCACTGTTTGCAGACGACATGATATTATATATAGAAAACCCCAAAGAATCCATCATAAAACTAATAGAAATTATTAACAACTACAGTAAAGTTGCAGGGTACAAAATCAACTTACAAAAATCAGTTGCTTTCCTATACTCCAATAACGAACTTAGAGAAAGAGAACTCAAAAATACAATTCCATTTGCAATCGCAGCTAAAAGAATAAAGTACCTAGGAATAAATTTAACCAAGGAGGTGAAGGACTTATACAATGAAAACTATAAGACATTACTGAAAGAAATTGATAACGACATAAAGAGATGGAAAGAGATTCCATGCACATGGATTGGAAGAATAAACATAGTTAAAAGGTCCATACTACCCAAAGCAATCTACTGATTCACTGCAATCCCAATCAGAATCTCAATGACATTCTTCATGGAAATAGATCAAAGAATCCTAAAATTCATATGGGGCAACCAAAAGCCCCAAATTGCTAAAGCGATCCTGAGAAAAAAGAACAAAGCTGGAGGCATCACAATCCCTGACTTCAAAATGTACTACAAAGCCAGAGTGGTCAAAACGGCATGGTATTGGTACAAAAACAGACACACAGATCAATGGAACAGAACCGAAAGCCCAGAAATAAAATTGCACATCTACAGACAGCTGATCTTTGACAAACATGCCAAGAACGCACAATGGAGAAAGGAGAGTCTCTTAAATAAATCATGTTGGGAAAACTGGACAGACACATGCAAAAGAATGAACGTAGACCATTATCTCACGCCATGCACAAAAATAAACTCAAAATGGATCAAAGACTTGAAGATGAGTCCTGAGACTACAAAACTCCTGGAAGATAATACAGGTAGTACACTCTTTACATCAAACTAAAAAGGATCTTTTCAAATACCATGTCTTCGCAGACAAGGGAAACAAAAGAAAAAATAAACAAGTGGGAGTTCATCAGACTAAGGAGCTTCTGCAAGGCAAAAGGAACCAGAATCAAAACAAAAAGAACCCACCAACTGGAAGAAATTATTTGCAAATCATACATCTGACAAGGGGTTAATCTCCATAATATATAAGGAACTCACACAACTGAACAATAAAAAACCAAACAACTCGATCAAAAAATGGGCAGAGGAGATGAACAGACATTTTTTCAAAGAAGATATACAGATGGCCAATAAACACATGAAAAGATGTTCAAGATCACTAATCACCAGGGAAATGCAAATCAAAACTACACTAAGATACCACCTTACACCTTAAAATGGTTATAATCACTAAGACTAAAAATAACAAATGTTGGAGGGGTTGTGGAGAAAAGGGAACCCTCATACACTGCTGGTGGGAATGCAAACTGGTACAGCCACTATGGAAAACAGTATGGAGATTCCTCAAAAAACTGAAAATAGAACTACCATAAGACCTAGCTATCCCACCACTGGGTATCTACCCAAACAATTTGCAATCAGTAATCTAAAGTAACATATGCACCCCTGTGTTCATGCAGCACTATTCACAATAGCCAAGACATGGAAGCAACCCAAGTGCCCATCGACTAATGACTGGATAAAGAAGATGTGGTATATACATATATATATATATATACACACACAATGGAATACTACTCAGCCAGAAAAAAGACAAATTCATCCCATTTCCAACAACATGGAAGGACCTGGAGGGAATTATGTTAGCGAAATAAGCCAGACTGAGAAAGACATACACCAGATGATTTCACTCATATGTGGAATATAAACAAACACATGGACAAAGAAAACAATTGAGTGGTTACCAGGGGGGTGGGGGGTTGGGCACGGGGTGAAGGGGAGCACTTATGTGGGTACAGACAAGAAATAATGTACAAGTGAAATCTCACATTAATGTAAAATATTATGAGATCAATAATAAAATGAAATGAAAATAAAAAATGAAATTGCAGTATACATCCTGTTTTATCATCTGCATTTTTCAGCTCACAATATATTGTGACTATCTTTCCAGGTGCGTATTTTTAGTTGAGCTCTGGGTGGAAACCATGATCGTTAGGGTTGAGGAGTAAGAGGAAGACGAGGGAGCGGAGGCGTTGGAATAACGCCTCCTCTACAAAGCTCAGCGGTGCCTGGAAGGAGAAATACAGGGCAGTAGCTTGAGAACCCGTTGGATTGAGGACTCATATTTTAAGGATGAACGAAACCATCCTCTTGTGGACCAAGTGTCACTTGGGAAAGTGAGAGGGGACTAATGGGAGGACGTAGGATGGAAGCAGAGGGGAAGGATTCACTTGCCAAGAAATGATTAAAAAAAATGGAGGGGAGGGTGGGTGAAGAGACAGAAAAACTGATGCAGAAGGGATGGAATTTAAAGGATTTTACTGTGTGGTTCCAATCTCCCTGAAGTAGATGAGGTCATTGGCCGAGTGCAGTTGGGACCAGTGTGTGTTCAGGGCCTCCAGGAAGTAGGAACATTTGGACCAGAGGCTCTGGGAAATTCAACAGGGAGCCAACCAGAGCAGCAGTGAGAAGTCAAGTAGGGGAACAGCCACACATCTCTCCCCAGTGCCACTCAGGACTCTGAGAGTGGGAAAGATGGGAAGGTGGCTTGGGCATGGCCAGGGAGATGGGTGTTTAAGATCTCCTCCAGCCACAGTCAATGTGCGTGCAGCTCCGGCTCGCCCTCTCGCCTTTTCTCCTTTCCCTCTGCTGAAGCTGCGATTTATTCTAATCCTCTCCAGCAGGACACATTGTGTACTGTGGTTCATCATATGCTAATAATGTAATTATGTGGTTATAGGATCAGGTCAGCGGGACACCGGCCAGGATGGGAAATAAATCAAAGCCGGGCGTTTCAGGGAGAAGGGCCAAATGTCTCTGCAGCAAGGCCTCTCTGGGCTCCCAGCCCGGGCGCGAGGCCTCCTCGGCGGCCGGGGAAGGAACGTGCTGCAGCTGCGGGGCCATGAAATCGAGGGGGGCGCCTGCGGGGAAACGGCCAGTCTCCCAGACAGCATCCCCTGGGCCCAGTCACCAACCAGCTTGGAATCAGTCTCTAAATGGCACTTACCAGGTTTCTGGAACTTTCTTCGGTCCAAAGGAGGTCCAGTTCTTTGTCTGGTGTGGTCCTCACGCCCACGTTGAACGAGAGCACAGAAGCACCAAGACGTACATTCACTTGCTAGTTAGGTGCACTAACTAGCTCCTTAGTGTTTGTGAAACTAGACTGGTTTTCTGACCCCAGAGGGAAGTGGTTTTCATTCACTCAATGCCTCCTCAAATCGTTGCCCATTCCTATGGTTCCTTTGGAGCCTAGGGCCCAGCGGGGAGGAATGGTGGGTGCTCCTGCCGGGGCAACTGCAGATCGCTCACATTGGATGCTCAGACTCCCTGAGAGAGTGCCGTTGATATATTGCATAACTTAACTTTCACAACCACACTTTCAGTAGATATTATTCTTCCAATCTTGTGAGCGAACCGAAGCTTGTAGAGGAAGAATAAGTGGTGATCAGCTACCCACACTGGGGACCGACCTTGCATTTAACCTGTCAGAGGCCGTTTACCATCCTTCCCTAGTTTCCACCAAACCGCAGTGGGCTGAGCAAATCCATCTCCACAGCGCTGGGGAGGGAAGGCTCTGGGAGAACAGGGTGCAGCACTGTGGCGGGAGGATGGCTACTCCTTCTTCCCTCTGCTTCCCACCTCTGACTTGCGCGGATTCACGGATGCTCTCCCTGCCAACTGTGTGAAAGATGTGCTTATGGGAAAAAAGAGCAGCACCGTGTCCACAGCTTCCTAAAGGGAGATGCTGGTTTTGAAGGGAAGAGTTCTCTTGGGGATGTCTTAGGACTGCTACAAGACCCTGAAAGTTGCTAGAAGAAACAAAGGGGAAAGAATTCTAAGTATTAAGGAGGAACAGGGAGCAGGCTCGGGGAGGCCCCCAACTGCACCCTCCTGGGGCAGCTGCTAACTCATCGACTGAAGGGCCTCTCTCCTCAGCCCCCAGTGACCCCCAAGAATTCTACTCCGGGGGCAGCCCCAGGACCACTGCTGTGAGCTCCAGGGGGGTGCCAAGGCTTCAGTTTTCAGCCACCAGCTGCTGGCTTGAAAGGGGAAGAAACAGGATGAAAAAGAGGGAGAGAGAAGATGGAGGAAGTCAAGAGGAAGGAGGCAGCTGATGTGATGCGGAGAGCTGAGTAATATTTATCACACCCTATTGACATGGGCCCCTCACTTTCCTCTCTCTGCAGGCAGAATGGGCTTTCCAAGGCGGGAACTATGAGCAAAGGGTTTGTTTATGGAAATCCAAAAAGACAGTTAAGGAGGCTGGCCAGAGGCCCCCTCTCATCTCTTTCTGGAAGCTTTACTCCCAGGAGCCCCTTCTCCTTCAAGAACCTCCCAGGACCCAGATTTCCTTAAATATCAAGGAGGTAAAACACATTTTAATCATCTGCAAGATTTGAACTCTTAAAGGCCCACGTCAGTGGTTCTCAAGACGTGGCGCCTGGACTAGTAGCATCGGCAGCATCTGGGCATGCGTCAGAAATGCGGAGGCAGTTAAATTCAAGATCAACGGCAAGGGCTGGGAAGCACCTCTCCTGCAGCAGTCATCCTCAGTGTGCCGATGCCCAGGTCAAGTGCCCTTGTCCTGGAGATGCAGGGACAGAACCAACATTTACCGAGCACATCACAAGTGCCAGGCACGGTGGCAAACACCTCATTATGACACCTGTCTGTCACAGATGAAGAAACTGAAGGTGAGAAGTTCAATGACTTGCGCAAGGCTGCACCGCTAGGAGGTAGTGGGGCCCGTATCTGAACCAAGGTCTGACTCCCTCTCCTCTGACTCAGTTTCCCCGGAGAAGTCGTTTTGCCTGGGAGATCTACCCAGCTGGAAAACCTAGTCCAGGAGGTTAACAGGCAGAGGCAGTGCCCTAAAGCCCTTGATTTCCCACTGAGCGCAGCAGCGGTTTTCAAGTCTTTTGGTCTTGGGACCTCTTTGTACTCTGAAAAATTATTGAGGAGCTCAAAAAGATTTTGTTTATGTATGTTATATCCAGTAATATATACCATATTACAAACTAAAGCTGAGAAATTCTTAAAATACTAGTTAATTCTTTTTAAACTACAACAATAAACCCATCGCATGTTAACATAATACGCTTTTAAAAAAAGCAACCCAGATTCTCCCCAAAAAATAGAACAAAGATATTATTTTACATTTTTACAAATCTTTTTAGTATCTGGCTTAACAGAAGATGGCCGGATTCTCGGAGCTGCATTTAATTTGTTGTGATGTCCCACGTCACATAGCCTCAGGAAATTCCACCACACGCTTGTGGGAGAACGAGGATGACAAGGCAAATAACATGTTAGTATTCTTGTAAAGTAGTTTTGATCGTGCAGACCCCCTGGAAAGTTCTCAAGGACCCCAGAGGTCCCTGGACCACATTTTGAGAATTGTTAGACTAGAGTACAGCTGAGGAATCAATTTGAGTGGTTTAGATACTCATTTTTACAATCCACCTTTCATAAATGAATACTGGATTATGGTCCCCAGTCTGGCTTCTGCCAGATTTTCATTTGGAGACTGGGAGATGGGCTAGGGGCAAGAAGGAAAAGAAGCAATGGTGGGAAACGGAATGTGCTGCTGGAATTGTGAGCTAGGCCCCTTTAGTCACCACTAAGAAACAGTGGGTCACTGGCAGCTTGCTGGGATTGCCACAGGCCTTCCTCAGGGATGCTGTCTGTGGAGGCAGGATACCCAGCCCAGCCCTACTGCCCATGAGCCGCCCACGGATAACACAGCCCACAACTCAGCTTTGGCCTAAAGTTCACCACAAGTAGGAGTGTCTGGTGGAATCGTAGCCTCTAGAATATTCAAGTTGGGTGGGACCCACAAGTGGGGAAACTGAGACTCAGAGAGTGTAACCTACCCAAGATCACACAATGCTGTTGCTGGGAGAGCCAAGAGGAAAATCCAGGTGCTGCCTCTACCTGCTGACCCGCTGGACTCAGTTTTCCAGCTGGGTGGGTCCCTCAGGGAACAGTGCTTCTCCAGGGGAAACCCTGAGTCAGAGGAGAGGGAGTCACCAGCCAGGGTTCATAGTGAATATGTTGTATATTGAGATGACCTGGTCCTTAGATGCTGTTTTCCCTTCTTTATATTTTAATAGCATCTCTGGGGACAACATGTCATTTCTACACCCAAACATGTCCCACATATCAGCGTGGTGGTCGTGCTGGATGTCGTCAGGGCAATAAACAGAGAGACACCTTCAGGCCACCCACCATGGAGATTGTTGGCTCTGGTGCTCCTGCCTCCCTGTACCCACATGGACCCCATGACCAGGTGTAGCTAAGGGCCCGCTCCTTCCTTGCTTCCACTGACCATTTGCAATGGCCCTTCTGCCATTGCTGGGGACCCATGAACAACTCGCAGTCCTCACCCTTGAAAAGCCCGTTATACCCATGCAGAGAGGAAATTAAGGGGACCACATCGATAGGGTGTTATAAATACTACCCAGGGATAAGCACAGTGTAAGAGGAAACAAACAAGGCCAGGTACTTAACCAGTCATAAGAATTGGGGAGACGCAGTGCCTTGGAGAGTCAGCAGTCTAGGACATGAAGCCTAGGGGGTGAGAGGGTGGGAGTGGCTGGAGAGGGTGAGAACTTGGGGGGAGGGGTATCCTACTCATTCACTCTCAAGACTTCTGAAGATAGTTTGCTCAGGGATATAGGATTATAACACCTCCAGTGGAAGAATTATGTGTGGCTTCTCCAGATTTTGAGCAGCCACGGAGATCTGTCTGCCCCATCCCTGGGCAGGAGCCTGTCTCTGTCTCCTGGTGAAGTAGGGGTTCTCCTGGGACTAGATTGGGCTTATGGTGAGCCCTGTGCCAAGTAAGAGGAGACAAGAGGAGAGACAAGCTGGAGCTGAGGGCAGGCTGGACCTGGAGGAGAAGGATGGGCTGAGCTCGGCAATTGTCTCCTGGTTAATCAGCACCCTGGGGCTCATTCCTGTGCCTGCAGCGGGATCTAGGCCTCCCTTGGGGATTCCAGAGCCAGGGCAGGACCGCGATCCCCGTCTGAGGGGATCCCACAGCTCCGCTTTCTCTCCCCCAAGAACTTTCCCATCCCTTTAGGCAGGATGGGGAAGCTCCTGGCAATTGCCATGGGATTGAGCCCTCTCTGTCAAAAGGGTTTTTTTTTTTTTTTTGGTTCAGTTGTTTTTAGATTTCAGCCTCTTTGTCTCCAGAAAATTTTGATTAAAAAAAAAAATCTTACAAAGCTGTAAGTTAAACATGCTTAGGTTTCCCCTGTTTTGAAAATCCTCCCCGCATTAAGGTGATCACAGATTAAATGTGTTCAGAGAATAAATGCCCTAAAATCCCCGCCCTCACATTGCGTCAACACTGAACTTCAAGGCAGGCCGAGGCTGCAGATGAAAGTGTTGGGCGTATTTGAGCAGGGTTCCTAAAACGTCGGCAGAGCTACAGGCAAGTGGGACTGTGTGCATCACTGCCGTCCTCCCTACTTCACAGACAAAAACTTGAAGTCCAAGGAGGTTAAGGGAGAGGTCCAAGCTCTGGTTGGGAGATGGTGGCAGGACTTGAAGTGGATCCTGTGGAAGGCTGCTGAGAGCAGAGCAGTCTCTGAGCAATATCAGCTGTCCCTGTGCCCTTCGACGTCACATATGGACTTCACACATTTGCTGGGGTTTGGGGCTGACAGAGGGCCTGCTGGCCTGATGCTCTGGGCCAGTTTGGGCTTCAGACCAGCTCTGATTCTAGACAAAGGTAACCCCCCCCCGCCCCCACTCTGAGGACTGTCCGCCAGCCTTAAATGTCTGTGGATGGGTTCTTACTAGAAAGAGAAGAGCACATGCCATATTAGCAACCTTAGCTGTCCTTCACTGACCTCCCAGAGGGTTCCAGACATTCACTGCCTACTGTCCCTAAACACTTGACACACGTTGTCACATTTAATCCTTACAACAACCCCATTCTGCAGCTTTGGAAACTGAGGCATGAAGCTGAGGATCTCATATCTGCTCAAGAGGTGGAGCTGGAGCTTGATCCCATGTTTGTCAGACCTTAAACCCCTGCTTTTTTGGTTGTTTTTTTTAAAAGAAGATGTAACATCATAGAAGGCAAGAGAAGGGAAAATTTTTCGCTTTTTTTTTTTTAACATTGGCACCTGAGCTAACAACTGTTGCCAATCTTTTCTTTTCCTCTGCTTTTTCTCCCAAATCCCCCCAGTACACAGTTGCATATTTTAGTTGTGGGTCCTTCTAGTTGCAGCATGTGGGACGCTGTCTCAGCGTGGCCTGATGAGTGGTGCCATGTCCACGCCTAAGATCTGAACTGGTAAAACCCTGGGCTGCTGAAGTGGAGTGCGAGAACTTAACCACTCAGCCACGGGGCTGGCCCCATAAACCCCTGCTTTTAACTGTGAAAGAAGGCCTCCCCTGAAGTCCAACGAGTGAAGCTGACTCCTGACCCAACTCTCTTGGGGAGCCTGGGTCCCCCCACATGCCATTGGGGCTTTGGGACCATTTAAGACTTTCACACCATAGTAACCTTGTCAATTGGTGCTCTAAGAAGCAAACACTAAGACAGGATTAGACATGAAGATTATGGGGGAAATGCCATGAGGGAAAGTAGGAAAGATGCCAGCGCGGGCTGGGAAAGGCATTAGACTATGATGCAAATCCTTCCCCTGTGAAGGAGAGGGAAGGAAGGAAGGAAGCAAGGTCTTGCACTGCAGTGCAGCTCTGGGACAGTTTTGGCAAGGCCCATAGAGAGTCCTAGCCAGAGTCCCAAGTCTCCCACGAATGGGTCTGCCCTCGTCTCCCCGAGGTGCTCAGTCAGCTGGGAAGCATAGCCTCAGTGCAAATGTGGTGATGATCTCTTAGTGCACCAGCTGGGGTGGCAGTGGGAGATCTGCGAGGTACATTTTCATGGCTGCCACACAGCAATGACTTAATTGGTCAGAACCAAAGACCATCACAAGGACAGCAAGGCAATTGGGCCAGCACACACCGGGAGACACAGTGATACCCCTGAGGAAATGCTACTGTGCTCCTTGGCTTTCAAGCTTCAATCTTCCAGAAACATGCCCTCTGAAGCTGCCCACAAAAGGACAGGAGTCCTTCTGGGAGCTTGTTGGAGCTGTCACACTGCCAACAGGCAAGTGAGGAGGAGAGATAAATGCTGGGCCAACCACAGGTCAGGGAGAAAATGCCAAGTCATGAGAGCAAAGGAGCTAGACCACAACCAGGAGACAGCCATGAAGAGGAAGGAAGGAAGTCCAGGAACATAGAGAAGCTGAGTCAGTCTCCAAAGAGGCAGGATTAGATGGCCTGGAGTTGGCTGGACGATAATAGAGCTGAGGCACCAGCACAAAACAGGAGCGAGAGGTAAAGTTAGGCTTAGCAGAGAGACACACCAGGATCCCCAAGACTGGCCATTGAACTCTGTTCAAACACATAAACTAGAGAGGAACTCTGGTATAAGATCTAAAATAAAGGCCCAATATTATATGCTATGTTGACATCTGGTAAAACCAGGGGGACCTTGAATGGCCTAACTGCAAGTTCTCCTCCCAGCTCTACTCCCTTGGATATGGTTCCCTGGCCAAACAACCTTCCTTATCAAGGCGACCAGGCACAGTGCCTGGTTTCAGTTCCCTGCCAGCTCATGAAATTATTCAATCAAGCCAATCACGTCTTCCTACAGGAGCCAGAGGTCACCCCACCCTCTTGATACTACAAAGCCTGCCTCCCACAGTGCCTTCTTGTTCGCTCTGTTCTTGAGTGCAACCCCTTGGTGGTCCCGTATGCTGTGCAATGTCCTGTTCCCCCAGGCTAGGAGCTTATGTGATTAATAAACAGCTGTTGATCTCATCAGTCCAGTGTCAGGTGTTGTGTGCTTGGCCATCTCCATAGTCCTAGGGCAGCAATCCCTCCCTCACAAATGAGGTGACTAAGAGGTATGGAAACAAATAAAAGAAACCTTAACTAAGTTAGAGTTGAGAAGGCCTGTAGGGTGAGCTCTCATCCCCTATCATATATTCTCAATTACACTAAACAGGAAAAGACTAATGCTTGCATCTTGGACAGGAGGTAATACTACATTACTACTGAAGGCAGATTTCTCTCCCCACCCAGCAACAGCCTGGCCACTAAGAAATGCCACAGCTCAGCCAATGAGAAGCCGTTACTTGCTTGAAATGTTATTTTCCCCCAATGGACTTTCATTTAGAACAGTCCTTCCCTACTCTCCCTTTTTCTCTATAATAGCAGCCCCCCTCCTTTCTTCTCCAGGTTTGCGTATGGTTCGCCACAGCATGCACGTCCAGAATTGCAATTCTTTCGGCTATTCCCAAGTAAACTCATAGTGAGGTAAAACAATGGGCAACTTTGCTTTTCAAGTTGACAGAGGCAATTAAAACAGGAACAGGCCTCATCCATGCCCTTGAGGACTCCAGCTGGGAAGAGAAGAAGTAAAAGATAACAAAGTGTTACATGACCATAGACCAGACAAGAAGTCTCAATCATTCATTCATTCAACAAATAGGAAGTGAGCCTCCACTCCATGTCAGGCACGCTGTAGGCCCTGGAAACACAATGAGGGAGAAAACAAACTCCCTGCCTCCGTAGAGCTCATATTCTGTAAGCTCCATATGGTGAGAAGTCAGACAATAGGGGTCATGAAGAAAAACAAACAGAGTACAAGAGATAGAAGAGCCAGGGTAGAGGTGGGATTGCTATCTTGTTTACACAGGATGGTCACGGAAGATGTCTTGAATAAGGAGATATTCAAACAGGAACTTAAAAAACATGAGGGAGCAAGCCACATGAAAATCTGGGGAAAAAGCATTCCCAGCAGAGGGAACAGCCAGGGCAAAGGCACTGAGATAGGAGCAGGAGAGGATGGAGGGCTTGCTGTGCACTAGGACCTTCTGGAACAAGAGGACTTGAGTAGACTTGAAGAATGCCCGGGTTTTGACCAAAGGGAGTTTGTGAGATTCTATGCTGGCTTCTTCCATGGCCTCTTTGCGTGTTGCCCAGGAGCTCCGAGACCTGCAGAGAAAACCTGGCAACACCAGGACTTGGGCACCAGGCTGGAATCTGAGAACTGTTCCATGTATGCCCATTCCTACACATACTTTATGGGACTTGGCCACTTACAACTCGTACTAGCTGTAGGCTTGATTCCAGGTTTCTCCAGTGACAGGACAGATTGGGGCCCACGTTAGGGGCACAAATGTTTGCTTCAGTGTCCCCACCCACTTTTGCTAAGAACCAAATCCTTCCTTCCCACTAGCAGAATGGGATTGCCACTATTCCACAAAGGAACTCATAACCTCCTCCCTCTCTCCAAGATCAAGGCAGTTTGCTTAAAGTCATGAAAAAATCTGAGCTTCCACACTGTGGGGTTCTTTGGAGCCATCCTCAGTCATTTAGCACAGTCATTTAGCAATTATTGAGCCTTACTCTGGGTAACTCATTGTTCTAGGTCCTGGGTAGACAGAAATGAAAAAACAGACATGGAGTTCACACTTATTTATCCAGCCCTGCAAGACCTCTTGAAATCTCAAGGATTACAGTTCTTCTGGGTTCCAGAGTTCCAGAGTTAACTATGCTCATTGAAGTGCCCAGCTCCATCCCTGGGAGCCAAGACCGTGACCTCCAAGCTAAGCCACCGGCATAACAACTTTTCCAACCCAGAGCGGACATTCTACTGAGGACGCAGGCCTTCACACTCACACACACACACACACACACACACGCGCACATAGCTTTTTCTTTGCATGAGATTTCTGCCTTCAGGACTAGCTCCATTCCCTCCCTTTTACTTTCAGCAATTTTCTTGTTTAAATTTATTTAATGTATTACAGATATATGTATATTTGTAGGTTCTATATATGTATATTGTAATATGTTACATATATATGTATATTATTATTATATTATTTATACGTATATATAAATATGCATAAAATGTATCTGTACATGCTGAGCATTTGTGGGTGAAATGATGCAACACCTGGAATTGGCTTTAAAATGGCCCATGCTCCCCAAAATCAGGCAGTGAGCATATGTGAAACAGAAGTAAGAAAATGTAGATAATTATTGAAGATGCGGTTTGTTATACTATTGTCTCTGCTTTTGGAAATGTTTGAAAATTTCCAAAATAAAAAAGTCAAAGAGAAGTGCAGTCATGAACCACATAATGATATTTCATTCAACAACGGACCCCATGTAGGATTTAAGATTATAATGGGATTGAAAAAGTCCTATCACCTAGTGATGTCGTAGTGGTCGTAACATCATAGAACAATGCATTACTCACGCGTTTGTGGTGATGCAGCTGTAAACAAACCCATGGTGCTGCCAGTCGTATAAAAGTATAGCACATACAATTATCCACAGTACATAATACTTAATAATGACAATAAACAACTACGTTACTGTTTATGTATTTACTATGCTATACTCTTTATTCTTATTTTAGAGTGTACTCTTTCTACTTATAACAAAAGTTTACTGTGAAACAGAATGTTGTGTTACACCAGCAGCGGCCTCGTCTCTTGATTGCATCATTTTCTCTTGTGTTTGATTTAATCTCATGTTGCTTTGCCCCTAAGTGTACAAAATCCACTGCTAATCTTGCCAGTTAGAAGCCATGTTGAGTGATTGACCTGGAAATGAAATTCAAAGTGATTAAGGACTATGAAGGTTGAAAATCAGTGATGGTCATTGCTCACCTGTCAGGCATGTCCCATTCCACCATAGCTATGATCCTGAGGAACAAGAACAAAGTGATGGAAGCTGTTAAAGCAACTACTTCATTGACGGCAAGAAGAATGACAAAAATTTGAGAAGAGCCTATTTCAGACATGGAGAAACTTTTAATGACCTAGATTGAAGACCAGACACAGAATATATTCTTCTCAGCTAAAGCAAAAATTTTGTTTGCAGTGTTGAAAGAAAAGGCTGAACCCAACTGTGATATTGAATTTTACTAGGCTGTTTAAGCAATTCAAGAATCATTATTCATTACATAATGTGAAAGGCAGTGTTTGTAGAGTCTACAGCAGTGTCCAGTAATGTCCTGGGCCTTCACATTCTCTCACCACTCACTCACTGACTCACCCAGAGCAACTTCCAGTCCTGCAAGCTCCATTCATGGTAAGTGCCCTATACAGATATACCATTTTTTTCTTTTATTCTGTATTTTTACTATACCTTTTCTATGTTTAGATATGTTTATATGCTCAAATACTTACCATTGTGTTACAATTGCCTACAGCACTCAGTACAGTAACATGCAGTACAGGCTTGCAGCCTAGGAGCAACAGGCTCTAGCATATAGCCTAGGTTTGTGTAAGGACACTTTATGATGTTTGCAGAATGACAAAATCACCTCACAATGCATTTCTCAGAAAGTATCTCTGTCGTTAAGAGACCTATAACTGTAAATAAATGAAGCATATATGTATAAATTAGCAAATAATTATGAAGCAAATGCCTCTGTAACCACCATCCAGGTCAAGAAATAGAAAATGGCAGCCCTCCAAATCCTCTCTGTCCTCCCATCCACACCAGACATAACCATTAGCCTAGCTTTTGTGGGTTTTTTTTTATAGTTTTCCTAGGTTTCTTTATAGTTTTACCATCTATGTGAGCATTCCTAAACAATGAAATCTCATTTTGCCTGTTATTGAGCCAGGTAAATGGAATCCCGTAGTATGTGTTCTTTTGCAACAAGAGGGAGAAAGATGTGAACATTTGGGGAGAGAGCATGGATGAGCTGGGAAGAGTTTTAGCCTGTCTTCCTTGTATGAATAAGAAAACTGGGGCCAAGAGAGGTGGAATTCTCACCCATGGTCCCACACGAGGAAGAGGCTGGACGCCAGATCTCCAGACATCAGGGCAGAGCTATTCCACTTATCTAACAATTTTGTTCAAGGTCGTATATTCAACAGTAGGACTGGGAAGAGGGCCATCACAATGGCTTGAGTGAACTTCATGAGGACTTCTGGCCACCAGGTGGATATGCATACAAGGCAGGTTGCTCAAGGTGGACTCAGCTTAAGGAGGTATTGCTTGTGAAGGACTAAAATACTTGCCCACAGAAGTCATGCAGAACAAGGCTCCAACTTCAAGGGAGCAGCTTCAAGGATAGTGTCATAGGAAGGGGAGGGGTGCCTAGTGCTTTGCTTTATGGAAATTTATGCAGTACATGACCCATAGTGCAGGTGGGCTGAATAATGGCCCCCAAGATGTCCATGTCCTAATCCCTAGAACCCATGCACGTTTCCTTCCATGGCAAAGACTATGCAGATGGGATTAAGTTAAGGATCTTGAGATGGGGGGTTATCCTGGATTACTGGGGCAGACCCTAAACACAATCACAAGTGTCCTTATAAGAGGGGGGCAGCAGGAGATTGCAGACAGAAGAGGAGAAGACGATGTGACAGCAGAGGCAGAGATTGGAGGGATGTGGCCACAAGCCAAGCAATGCCAGCAGCCACCAGAAGTAAGAAGAGGCAAGGAACAGATTCTCCTTTAGAGCTTTCAGAAGGAACATGGCTCTACCAACATCTTGGTTTTGGCTCAGTGAAACTGATTGCAGATTTCTGACCTCCAAAATTGGTGAGAGAAGAAATCTGTGTTGTTTTAAGCTACCAAGTTTGCAGTAATTTGTTACAGCAGCCATAGGAAAATAATACAGATGTATCTATGGAACATCTACAGTTCTGGGCACTTGTGATAAAAAAATAAACTAGATCTAGCCCCTGATGTCAAGAAGTCTAAATAGTCTGAGGGAAGGAAACATATGTCAAGAGGACTTCTTGGAAAAGGAGATGCTTGAGCCCAATCTAAAAGAATGAGCAGGAGTTAGCCAGGTGAAGGGAAGGAAGTATATACTAACAAGAGGAGGAGCGGTGACTACATAGTGAGGACTCACAGAAGCCCTGGAAAGGCCTGAGCCCCATACTCAGAGGACAGACAAACAGGAACAGGCCCAAGATTGCTCTGTACAATGGCTCAATGGCGGTACGGCTGCCACTGTGTGAAGCTTTTCCTACCCCTCCACTGGGGGCTGCATAAGAATTGTCTCTTGTGACTCAGCAGTCAGGACTTGAAATCCAGCTGCCACACCAGCTGCAAAATGACCCTGCATGGCCCCTGGCTTCTTCACATTTCCTATTTCTGACTTGGAGTCGAGGCAGGGGCACGTGGGCAGCTAAGCCAGGCTGTGGATCTATACCTAGCTGCAAGGGAGGCTGGGAAAATGAGTATCTCGCACTTTGAGCTCCTATATTAAAGGTGGGCTGTATTAAGAGGGTTCAGATACTTGGCAACCAGAAAGAATGACAACTATCACTCTACTAGGAATGGAAATAAGGGGATGGATTTAAAGGACTTTGTAGACTTCCTCAACTACTGAAGGAAATTAAGGAACCCTGATGCCTGGCCATTATGATTTTATTAACTCCTAAGGAGAGCCCTTCACTGCCTAAGCAGAAGCTTTGGCACTGCAAATTGAATGCAACTCTCTGTCATTGCATAATGTTTTATTATAGCACACTCAGATGCCGTCCTTTACGAACCACCGTCCATTACAGAAACAGCAGGTGTTTCAATTGCTACTTCTCTCATCAGCCCAGTCTGACATTTCAGGTATTTTATATTTCAGCCCAGAAGGCAATTGCTAATGTCTTTATCCTGAGCCTTGCAGAAGGCTGAAGAGATGATTCTGGGGGCTAGTTCATGCCTAACAGGGACTTGAGAGCCCCAGGGCATCTTGGGATTATTCAGTTTTTGTGAGGAGGCCTGACTTCTCCTCAGAGAAGTGCTCTCCTTGGAGCTGAATCTTTTCTTGCTTCGCTTTCTACGGAGATTTTCTTGAATTCAGACATTTTGGAAAGATTTCCATTTTTCCAGAAAACTTGGACTCACTCATAATTCTCATTGTTGTTTTGATAATTAATATTTTTTTGTTAAGCAAGGATCATAGATTCCCTGCATTTAAGGCCACAATAGCCTTTTGAAGGTAGATGTGTTACAGTTCACATTTTACAGATGGAGATAATGAGAGATTAAGTGATTTAGGTAGTGGGGAAGCCAGGATGTGAACCCAGGTTATCTGGTACCAGAGTGTGTTCCTCTCTTTACAGGTAGATCTCATATTTAACCTTAGCTCAGGCCCCTTACAAGAGTGGTAGTGAGGCTTCACACAGATCTTGCTACAGTGACATAAAAAGTGCTAAAGAAATGTAAGGGTTTGCAGCAACTGAAGATTCTGATTAGGCCCCCAAACATCCCCCTAAGAAATATGAACATTTGCTGTGTGGTGAGAAAATTAAGCAAAAGCCTCTTGCGTGTTCAACACTTGGGACAAAGTGGCAGCACCTCTAGGTCTTGAGTGGCAGAAGTGCCCATGGCCCCAAGAAGCCTGCCCCTGGACTGTAGGGGTTGGTCCACTGAGGTAGAAACAGGCAAAGACAGCGGCAGAACTAGCAGCACCAATGGCACCAGGAGCGCATGTTGGGGTACCAACAGCAGTGAGGACTCAACTCACAGTCAAGCTGGAGGGGGCTCAGGGCCCTTGGGAGGGGAGCATCGATGACCCCTCTTGTACCTACAAGTTGGCGGTGGCTGGGAGGCATCTGGATTACATCTGTTCTCCTCTCGCTACTTTGTGCCATCGCAGGCTGCATTTCTGCTGTGTCGCTCGCGTTTATCTTGCCTACTTTCCCTCCGTGGTGATCACCGCTTGACCCCTCTCAGACATAAACATTAATGCTGTGGGGAGTGATTATTAATAGCTCAGAGTTGTCACATGGCTAATTTAGGGGAGATAAATGGCTTTGCTGCTTTCATCTTCCCCAAATGAGAGAGAAAGGAAAAAAATTGAGGGTACCAAAATAGATATTTCTGAATAGCAGCTTCTAACATGAGAATGATGCTGAGATTTCCCATTTATTTTATGTGCTATGAAGTCAAATCATTTACAGGCAAAAACAAACACATTATCAAATTTTAAAAAAAGATTATTTTAAAATGCTAACTCTTTATATGTATCTGGTAAAACTAATTGAGCTGAAAGAATGTGGGAGATAAACATGATGACTTCAGTGTTTCAAAGGATGTTAGACTTGAGGTAGATGGGCTCCCTTGGGTCCGGAATGTGCCCATCCTACCAACATCTTTCCCAACCTTCAATCTACTCTGTGGCCAGTCAACTCATCACCTGCCATAAGCTGGGTACTAAAGAATATGGCTGGATATGAGTCTTGGCATATGGAAGGGACCCTGATGCATTACCTGCTAGTACATATCTCTTGCCTCGGCCTTTGAACCCCCTGTGCCTTAGTTGTCAATGGAAAGAATATTCCCCTCATGGAGACAAATCACCACAATGTTGATGCGATGTACACCTACAAGAGATCCACATGAATTCACTAGGTCTCTTTAGAGTGGTGGCCTTCCTGTCCTTTCTGTTCACAGCTTGCTGCTACAGGCACTGTGGGCCTCTTCACCTACCTGCTCCTATTTGCTTCCTTAGGAAAAAATGTGCTCATCAAAATGAGAGAGAGGACTGCCATGGCCAGTGAGACACCAATCAGAAGCAAAGTGTGTTGAATTGTTGATTCATTTCTGCAAGTAAAGATTAACATAGCCAAATTCTAAAGACAAGCACTCTTGCTGGTTCAGGAAACAGAAATAATAGCTGTCTCATTATTTTGAGCTTTTTCTATACGAATGTGATGTGTTTCAGGGGATTCAATTTAGAGAACAGCCAGAGGAGCCTTTGTGAGATTTTTGTGGACAACTGGGTTCTGTGGATATCCTGTGGTCTGCGCAATGTGTGAAGGCCATTAGCAGTCTACACTATTGCAGGCTGAGTAATCACTTCTCTAGGGTCCTAGCTGAAAGTCTTGAGATGTGAGACCCTGTTTCAGATATGCCCACTATGGGAGCCAATTCCGCCAGAGGAGATCAAAGGCAGGAGTGGTAGAACAAATCTCTTTCCCTTTTTTTTTTTTTTTTAAATTAATGTTATGATAGATTACAACCTTGTGAGATTTCAGTTGTACATTTTTGTTAGTCATGTTGTGGGTACACCACCTCCCCCTCTGTGCCCTCCCCCCACCCCCCCTTTTCCCTGGTAACCACCGATCAGATCTCCTTATCAATATACTAACTTCCACCTATGAGTGGAGTCATATAGAGTTCGTCTTTCTCTGACTGGCTTATTTCGCTTAACATAATACCCTCGAGGTCCATCCACGTTGTTGTGAATGGGCCAATTTTGTCTTTTTTTATGGCTGAGTAGTATTCCATTGTGTATATATACCACATCTTCTTTATCCAATCACCAGTTTCTGGGCATGTAGGCTGGTTCCACGTCTTGGCTATTGTAAATAATGCTGCGATGAACATAGGGGTGCAACGGACTCTTGAGATTTCTGATTTCAGGTTCTTAGGATAGATACCCAGTAATGGGATGGCTGGGTCATAGGGTATTTCTATTTTTAACTTTTTGAGAAATCTCCATACTGTTTTCCATAGTGGCTGTACCAGTTTGCATTCCCACCAACAGTGTATGAGGGTTCCTTTTTCTCCACATCCTCTCCAACATTTGTCACTCTTGGTTTTGGATGTTTTTGCCAATCTAACGGGTGTAAGGTGATATCTTAGTGTAGTTTTGATTTGCATTTCCCTGATGATTAGTGATGATGAACATTTTTTCATGTGTCTATTGGCCATATTCATATCTTCTTTTGTGAAATGTCTGTTCATGTCCTCTGCCCATTTTTTGATCGGGTTGTTTGTTTTTTTGTTGCTAATCAGTGTGAGTTCTTTGTATATTATGGAGATTAACCCTTTGTCGGATAAGTGGCTTGTAAATATTTTTTCCCAATTAGTGAGCTGTTTTTTTGTTTCAATCCTGTTTTCCCTTGCCTTGAAGAAGCTCTTTAGTCTGATGAAGTCCCATTTGTTTATTCTTTCTATTGTTTCCCTCAACTGAGGAGTTACAGTGTCCGAAAAGATTCTTTTGAAACTGATGTCAAAGAGTGTACTGCCTATATTCTCTTCCAAAAGATTTATTGTCTCAGGCCTAATCTTTAGGTCTTTGATCCATTTTGAGTTTATTTTGGTGTGTGGTGAAAAAGAATGGTCAATTTTCAATCTTTTGCATGTGGCTGTCCAGTTTTCCCAGCACCATTTGTTGAAGAGACTTTCTTTTCTCCATTGTAGGCCCTCTGCTCCTTTGTCGAAGATTAGCTGTCCATAGATGTGTGGTTTTATCTCTGGGCTTTCAATTCTGTTCCATTGATCTGTGGACCTGTTTTTGTACCAGTACCATGCTGTTTTGATCACTGTAGCTTTGTAGTATGTTTTGAAATCGGGGATTGTGATTCCGCCGGCTTTGTTTTTGCTCAGGATTGCTTTAGCAATTCGCGGTCTTTTGTTGCCCCATATGAATTTTAGGATTGTTTGTTCAATTTCTGTGAAAAATGTTCTTGGGATCCTGATTGGGATAGCATTGAATCTGTATATTGCTTTAGGTAGTATGGACATTTTAACTATGTTTATTCTTCCAATCCATGTGCAAGGAATGTCTTTCCATCTCTTTATGTCATCGTCAATTTCTTTCAAGAAAGTCTTGTAGTTTTCATTGTATAGATCCTTCACTTCCTTGGTTAAGTTTATCCCAAGGTATTTTATTCTTTTCGTTGCTATTGTGAATGGGATTGAGTTCTTGAGTTCTTTTTCTGTTAGTTCATTGTTAGTGTATAGAAATGCTACTGATTTATGCACGTTAATTTTATACCCTGCTACTTTGCTGTAGTTGTTGATTATTTCTAATAGTTTTTCTATGGATTCTTTGGGGTTTTCTATATATAAGATCATGTCGTCTGTAAACAGCGAGAGTTTTACTTCTTCGTTACCTATTTGGATTCCTTTTATTTCTTTTTCCTGCCGAATTGCTCTGGCCAGCACCTTCAGTACTGTGTTGAATAGGAGTGGTGAAAGTGGGCACCCTTGTCTTGTTCCTGTCCTCAGAGGGATGGCTTTCAGTTTTTGTCCATTGAGTATGATGTTGGCTGTGGGTCTATCATATATGGCCTTTATTATGTTGAGGTACTTTCCTTCTATACCCATTTTACTGAGGGTTTTTATCATAAATGGGTGTTGGATCTTGTCGAATGCTTTCTCTGCATCTATTGAGATGATCATGTGGTTTTTGTTTTTCATTTTGTTGATGTAGTGTATCACGTTGATTGACCTGCGGATGTTGAACCATCCCTGTGTCCCTGGTATAAATCCCACTTGATCATGGTGTATAATCTTTTTGATGTATTGCTGTATTCGGTTTGCCAAAATTTTGTTGAGGATTTTTGCATCTATGTTCATCAGTGATATCGGCCTGTAGTTCTCCTTCTTTGTGTTGTCCTTGTCAGGTTTGGGGATCAGAGTGATGTTGGCTTCATAGAATGTGTTAGGGAGTTCTCCATCTTTCTCAATTTTCTGGAACAGTTTGAGGAGAATAGGTATTAAGTCTTCTTTGAATGTTTGGTAGAATTCTCCAGAGAAGCCGTCTGGTCCTGGACTCTTATTTTTGGGGAGGTTTTTGATTACCGTTTCTATTTCCTTACTTGTGATTGGCCTATTCAGATTCTCCATTTCTTCCTGATTCAGTTTGGGGAGATTGTAGGAGTCTAGGAATTTGTCCATTTCTTCCAAGTTGTTCAATTTGTTGGCATATAGTTTTTCATAGTATTCTCTTATGATCTCTTGTATTTCATTGGTATCTGTTGTGATTTCTCCTCTGTCATTCCTAATTTTATTAATTTGCGATTTCTCTCTTCTTTTCTTGGTGAGTCTGGCTAGGGGTTTGTCAATTTTGTTAATTCTTTCGAAGAACCAACTCTTTGTTTCATTGATCCTTTCTATTGTCTTTTTTGTTTCAATATTGTTTATTTCTGCTCTTATTTTTATTATTTCCCTCCTTCTACTGACTCTGGGCTTTGTTTGTTCTTCTTTTTCTATATCTGTTAGGTGTCGTTTGAGGTTGCTTATGTGAGCTTTTTCTTGTTTAGTGAGGTGAGCCTGTATTGCGATGAATTTCCCTCTTAGGACTGCTTTTGCTGCATCCCAAATGTTTTGGTATGTCGTGTTCTCATTTTCATTAGTCTCCAGATAAAATTTGATTTCTTCTTTAATTTCTTCAATGATCCATTGTTTGTTGAGAAGCGTGTTGTTTAGTCTCCACATTTTTGCACCTTTCTCTGCTTTTTTCTTGTAGTTGATTTCTAGTTTAATAGCATTATGATCAGAAAAGATGCTTGATATTATTTCAACTCTCTTGTATTTATTGATGTTTGCTTTGGTTCCCAAAATATGGTCAATCCTTGAGAATGTTCCATGTGCACTTGAGAAGAATGTGTAACCTGCTGTTTTTGGATGAAGTGTTCTATATATATCTATTAAGTCCATCTGGTCTAATTTTTCATTTAATTCTATTATTTCCTTGTTGATTTTCTGTCTGGATGTTCTGTCCATTGGTGTTAATGGTGTGTTGAGGTCCCCTACTATTATTGTATTGTTGTTGATGTCTTCTTTTAGTTCTATTAAGAGTTGCTTTACAAATTTTGGTGCTCCTGTGTTGGGTGTGTATATATTTATAAGTGTTATGTCTTCTTGGTGGAGAGTCCCTTTTATCATTATATATTGTCCCTCTTTATCTTTCTTTATCTGTTTTGCTTTGAAATCTACCTTGTCTGATATTAGTATAGCGACACCTGCTTTCTTTTGTTCATTATTAGCTTGGAGTATTGTTCTCCATCCCTTCACTCTGAGTCTGTGTTTGTCTTTGGGGCTGAGGTGTGTTTCCTGGAGGCAGCATATTGTTGGATCTTGTTCTTTGATCCATCCTGCCACTCTGTGTCTTTTGATTGGGGAGTTCAATCCATTTACATTTAGAGTGATTATTGAGACGTGGGGGCCTACCACTCCCATTTTGTGTCTTGTTTTCCGGTTTTCTTCAGTTTCCTTTGTTTCTCGTCCCATGGTTTAATCTGTTCTGATGTAGAGCTGCTACTCTCTGTTGTTGTCCTTCTACTTATCTCCTCTGCTCTTGGTTTTGTAGCCCCTTTCCTTTTTTGGATTTTTCAGGAATGAGGGTTTTCCTGAGGATTTCCTGTAGAGGAGGTTTTGTGGCAATGAACTCCCTTAATTTTTGTTTATCTTGGAAAGTTTTTATTTCTCCATCGTATTTGAAGGATATTTTCGCTGGGTAGAGAATTCTCAGCTGTAGATTTTTGTCCTTCAGATTTTTGAATATATCATTCCACTCTCTTCTAGCCTGTAATGTTTCTGCTGAGAAATCTGCTGATAGCCTGATGGGGGTTCCTTTGTAGGTTAGTTTCTTTTGCCTGGCTGTCCTTAGTATTTTCTCCTTGTCGTTGACTTTTGCTAGCTTCACTACTATATGCCGTGGAGTTGGTCTTCTTGCATTGATAAAGTTTGGAGATCTATTGGCTTCTGTCACCTGAAGATCCATCTTTCTCACCAGATTTGGGAAGTTCTCAGCCATTATTTCTTTGAATAGGCTTTCTGCCCCTTTCTCCTTCTCTTCTCCCTCTGGAATACCTATAATCCTTACGTTGCATCTCCTAATTGTGTCTGATAATTCTCGGAAAGTTTCTTCATTTCTTTTTAGTCTTGCTTCTCTCTCCTCCTCTGCCTGAAGCAATTCTATATTGCCATCTTCCAAATTGCTAATTCTTTCCTCCATATTATCGGCCCTACTGTTCAGAGCATCTAGATTTTTCTTAATCTCCTCTATTGTGTTCTTCATTTCCAATATTTCTGTTTGGTTCTTCTTTATCGTATCAAACTCTTTTGTGACATAGCTCCTGAACTCGTTGAGTTGTCGGTCAGAATTCTCTCTTAACTCATTGAGAATTTTAATGATGGCTGTTTTGAAGTCATCATCATTTAGGTTATATATCTCATTTTCTTTGGGATTGTTTTCTATGTATTTGTTACTTTCTTTCTGTTCTGGAGATTTAATGTATTTTTTCATATTGCTTGATGTTGTTGATTTGTGCCTCCGCATGGAGATAGAGTTTAGTTGCTCCTTTCACTTGTTTCAGCTGCTGCGGTGGGGGAGCAGCTGTTTATACTGCACCAACCAGGAACCCTGTCCGCAGTTGCTAACTGGGCCTGGGCCCCTCCTCATAGCCACAGTGGCCCTTTGGATTCCCTCCTCTGCTGTGGGGGCCGTCACAGGGGGGCTTCAGGCTGCTGGTGCCTACTGTTGCAGCCCACTTAGATGTGCTCTCTCCTTGGGGTCTGCAACGGTGTTATGGGCTTTTCCAGTGGCCAGGGGTGGGATCACTTATATTTGTCGCTCCGTTGCTGTCGGCACCCACAAAATCTCACTTGTCCTCTATGGGTCGCAGGAGAGCTATTGGCATCTTCTACAGTCTGTGGTTAGTTCACCTAGCTATGCTGCTTTTGCCCTGGGGTCTTCCAACCTTGTGGCTGCCGGCTGGGTGCCTTCTACTGGTGCTGTGCAGAGGCTTTCCCTAAGGCTGCTGTGAGCCTGTAGGGTTTCCCCCTAGGCTACGAAGCTGGGTCTCTGGAACTCCCCCCAGCCCCAGTCCTCTCCGAGATCTCCAGCTATCCCTAGTCCCACGGGGCGGGCAACGGCAGCTGGGGGTCGCCCCACCCTCTGGGATTCTCTCGGGGACTCTCCCGGAGCCGTGAGTGCTGGGTGTGGCCCCTCTGCTAATGGCAGACAGAGAGTTTTGTCTGCTGCCCGGGCGGAACTCCGGAGCTTCCCCTCCGGGTCGCAGAGCCGGCCTTTGAAACTTCCTCCAGCCCCAGTCCTCTCCGAGATCTCCGGCAATCCCTAGTTCCACAGGGCGGGCAACGGCAGCTGGGGGTTGCTCCGCCCTCTGGGATTCTCTCCAGGCCTCTCCCGGAGCCATGAATGCTGGGCGTGGCCCCTCTGCTAATGGCAGACAGAGAGCTTTGTCTGCTGCCCGGGCGGAACTCCGAGGCTTCCCCTCCGGGTCGCAGAGCCGGCCTTTGAAACTTCCCCCAGCCCCGGTCCTCTCCGAGATCTCCGGCAATCCCTAGTCCCACAGGGCGGGCAATGGCAGCTGGGAGACCTCCGTACCCTCAGCGACTCTCTCTGGGACCCTCCGGGTGCCGCGAACACCAGGCGGGGTCTCCCCGCCAATGGCGGGGAGAGACTCTCCCCGCGGGCTCAGGTGTGCAACTCCAAAGTTTCCCTCTGCGTTTAGGAGTAATTGCGGGGGGTTTAGGTAGGGTTCTGGTCACCTGTTTCCACCGTCGCTCCTCTGTTATGTGCTCGCTCCTGCCCTAGATGTGTGTAGATCCTCTGGGGGCGTCCGTTGGAAGAAAGCCGCTTGTGGGTACTAGGCTGCCCGTCGGGGTCGGAGAGTTTTCACCTATTTCCACATCCTCCCGGAGGAAAGTCCGTCCGCCTTCCGATGTATAGTCGCGTGGGTATCTCAGACGTCCTGAGATGCTGTCTGGATATCCTTTGTCAAGCGATAAGTGTCCAAATAATTGTAGACTCGAAGGGGGAGAAACAAAGAGGACTACTCACGGCGCCATCTTGGATCTTCCTCAAATCTCTTTCCCTTTTAAAGCCATCTTATCCTTGCCTTTTGAAGATGACACTGCTAAGTTGCAGTCACCAGCAAGTAAACTAGGAGCTGTTTTCCCAGGAGTGGAGAGGGATTTATTCTGCTCCATCCACATGTTCTGGCCTGCTGTTTCTGCAAGAATTGTCAGGCGCCTGGTCAAGGTCAAGAAAACTGTCTGTGCCCCACATGCTAGGACTCAGCAAACTGGTTGAGGAAGGAAGTGATTCTGTGATCCCTTGAGCCAATCAAGTTCATCAAACCTCAGAGGCAGAGGTGAAGATGGGGAGCAGGAAGGGCCCCTGGAGGAAATGTCATCTAGATGTGCTTTGCTGTGAAGCTCTCAAAACTATTCATTTTTATCACAACATTTTCCATGCAGCTTTTAATCAGTGGTCCTATCCTTCCATTTAACAACATCGTTAGCACATTCTTTGGTGAGAAAGCTGCAGGGATGGAGAAATAGGGAGGCACCATGATGCTGCTGACCTCATAGGACAGTCAGCACCCAAGAAATAGAGACAGGTGGATGAGCAAACAACTTAGCTTTACACTCTCACACTCACACACTGTGCCTCAGTCTACGAAGGCTCCGAGGTGACTTGCAAGAAGATTAACAATAAATAAGAGACAAAATTTTAAATCATAGTATAAGAAAACATAGACACAATAGAGAGAGATGGTAGAAAGTTGAGAGTTACATATGGCTCAATACGGCAAAAACATAGCTATTAAAACTAAAATTGGAGGCAGCATCTTGACCACCAAGATAAAATCAGAAGTATGATTTATTACAAATAAATTGTTCTTGATCCCTTTCATTCAAATTATGTTAATTATTTAGGATAAATCAAAATTTTCTGCACGAGTGGGCCTAAATTTTTTTTTTACATGGAGCATCATAGAAAGAACAAAGCAACAGCTTCAAACCATGTCTGTAGTAGTGCAGGGGAGGGTTTGTACAGCGGTTTCTTATAGCATTCCCCAGTGTGAACAGACGGGCTGCTTAGGAAGGCCCTTCTGCTGCAGCAGCTAAACAATATAGAGTTCTCCAATGGTTGGTTCTGATGGCCTCAAGCTTTGACACAGATCAGAATTATCTGTGGAACTTGTTTAAAAAAAATAGATGCTTAGGCCCCTTACCATAGATTCAGATTCAGTGAATTGGAGTGGGTATTTGTTGTTGTTTTTTTTTTAAAGATTGGCAGATGAGCTAACAACCATTGCCAATTTTTTTTGTTTTCCTTCTTCTTCCCCCAAACCCCCCCCAGTACATAGTTGTATATTCTAGTCGTGAGTGCCTCTGGTTGTGCTACATGGGACGCCTCCTCAGCGTGGCCTGGTGAGTGGTGCCATGTCCACATCCAGGATCCAAATCAGTAAAACCCTGGGGCGCCAAAGCAGAGCACAAGAGCTTAACCGCTCGGCCATGGGGCCAGCCCCCCGGGGCATTTGTATTTTTAATAATTGCCCTGGGTGACACTTGTATCTGCCAAAGACTGAAAACCAGTGGTCTGTTATGGTCCTGGAACTTCATGAGCCTTGCCAGGCCTCTGGTTTCACCAGTCAGGGTCCTTCTGTGGGGCTTCTTTTTAGATTTGTTTAACATGTTGAGACACTTTAGGTAATTGCTTCAAAGGACACCCCATTGGACTTCCCCAAGTAAACAACCAAATCAATCATCTCCAGACATTTAAAGCTTTACTTTTATATACCAAATCAGCAAGTGCAAGAAAACTTCCCCCATGTCTTGAATTCTAGCAGATTTAAATTGTGTAGCATGAATTAAAGTTGTATTCATTAAACACTAGGAAGGTAATTATGTTTGGGAAGATATAAATGCTTTCCCCTGTGGCTATGAAGAAAGGCATATTAGAATCTCTACTGGATTCATTTCCCTTTCTCTTTGGAACTTTTCTCTTTCCAGGATACTTTCTTTGTGTCTACATGAGGCTCACAGTGCAGCAATTTGGCTGAAATGGCCAGTTGAAAATGAGTCAATTTGGTTAACAGAAGTTAATTAAATTAGTTGCTTATTAATTAAATAAGTAGCACATATGTTTAACAAAAACTGGCCTTAAAAACATACAAAATTGCTTGTACATGTGTACAAAAATTGTTCAAGAAATCATTAAATATTTTAGCAAAAATACATTTAAATATCCATGAATGGAGGTGGCTAATTATATCATGATACATCCACAGGATGAACAAATATGCAGTAATCAAAAGTAATCCATTCACCATAAAAAAGAACAAAGTACTGATACATGCCACAACATGTATGAACCTCAAAATTATTATGCTAAGAGAGGGGGGTGATGTCAACAAAATGGTGAAATAGGAGGCCACCAGCTTGCATCCCCCCACACAAATAACAACATGGCAACCATTCATGGATAAGGGTGCCTTTGTGAGAGCTTTGGGAACCAGATAGAAGGTTGCAAAACCCTGGTGAAGCCCCAAACCAAAGAGAGCTGCTTTGAGAAGCCATGCCCATGTCCCAGTGGCAGGCTTGTTGAATGTGGTCCCAGCTGCAGACTGAAAGCAGCCTCATCCCTCTGTGGACTTGGCTCTAGCCTCTCTTGGCCGTGGTCCTGTAACCAGCCCCAACTGCCAAGGGACCTAGGAGGAGCTACACTCATCCATGCCCCTGGCAAGAGGCTCACCGAACTTAGTCCCAGCTGCACATCCTGAATTGGCCCTGTGACCCAGCTCTAGCCCCACTCTACCATGGTACAGAGTCAGCCCTGCCTGCCCTAGGACACAGTGACACGAGTCTGTACCCTTGGTATCAGACCCACAGACCTCAGTCCTGACTTGGACCCTGAAGAAGTCCTGTGACTGGCTCCAGTCCCACTGTACTGCAGTGTCAGAGTTAGTTCTGCCTGCCCAGGGACCCACCCAGGGACCTGGAAGGAGCCACACCCACCTCACCCCTTGTAACAAACCTATTGGTGGCAGATCCAAAAGCAGCTATGAGACCTGGCTCCAGCCCTGCTTCACTGTGGTCCCAGAGGTAGTTCCTTCCACTTGGGGATACAGCAGGAACCACACTCACCTACACCCCCAGTAATAGTCCTGCCAGCCATGCACCCACCTGTGGGCCTGGCAACAGCTGCATGACCAAGCTCCAGCCCCATTCAACTGTGATTCCAGAGGCAGTCCCAGCAGAACAAGGTTTTTATCTGCCACAATGAGTCTGTAAAGAGGTGTTCGGTCCTTCAAATGCACAGACATCAATGTAAGCCTACACGGAAAAAAACAGGCAAAGGAAACTAATAAAGCACTAGTAACTGATCCCAAAGAAATATACATCTATGAACTGCCTAACAAAGAATTAAAGATAATTATCTTAAGGAAACCCAGTGAACTACAAGAAAGCATGGCCCACTCAACAAAATCAGGAAAACAATACATGAAAAAAATGAGAAGTTCCTCAAAGAGATAAAAATCATGAAAAAGAACCAAACAGAAATACTGGAGCTGAAGAATACAATGAATGAAATGAAAATGCAGCAGAGAGCTTCAACTGCATAGAAGAAAGAATCTGTAAAAAAAATAGAAGGAAAAAATCAGTGAACTTGAAGATTGGTCATTTGAGGAGGAAAAAAGAATTAAAAAAGTGAAAAAAGCCTAATGGTTTTATGAAATACTATAAAATAAACTAATATAGGCATTAAAGGAGTCCCAGAAGGAGAAAGGAGAGAAAAAGGGGCAGAAAACTGATTTAAAGAAATAATGACTGAAAACTTCCTAAATCTTGGGAGGGATATGGACATCCAGGTTCATGAAGCTCAAAAGTCTCCAAACAGGATCTACTCAAAGAGGTTATACTGATATCCATTATAGTTAAATTATCAAAAGTCAAAGACAAAAAGAATTTTGAAAGTAGCAAGATAAATATGACTTGTCACATACAAAGAAACACCCCTAAGTCTATCAACAAATTTCTCAGCAGAAATCTTGCTGCCACAAGAAAGTGAGATGATATATTCAAGTGCTGAAAGATAAAACTGTCAACCAGGAATACTATACCCAGAAAAGCTGTCCTTTATAAATGAAGGAGAGAGAAACACTTTCTCAGATGAATGAGAGGGAGTTCATCACCACCAGATTTGTCTTACAAAAAATGCTAAAGGGAGTTCTTCAAGTTGAAACAAAAGGAGGCTAATTAATAAATGAAAACATATGAAAGTATAAAACTTACTAGTAAAGGTAAGTATATGGTCAAATTCAGAATACTCTAATACTGTAATGGTGGTGTGTAAATCACTTATAACTCTGGTATTAAAGTTAAAAGATGAAAGTATTAAAAATATATAAAATAATTTGTTAATGGATACAAAATATAAAAGATGTAAACTGCGACATCAATAACATAAAATGTTGAGGGGGGAGAAGTAAAAATGTAGTTTTTGTATATGATTTAAGTTGCTATCAGATTAAAATAGGCTGCTATAACTATGGTAATCACAAGGAAAAAAAATCTCTAGTTGATACACAAAGAGAAAGAGAAAGGAATCAAAGCATACCACTAACAAAAAATCGAGTGACATAGGAAGACAGTAAGAGAGAAAGAAAGGAACAAAAGAACTACAAGACAATTACCAAACGGGCAATAATAAGTCCTTACCTATCGATAATTACTTTAAAGATAAATGGATTAAGTTCTCCAATCAATAGAGTGACTGAATGGATAAAAATAAAAAGCAAAAAACCTAGATCCAAGGTCCAGCCCAGTGGGGCAGTGGTTATATTTGCATGTTCTGCGTCAGTGACCTGGGGTTCACTGGTTCAGATCCTAGGTGCAGACCTATGCACTGCTCGTCAAGCCATGCTGTGGCAGGCCTCCCATATATAAAGTAGAGGAAGATGAGCATGGATCTTAGCTCAGGGCCAGTCTTCCTCAGCAAAAAGAGGAGGATTGGCAGCAGATGTTAGCTCAGGGCTAACCTTCCTCAAAAATAATTAACTGATTAATTAATTATTTAAAAGAAACATAAAAAAACTAGATCCAATTCTATGCTGCTTACAAGAGACTCACTTTTGCTTTAAGGAAACACATAGGCTGAAAGTGAAGGGATAGAAAAAAGATATTTCATGTAAATGGTAACCAAAAGGGAGCAAGGGTGACTATATTTATATCAGACAAAATATACTTTAAGTCAAAAACTGTCACAAGCGACAAAGAAGGCCATCACATAATCGCAAAGGGTAAGTTCAACAGGAAGATATAAAATTATAAATATAAATGCACCTAGCATCGAAGCACCTAAATGTATAAGGCAAGCATTGACAGATCTGAAGGGAGAAATAGACAGCAATACAATAATTGTAGGAGACATCAATACACCACTCTCTAATGGATAGATCATCCAGACAGAAAATCAATAAGGAAACAGCAGAACTGAACAACACTATAGACCAAATGGATCTAACAGACATATACAGAACTTTATACCCAACAGCAGAAGAATACATATTCTCATGCATACATGAAGCATTCTCCAGGATAGCTCACATGTTAGGTCACAAAACAAGTTTTAACAATCTCAAGAAGAATCATTCCAAGTATCTTTTCTGACCACAATGGAATGAAACTAGAAATCAATAAAAGCAAGAAAATGAGAACATTCACAAACACATGGAAACTAAACAACACACTCTTGAACAGCCATTGGGTCAAAGAGGAGATCAAAAGGGAATTAAAAAATATCTTGAGACAAAGGAAAATGAAAACGCAACATACCAAAACTTATGGCATGCAGTAAAAGCAGTTTTAAGAAAGAAGTTTATATCAATAAATTCTTACATTACAAAAGAAGAAAGATATCAAATAAACAACTTACCACCTCAAGGAACTAGAAAAAGAACAGTCTAAGCCCAAACTTAGCAGAAGAAAAGAAATAATAAAGATTAGAGCAGAAATGAATCAAATAAAAAAAATAGAAAAAAATCAGCAAAAGTAGGAGTTGGTTTTTTTTAAAACTTGAACAAGATCTGCAAGGTCTTATCTAGACTAATTTAATAAAAGAGAGAGAAAACTCAACTAAAATCAGAAATGAAAGAGGAACTATTACAACAGATGCCTCAGAAATAAAAAGGATCACAAGGAACTATTATGAACAATTATATACCAACAAAATGGATAGTCTAGAATTTATGGATAAGTTCCTAGAAACATACAACCTACAAAAACTGACCAAGATTTTTGAAATAGAAAGCCTGAATAGACCAACAAAAAATAAGGAGATTGAATCAGTAATCAAAAAATTTCCAAAAAATAAAAGCCCAGGATCAAATGGCTTCATGGTTGAATTTCACCAAACATTTAATGAATGAATACCTATCCTTCTAAAAACACTTCCAAAAAAATAGAAAAAGAGGGAACACTTCCAAACTCATTTTATAAGACTAGTATTACCCTGATACCAAAGCCAGATGAAGACACAACAAGAAAAGAAAACTACAGGCCCATATCCTTGATGAACATAGATGCAAAAATCCTGAACAAAATTCTAGCAAATCAAATTGAACAGCACATTAAAAGGATTATATACCATGACCAAGTGGGATTTATCCCTGGGATGCAAGGGTGGTTCAACATAAGCAGATCAACCAATGTGATACACCACAGTAAGAAAATGAAAGAGAAAACTGCATGATCATCTCAACAGACACAGAGAAAGCATTTGAAAAAGTTCAACATCCATTCATGATTAAAATTTCTCAACAGAATGGGTACAGAAAGAACTTACCTTAATACAATAAAGGCCATTATATGAAAAGCCCACATCTACCATCATAATCAATGAGGGTAGGGGGAGGAGTTGAAAGCTTTCCCTCTAAGATCCAGTAAAAGGCTAGGATTCCCACTCTCACTACTTCTATTCAACATAGTACTGGAAGTCTTGACCAGAGCAATTAGACGAGAAAAAGAATAAAAGACATCCAAATCAGAGGAAGAAGTAAAATTGTCTCTGTTTGCAGATAATATGTTCATATATGTAGAAAACCCTAAAGATTCAACAAAAAAAAAACATTAGAGCTAATAAACAAACTCACTAAAGTTGCAGGGTACAAAATCAACACAAAAAAATCAGTTGCATTTCTAAACACAAACAATAAACTGTATGAAAAGGAAATTAAGAAAACAACCCCATTCACAACAGTAACAAAAAGAATAAAATACTTAGGAATAACCCTAGCCAGCGAGGTGAAAGACTTGTACACAGAAAATTCTAAAACATTGATAAAGGAAATTAAAGAAGACTAAGGTAAATGGAAAGACATCCCATGTTTATAAATTGGAAGAAATAATATTGTTAAAATGTCCATACTACCCAAAGTGACCTACAGATTCAGTGTAATCTCTATTGAAACCTCAACGGCATTCTTTACAGAAATAGAGAAAACAGTCCTAAAATTCATATCAAACCACAAAAGACTTCAAATAGCCAAAGCAATCTTGAGTAAGAAGAACAAAGCTGGAGGCATCACTCTTCCTGATTTCAAAATATATTGCAAAGCTACAGTAATCAAAACAGTGTGGTACTGGCACAAAAACAGACATAATAGGCCATTGGAACAGAAAAGAAAGCCCAGAAATAAATCCATAAATCCACAGTCAAGTGATATTTCATAAGGGTGTCGTTAACACACAAGGGGAAATCATAGTCTTTTCATTAAACGGTGTTGGGAAAATCTACATTCAGAAGAATGAAATTGAACCCTTATCTCACACCACATACAAAAATCAACTCAAAATGGATTTAAGACTTAAATGTAAAATCTGAAACAGTAAAACTACTAGAAGAAAACATAGGGAAAAGGCTTGTTGACACTGGTCTGTGCAATGATGTTTTGGATATGACACCAAAAGCACAGGTGACAGAAGCAAAAATAGACAAGGGGGTTACATAAAACTAAAAAAGCTTCTGCACAGCAAAGAAAACTCTCAACAGATTAAAAAAAGCAACCTATGGCACGGGGAAAATATTTGCAAACCATATATCTGATATGGGGTTAATATCCTACCCTAATAATAACAATAATAATAAACAAATAACTAAGCGTCACTTATTGAGCTGATTATTTTGCCAAGCACTGTGCTTGGGTCACCGTAAGGGTTGACTGGGTCTCATGAACCAGGCTTTACAACTGAAGATACTGAGACTCAGATCAGAAAAGTAACAACACAATTTTTGTGGGGAGGTTTGGTGGTAAGACCCTGGCTATGGAGTCAAACTCATCTACAAAGCATTCCAGGGAAACGATAGTCTCTCTAACACCCAAATGGCTGGCTCTTCCCACATATTGGCCCAATGTAGGACCAACAATGGGCGAACTGGCTGAGTAGATGGCTTCAATTTGTCCTTTATGCTGTCATGTGGACACAGACTAAAGTCCTTTAGTGTGTAGAGTCCACAGCTCCTCCCTGAGATGTCTTGGGGTCCTGAAATACCATTCTCGCCTGCCAAGCTCTTCTTCCCAGGGTCTGACCCTCTCAAAGGCAGGATCCTCACAATAGCCACCCAAAGTAGAGAACTCCAAAATCCTTCTGCTCTCATTCTTTAAAGGTAATCTGGACTTGGAGAAATGCATTAGGAGCTGGACTCACAGTACAGGAAAGAGCACTGTGTGATGAGTCAGGGACCTGAGGCCTGGCTCTGTGGATTGACTTTGGAAAGACAATCAGCCAACCCAGGACATGGTTTCTATATTATTCAGGGTTCTACAGACTAACAGAGTCATAGACCAATATAATTTATTGTAGGAACTGGCTTATGTGATTACGGAGGCTGAGAAGTCCCACAATCTGCTGTCTGCAAGCTGGAGACCCAGGAATGCTGGTGGTGTAGTTCAGTCTGAGTTCGAAGGCACGAGAACAAGTGGGCAGAAGGATGACCCAGCTCAAGCAACCGGAACAAATTTGCTCTTCCGCTGCCTTTCGGTTCTAGCCAAGCCCTCAATGGCTCGGATGATGCCTTTCCCCTCCACCCCCATGTGGTGAGGGTGATGTCCTTTACTCAGTCTACCAATTCAAATGCTAATCTTTTCCAGAAACATCCTCACAGACACACCCAGAAATAATGTTTTACCAGCTATCTGGGCATCCCTTAGCCCAGTTAAGTTGACACATAAAATTAACCACCACAGTCTCCTTTCTTGTAAAATCATAAAGTTGGAATAAATGATCTATAAACTTTGCTTTCTCCGGAGCCAGCATTCTGTGATTCTGCTTCTAACTCCATTGCCCAGAGTGTCCTGCTGCCCCTGCCCCTGCCGCTGCCCCCCCCCCCGGCCCTTTTCTGTGTCCACTGTAGTTGAGAGCCCTGAACATTTGAGACAGCAGTTGCCATGTTGTTCCCTGAGCCTGGTACATCTGCTCACCCTCCTGGGCATGCTGACTTTTGGTTCTTTACAAAAAGGTGTCTGGGAGAAGAGACGGGCCTTGGTTTGATCAGACAGCCCTTGCTCTGCGGACCCAAAACCACTGCTTGGAAAATCACAGGTAAAGCCTGTGCAGTATCATTAGTGTGAGTCAGCAGGGTGTTGTTCAGGCCCAGCGTAACAGGGAGAGCGAAGGGTGTAATTTGCTTGAATGCACACACTCTCCTGCAGAATAATTACTTTGCAGCCCACACACTTTTTGGGGCCCAGAATTCCTCTTGAACCAAACACAGCCTTCTTTGTCATCTTTTGTCTGAAGAAAGACAGCTGCTCCACAGTCAGGAATGGAAGGGTGAAAATGAATGGAAAAACAAGTCAGGCAGGGAAGCAGGATGTTTTTTGCATCATTTGCTGCTCAAAGGCTTTCTTTGCCATTGGGATGAGTGGATGTCCACACGCTTCATTGTTTTGTACTTTGATACAAGCCCAAGCAGGAGACCTCTCTAGCTTCCAAGCAAGTCAGTTTGGCAGAAGGATGGTGCTGCTGGTAGAATATGAAACTTTCACCTGTACTGTGTCTCCCAACCTTTTAGACTATGCCTAAGGTTCCTCCCCCACCTTGGTCTGTTACCACCTGTGGTCTATGTTATGAATCTTGACTTGGAAAAACATGTAAGATGCTGAACTCACCATAGAGGAAAGAGCACTGCATGGGGGTCGGGGGCCTGACTCCTGGTCTGTGGGTTGACCTTGGAAAAGCAATTAGCCACTCCAGGCCTTGATTTCCTTTCTTGTAAAAACAATTGGGTTAGAATAAACAACCTGTGAAATTTGCTCTTTCCAGAGCCAACATTCCGTGATTCTACTTCTGCCTCCACTGGCCAGAGTGTCCTACCGACCCTGACTCTGCCTCTGCCTCCTTGTCTCTTTCCTATGTCCACTGCAGTTGAGAGAGCTGGATATTTGAAGACGTCAAAGACATACTACTATTGAATACACACTGCCATGGTTTCAGTGATTTAACATGATCCAACATACAAGTACAAAAAATATCAGCCCAGTGAAATTACAACCATTATGCTTTCTTTACTGTTCATGTGATAATGAATATTGAGCCTCTCCTTTGGGCCTAGCTTGGCACTAGGCACTATTGGGTGTATCTAAAGAGAATGCGACGTGGCCCCTGCCTAGAGAAAATTGAAGGTTCACTTGAAGATGTTCAACTCTCATAAAATAAGGAAGGAATAATTGAGCATTAGTATGTGGGCCAACACAGGAGAATAAAAGAAGTTCAAAGGGGGAGGACGCATGTGGGCAGACGTGGAAAGAAGTGTTTGGGAGCAAGGTGGGGCCAAGGCTGGGCTTTCAAGAATGGATGGAATCTGGATGGACAGAAAGAACCCCAGAGAGAGAGAGACAGGAGGAGAAACACCCCAGTGTTGAGGAGCAATGAAGATCCTGCGCTCTCTGGAGAAGAGATCACATGTTGGAAATGAGGCACAGTAATACAGAGGTGGTTATAACCATATGAGTATAGCACTTTGCTCATTAAAGAACTCTTTTATCTGAGTTATGTCATTTAATTCTGATAACATTGCTCTGAGTTGATTTTACTATCGTTTTTGCAGATGAAGAAACTGTGACTCAGAGGTTATATAACTTGCCATAGTCATGGCACTAATAAAAGTGGTAGAAGCAGAAGCCCATGGCTTCTAAAGTTAAGTCAGTTTTCCTTTTATTATGCAATGCTTTGAAAGGCAGATTATACTGGGCCTTAAATGATAGACCAGACACCAGGGAGAAAGGTCTGAGACCCTAGACTCACAAAGGTTATCATCATAACTTCTGTTTTCTCAATTTGTCCCTACAATTTTTACCTGGCGGCTTGACTCAGCATGGAGTCATGGGTTTCTGAGAGGTGCTATTGGAGGGCAGACAGGGCAGGGCACTCTTTGAAAGCGAAGGATCAGTCTGACTAAGAATTTTGAGATAGGCTGGATCAATAGTGGAGGAGGAAAACTCAGCTGCAGGAAATTAATTCATGTGGATCTTACCACTGCAAAATTTTTTCACATATCAAGTAGTTTATTGAGTGCCTACTATGTGCTAGGTACTATGCTGGGTACTGGGTTTTCTTCTTCAATGTCATGGTCAGTCATTCCAACAATGCCTCACCATCTTACAACACTTTCCTTCCAGGTCCCTCCACTGTTCAGACATTGAATTATAAACTCATCCAGCAAATGTTTGCTGAGCACCTATAATATAACAGGCCCTATGATAGGGTTTGAGGAAATATACAACAAGAGAGATGTTTCCAACTTCTGCTACAGGAATGAAAAAATTAAATAATGGGATAGACTCGAAATCAAAGGCTCTGAAATAGACACAAAGTAGATATTGAAATTTGATACATAATTGGAATGGCATTCAAAATCAATGGATAGTTCTGAGATAGTAAACAATCTGGAAGGCCTTAAACTTGGATCCCTACCTGTATAATAAATAGATTCCAGATGGACTAAGGAGTGATATAAAGAAGAAAAGAAACCATAAGAAGAACTTGTAAGATCATGTTTCTCTTCTCTTAGGATACGAGAGACCTTTCTAAGCATAAAAGCAAGGGAAGAAATCATATAAAAATATCAACAGCTCTAACTTCACAATTTAAAAAAAAATGTTCATACAAAGAAAAATACTATAAATAATATTGATGGAGGTCTTCCAGGGCAATTTGATGCTGTGAGTTCACAGTTGAATGATGCTGTTTGCTAGAAACTCAGCAATGATGGATAAAACACGAAAGTGAAAACTAAAAGATAGATTGGGGCTCAACTACAAGATAAACATCTTCACGGATTGGACACAACAGAAACACAAGCTGAAGCCATGGGCTTGCTGGACCCTGGGTCCAGATCAGGTTGTGAGGGTTATCTAAGTAAAAATCACTGCTGTTTGAAGATCAGAGCTGAAGAGACGCCTACTGAACATGCTCATGAAAGGACCCCAAAAACAAAAGGCTACAAAATGCTGCTGAAGGAAAACATTTTCAGATCATACATCTGATGAGGGACTTGTATCTAGATTATATAAAAAATTCTTACAACTCCACAATAAAAAGACAAATAACCCAATTAAAAATGGTCAAAAGACCTGAATAGACATTTCTCCAAAGAAGATACTCAGGCAGCCAATGAACACATGAAAGGGTGCTCAATGTCATTAGTCATCAGGGACATTCAAATTAAAACCACAGTAAGATACCACTTCACACCCCCTAGGATGGTTCTAATAAAAACAATGGGCAACAACAAGTGCTAACAAAGATATGGAGGAAATGGAATCCTCATATATTGCTCATGGGAATGTAAAATGGTGCAGCTGCATGAAAAACATTTTGGCAGTTCCTCTAAAAGCTAAGCCTAAAGTTAGCATATGACAAAGTAATTCCACTCCTAGGCATATACCCCAGAAAACTGAAAATAATTGTCCATATAAAAACTTGTACAGGGGCCGGCCCCGTGGCTGAGTGGTTAAGTTCACCTGCTCTGCTGCGGCAGCCCAGGGTTTCTCTGGTTCGGATCCTGGGCGCAGACATGGCACCATTCATCAGGCCACATTGAGGTGGTGTCCCACATGCCACACTAGAAGGGCCCACAACTAAAATAGACAACTACATACTGGGGGGATTTGGGGAGAAAAAGCAGAAAGAAAAAAAAAAAGATTGGCAACAGTTGTTAGCTCAGGTGCCAATCTTAAAAAAAAAGAACAAACTTGTACAGAAAGGCTCATAGCAGGTGCTAGGGACTGAATAGTGTCCCTTCTGAATTCATATGCTGAAGCCCTGCCCTCCAGCATGAGGGTATTTGGAGGTGGAGCCTACAGGAGATAATTAGATTTGGATGAGCTCATAATGGTGGGGCCTCCCTGATGGGATTAGTGCCCTCATAAAAAGAAACACCAGAGAGCTTACTCTCTTTCTGTCTACCATGTAAGGACACAGTAAGCCAGGAAGGCAGTTCTCACCAGGACCCCATTATCCTGCCACTTTGATCTCAGACTTCCAGCCTCCAGAATTGTGAGAAATGAATTTCTGTTGTTTCAGCCACCTAGTCTATAGTATTTTGTTATGGCAGCCTGAAATGACTAAGATAGATTTTAGTAGGAAGAGGGCTGCTGCTGTAACAAATCCCTAAACATGTGGAAGCAATTTTGGAACTGAGTAATGAGTAGAGGCCAGAAGAATTTTGAGGTGCATGCTAGAAATATGGATGTTACAATTTTGACACTAATTCCAGTGTGTGGGTTTTTTCCCCACACCAAGCAATTCTCTGACGCTAGCTGGGTGTCCTACAATTCAGCTCAATTCTGACACTGCCTACCTGAAGATAGCATCATATTCCACAGGTAAAGGGCTCAGTCCCATGAGACTGCCCATGCTTCAGATGCCAATCGCAAGTCCCAGTTGTTAACTGTGCTTCTGACTGACTGGCTGTAAATGAGAGGTTCCTACAACCCCCGCCTTGGGTTTGATTAGTTTATTAGAGCAGCTCATGGAACTCAGGAAACAGGTTTACACACTAGATTACCAGTTTATTACAAAGGATGCTAAAGGATAACAAATCAACAGCCAGATGAAGAGCTACATAGGGTGAGGTCCTGAGCAAAGGAACTCTATCTTCATGGAGTTGGGGCCTGGCACAGTGGCACATGGATGCATTCTGGTTCACTCATTTGGCAGCTCTTCAAACTCTATCCTTTTGTGTTTTTATGGAGGCATCATTACGTAGGCACAATTGAGTAAATCATTGGCCATTGGCAATTGAACTCAATCTCCAGCCCCCCTTCCCTCCTTAGATGTCCAGGGTTGGGACTGGAAGTTCTAATCCTCTAATCACATGGTTGGTTCCTCTGTCAACTAATCTCCATCCTTGGATTACTTAGGGGCTTTCCAAAAGTCACCTCATTAACATAAGAAAGACACCTGTATAGCTATCATCACTCAGGAAATTCCAAGGGTTTTAGGAATTCTGTGCTAGGAACAGGACAATGAGCAAATATCTATTTCTTATTATAAATCACAATATCACAGATGTTAATGGCAATTCTGGTGAGGTCATGGAAATGAGAAACATGTCACTGAAAACTGGAGCAAAGGCAATCCTTGTTATAAAGTGGCAAAGAACTTGGCTGAACTATGTTCTAGTGTTCTGTGGAAGGTAGAATTTGTGAGTGATATAATTGGCTATCTAGCTGAGGAGATTCTAAGCAAAGTATTGAAGGAGCAGCCTCATTCCACCTGACTACTTACAATAAAATACGAAAGGAGAGAGATGAATTGAAGAAGGAATTGTTAACCAAAAAGGAATGAGAACTTGAAGATTTGGAAAACTCTCAGCCTATACATATTGCAAAAAGTAAGAAAACTTGTTCTGAAGAGAATACTAAGCATGTGGCAGAAGAGATCACGGGTGCAACTCATGGACTTAATCAGCTATCTCAGCAGAAGCCAAAAGAAATAGAGATGGTATTATACTAGCAAAGACACTTCCAGTTTGAACTAAAGGGGACAGAGAAAGAAGGACTGAATGTAAGAAGGCTGTCAGATTCTTGGATTCTCCAGGACTGGACTATAGAGATATTCATCTACAAATGTGCACTATTCTTCATAAAAACAGAAGAATGACCCCAGAGGCAATCAGAGATCATAAGAGCTGCCTTCTTGGTTTCAAAGAGTGAGGTCACTGCCTCAATTTCAACAGGCCAAAGGGCCTCCACCCTAGAGCTTTGGGGGTGGGGCCACCCAGAGCCTTGGAGGCAGGACCCCAGCCTGGCAGAGCCTTGGGGGCGCAATCTCTGCCTAGCAGAGCTGAGGGGGCAGGATTGCCACCTGAGTGAGTCGTAAAGGTAGAACTGCCAACCCAGTGGTTCTGGATAGTGAGATATCAAGCCAAAGTAGGATTATTTTCAAGCCTTGAGACCTAATGGAATTTGCCTTGCTAGGTTTTGGACTTGCCTGGGACCTGTCATGCTGTCTTTCTTTCCTATTTCTCCCTTTTGGAATGGGAATGTCCATTCTATGCCTGTCCCTCAATTGGATTGCACATAATTTATCTGGTTTCACAGGTTCACAGCTGGAGAGGACCTTTCCCTCAGGATGAATAATACCTTGAATTGTACCCATATCTGATGATATTTAGATGAGACTACGGACTTCAGACTTTAGAGTTAATGCTGGAATGACTTAAGATTTTGGGGCCTGTTGAAGTGAAATTAATGTATTTTGCATGTGAGAAGAACATGAATTTTGGGAGGCACAGAATGCTATGGACTGAATTATGTCCCTCTTAACGTTCATATGTTGAAGCCCTAACTCACAATGTGATAGTATTTGGAGATGGGACCTTTGGGAGGTGATTAGGTTTAGATGAGGTCATGAGAATAGAGCCCTCCTGATGGGATTAGTGCCTTTATAGGAAAAGACACCAGAGCACTCGCCCTCTCTCTACCACGTGAGGATACAACAAGAAGGCAACCATGTGCGAGCCAAGAAAAGAGCCCTCACAAGAAACTGACCATGTTGGCACCCTGATCTCAGACTTTTAGCCTCCACCCAGTCTATAGTATTTAGTTACAGCAGCCTGAGATGACTAAGACAGTAGGATTGTTCATGAATCAAAGAGCGGAAACAACCCAAAAGTCCATCAGTTGGTGAGTACATAAATAAAATGTGGTATAGCCACATAATGGAATATTATTGAGCCATAAAAAGGAATGAGGTACTGATATATGCTACACTATGGATGGAGCTAGAAAACATTATACTAAGTGAAAGAAGGCAGACATAGAAAGCCACATATTGTATGATTCCAATTATATGAAACATTCAGGATAGGCAAATCCACAGAGACAGAAAGAAGATTAGTGGTTGCCAGGGGCTGGAGGTAGGAGGGGATGAGGAATGACTGCTAAGTGGCACAGGCTTTCTTTTCAGCTTGGTAAAATTGTTGTGGAACTAGTGGTGATGGCTGCACAACTTTGTGACTATGCTAAAAACTACTGAGTTGTATGCTTTGCAAGTATGAATTTTATGATTTGTGAATTATATCTCAATGAAACTATTATTTAAAAAATGCTGCCCAAGGGCTATCGCTCCTGGTAAGTTGTAAGCCTGGGTAAGAAGGTGAACACAGACTTGACCTCCAGATTAGGAGGCTAGCCAAGGCTTGAGTCAGCTCTGGGACTGGATGCGTGTGGCCCTAATATCAACACAAGGCCTGGTTCTGGGTGAGGATCCTGGAGGATCAGGTGAGGCAACTACAAACCACTAGGAAAGAAGAAATAGATAAATGAAAACAAAACAAAAACAAAGCCCATAAAAACTAGACTGTAAATCAAAATATCAAAATACAAGAAAAATTTATCTAGCGGGAGACAACCAATGAAATCAACATTCAGAACTGAACACAAATTCACTCACGTGAAGTTTAATTTATGTAACAGTCTGATAAAAACTTATAAACATATGTTATTAGGATGCTCAAAGAGAAAAATGAACACAGGTTTTACATTTAAAAATCAAGAAATTACAAAATAAAGCAAGCAGAACTGAAAAGAAACAAGTAGAAACAAAAAAGAATCAGTTAGGGGCCGGTTCCATGACCAAGTGGTTAAGTCTGCACGCTCTGCTTTGGCGGCCCAGGGTTTCACCAGTTCAGATCCTGGGTGTGGACATGGCACTGCTCATCAAGCCATGTTGAGGTGGCGTCCCACATGCCACAACTAGAGGGACCCACAACTAAAATATACAACCATGTACTGAGGGGATTTGGGGAGAAAAAGCAAAAAAAAAAAAAAAAAAAGAAGAAGAAGATTGGCAACTATAATTTTACAAAATGGAAACAGAGGGAGAATTAATTAATTGGAAGATAGAATTGAGGGGCCAGCCCCATGGCCAAGTGGCTAAGTTCACGCACTCTGCTTGGGCTGCCCAGGGTTTCATGGGTTGGATCCTGGGCATGTACCTAGCTCTGGTCATCAGGCCATGCTGAGGCGGCATATCACATGGCACAACCAGGAGTACCTACAACTAGAATATACAAGTATGTACTGGGGGGCTTTGGGGAGAAGAAGGAAGAAACAAAAAGAGAGAAGATTGGCAACAGATGTTAGCTGAAGTGCCAATCTTTTAAAAAAAAAAACAAACAAGGAGGATAGAATTGAGAAATTCATACAAAACACACCATAGAAAGGAAAAGGGATGCCAAACGTGAAAGAGCAGTTAAGAGACACGGAGGATAAGTTGAAATACTTCAACATTCAACTGGTAGGAATTCTAGGAGTTTCAGAACAAAAGAATGGTGGGAGTAATGGAGAATGCATTTTTCTAGAGAAATTATTCATAGAAATTTTCTAGAATTTTGTAAAAATTTTCTTCAATTTGGAAATGTAGTCTAAGTATTGAACAGAATCAAATTGCACAGAAAGCTCAGGAACATACCCTTAAGTATATGGAAAGTCAACATATGAAAGAGCACCATAAATTAATGGAGAAAAAACTATTTGTGGAGAAATATGGAAAATACTATGTTTTTACTGCATACTGTAAACCAAATAAATTTTAAATGGACTAAAAATCTAAATTTCAAAGGCAAAGCTTTAAAACCTTTAGAAGCAAACATAACATAATATTTTCATAACCTTTCTATGTGGAGGATCTATTTTAAAAAAAGCACAAACCATAAAAGAAAAGATTGATACATCAGACTACGTTAAAATGTAAAACTTCTTCATAATCAAGATACAACAAAGAAAGTTAAAAGACAAACCACAAATGGAAAGAAGATATTTACAACATACAAAATAGACAAATCATTATTTACAGAACATTTAAGGAATGTCTACTACCAATACAAAAAGATAATCCAATGGAAAAACGGACAAGTAATGAACAGGTAATTTATAGAAGAGGAAATCTGAGTTATGAATAAACATATGAAAGGATTCTTGATCTCAGAAGTAAACATGGGAGTACACATTAAAGTAACAATGAATGTCATTTCACAGCTATTTGATTGGCAAAATTAAATACTGAGTGTGGGTGAGAATATGGAGGAAGAGAAGAGAAACTGTATTACCCTGCTAGGAGGAGTGCAAATTGACATAAAACTTTGGAGGTGAGTTTGATTGTATCTAGTAAAGCAAAAGATTTTTATACTACACAGGAAACAAATTCTCACATAGGGCTAAAGGAGACATATTTATGAATACTCATTGCAAAATTGTATCAAATAGTAAGAAAAAAAAGGAAACAATATAAGTATTCAATCCATTTACAGGAGAATGGATAAACCATTTGTGGCATGCTAACATAGTAAAATATACTGTAGCTAAAACAAATGAACTACAGCTACATGTATCAACAGTGAGAAATTTTGGAAAAATGTTGAATCGAAAGAGCAAGGTGCAGAGACGTGTATACCAAATACATATTATATATATATAAAATTTCATAATATATATTATGTATATAATGTAAGTTTAAAACATGGAAAACAATATCATTAAAAATCTGTGGCTATCTAAATTTGTAGCAAATCTATGGAATGAAATCACTGATGTCATGATAGTGGTTAACTGAATGGGGAAGTAGAGAATGGTTTGGGATTGAGGGGGGTGGGGACACGGAGATCTCAAGTTTATCTGCAAAATTTTATTTCTTTAAAACAAACCTGAACTAAATAGAGAATAACATTAAGATTTTATAAAGCAAAGTAATGGGTGTTTATTTTATTTTTTTAAAATTTTGGTATATGTTTTAAATGTTTTATAATGAAAATATTAAAAAAAAAAAACCCAAACACTCCAGTACTAATAGATAAAATATAAATTGGGAAAGAAAAATTGCAAAGTGTCAGACAGATGATTGGGGTTCTTATCATATAAACTACTCTTCTGAAGAAATGAAAATGAGATGAGCACACGAGAGGAAGGTTGAGTAACAGCATTGACAGGCAATTTGCAAGAAGAGAAATAAAAGTGACTTTGAACTTATGAAAGCAAGTTCAATATCACTACAAAAATGCAGACTGAAGCCGCAATGAAATACAATTTTTTAATCTACCAAATTCTAGAAATTTATCCTTAGGAAGTGGCCGGGAATTCGCATAAAACTTTATTTTCAGGGATATTATTCATGGTTAATTGTAGTGGTGAAAAAAAATAGAACAATAGAGTGTGTGCATCTCTCCCAGCCAGCAATCTAGAAGTTCTTGATTTGTTTTATCCTTTTACCCGCTATCACCAAACACTGAGGTCTGCTTACTAAATTCAATGTCACACATTTTTTCTTCCCATTTTAGCATCTGTGAAATTGGATGCGTCTTACAGTCACTGCCGGCCAGGGGGCAGTCATGATGTAGTTGTCATTGTCTAAATATGCTCATCAAAATTTGCAAAATACATAGGTGTCACATTCTTCTCATAAGCTTCATATGTGCTATATAAACTGTATACTCGCAAATGAGCTCAGAAACACACATTCCTCTCAAAAGTGCCATCTTAGTGCAAGTTCGAGCAAATTAAGATGGATCTGAGTGTGTTAAGTGAAAACAAGGTGAAAATCACACATTTATATCTAAGGTAATTTCCTAAGGTGACATAGAACAAATCTCAATGAAACTAAGCAGACGGTTTAAAATGAGCAAGAAATGACACTTCTAATTTAAATGAAATGTGAGTTAGAGTAAGTTTAGACAAAACTAAGCAGTTTATGTCAAACAAACTCAGAATCTATCATTCTTCTTAAAACCAACTTCTCACAAGGCATTAGGGCAAGTTTTAGTTGATACTGAACAGTTTATATGAAACCAAGCTCAAAATCACTTGCTCACCTCAAACAAAACTTCTTCTTGCTCGTTAGAGCTCATTAATATGTACCTAAACAGTTTATATTAAATGAAGAGCAGACTCAAATATTATTCTTAATAGTAACATCTTGGGGTGAGTTAGAGTGTGTGTAGTTGAAACTGAGAAGTGTATGTGAAATCATGCTCCAAATCCCTCATTCATTTCAAACGAAACTCGCAAGCTTCATAAACTCTGTATGTGCAAACAGACAGAAGAAATGTTCCTGGCTCTGGTTATCAAGAGATCATTGGATCCAGTGACCCTTTGTTGCTTATCCCTTTATACTCAGATTTGGGTTGCTTTGGATGAAAAGGATAATCTTAGCAGCTCCTTGCAGAAAGCATTTTAGGGACACATTGAGGAGGATTTATTGTTCGAAAGGAACGTACAAACAGCGATGGGAGACAACGAATTAATGTTCTCGTTGTGTAAAGAGCCTATGAAAGTCTATAAAAAAAACCGTGAGTCTCCAACAGATGAGTGGGCCAAGAAGAGAGAGCTCGCAAAGGAGGATATACAATCAGCCAAGAAACATTTGAAACAAATATAACCTCACCGAAAATCAGAGGAATGCGGACTAGGACAAGAAGTTAATTTTGCCTATCAAATTACCAAAGATTTAAATGATCAGCTATCCATTGTTGCTCAGGTTACAGCTACAACAGGAACTATTATGTCCTCCTTCTGGGAGGTTTCATTGAAGCAGCCTTTCTGGAAAGCACTTTGCCAATATGTAAAAAAGAGCCTTAAAAACATCAATACCTTGCTCATTTATGCAAAACCAAAAAATACAGGAGGATAAACTGCAAAGTAAACAAATTGATTTTATCTATGGAGATGGGAAGGGTATAAAGAAGGGAAGGGAGTTGGAAATCCTGGGGACAGGGAGAGAGTGACATTTCTCTGAGCATATATACCTTTCATATAGTTCTGAGTTTTAGAAACACAGCAATGTTTTACATACCCCCCAAAGCAAATCAATAATTTAAATCAACCAGGATGTGGGAAATCCAAAATAGAATACAGATAGCAACAAATGAACCAAACTGTGTTACAAATGATTAAGCACACTGAACTAGTGGGGAAGAAAAGAACTAACCTCAGGACCTTTGGAAAATCGGATTTTGACCAGATACCGCAAGACTAAAGACAGAACAGTACACTGAAACTGTGCTCAAGTTACTAAACGTGTTTCTCACAGGGGTATGGGCTAACCATTCTGAAAATATTTTATATATATAATAGCATTGAAGAAATAAATAAATACATTGTAGATAATATCTGCAGGGCTTCTCACTGTCAGAGAAATGAGTTACAGATAAGGAAAACTGGAAGGTAGAATTAACCCTGAGGTTTTGGATTGCAATTGGAGGTATCAATGTGAACTCATAGTTTTCAGACAGAAAAATGCAGCAATAAGAATAAGGGTGTCTCCATGTGTGGGCTAGTATATGTACATATATTTTCTAGCTGTGTCCACTGAGAGGGCCTAGAAGCAATGACACCCAGTAGCAACGAGGACACTTAGCAATTAGATCTTTTCTAAATATCATTCCCAATAAAAGGAACCAGGACTTCTCAGATAAGTGGATGATTCCAGAGCTGGGGCAGGGAAAAATGCAAGATGAGCCTGGAGTATCTTGTGTTGCCAGAAGTTAAGGAAGTGCTCAAAAAAGAAAGAAAACACTGAAGAAGCACCTAACAGCCAAATTTAGGACAAATAGAGCAGCAAAATAAATAACTGCTTTATTGGATTTTAATCCATAGAGTGAAAAACAAATAAAAAGAAAATCCATGAGTCTATATTGACACAAATAAATAATTGAATAAATAAATTAATAGGAGCAAAGGGATAACTCTTCTTTACAGAAGAATTCCAATTAATAAATGAAAAAGGAATGAAGGAAATTAAAAAATCACCAGGTAAACAGCACAATAAAAATTGTTGTAACGACTTCCACCAATGGATGCTAGAATTAGTAGTCGAAAATTTGACGTTTGACTAACAATGAACAATCTGAAAAGGAAATTTAAAAAACAATTCCTTTTACAATAGCATAAAAAAAAGAATAAAATACTTTGCAATAAATCTAACCAAGGATATAAAAGACTTGTACACTGAAAACTGCAAGACACTGCTAAAAGAAATTAAAGAAGACACAAATAAATGGAAAGATATCCCATGTTCATGGATGGGAAGACTTAATATTGTCGAGTCTACACAACCCAAAGCAATCTACAGATTCTACGCAATCTCTATCAAAATGCCAGAAGACTTTTTTTTTTGCAGAAATAGAAAAATATATAGTAAAATTCATATGGGATCTCAAGGGTCCCAGAATAGCCAAAATGATTTTGAAAAAGAAAAATAAAGTTGTGGACTCACACTTTCTGATTTCAAAACATTAGAAAGCTACACTAGTCAAAACAACGTGGTTCTGGCATAAAGACAGACGTATAGACCAAAGGAATAGAATAGAGAGTCTAGAAATAAGCCCTCATATATATGCTCAAATGATCTTCAACAAGGATGCCAAGACCACGCAACGAGAAAAGGACAGCCTCTTCAACAAGTGATGGTGGAAAAACTGGATATCCACATGCAAAAGAATGAAGTTGTGCCCTCATTTTACACCTTATACAGAAATTAACTAAAATTGGATTAAAGACCTAAATGTAAGACCTAAAATTATAAAATTCTAAAGGAAAACATAGGAAAAAAGCTTCATGACATTGGATTTGGCAACAATTTCTTGGATAAGACATCAAAAGCAAAGGCAACAAGAGCAAAAACAGATGAATGGGAACTTAAAAACTTTTGTGCATTAAAAGACATAGTCAAGCCAGCCCCAGTGGCCTAGTGGTTAAGTTTGGCACACTCTGCTTTGGCAGATTGGGTTCAATTCCTGGACATGGACCTATACCACTCATTGGTGGCCATGCTGTGGCAGTGACCCACAAACAAAAAAAAATAGAGGAAGATTGGCACAGATGTTAGTTCAGGGCAAATCTTCGTCAGGAAAAAAAAAATAGAACTACCATTGATCCAGCAATCCCACTTCTGGGTATATAGATAAAAAAGAATTGAAAGGAGGATCTCAAAGATACTTGCACACCTATTTTCATAGCAGCATTATTCACAATAGACAAGAGGTGGAAGCAACCCAAGTGTCCATGAACAGATGACTGGACAAACAAAACACGGTATATACACACAATGGAATATTATTCAGTCCTAAAAAGGGGAGGGTGTCCTGTCAGATGCTACAACATGGGTGAAACTTGAGGACATTATGCTTAGTGAAATAAGCCAGTTACAAGACAAGTACTGTATGATTCCACTTATATGAGGTATCTAAAGTAGCCAAATTCATAGAAACAAGGAGTAGAAAGGTGGTTACTAGGAGCTGGGGGGAGGGGAAAATGGGGAGTTGTTTAATGGGTATAGAGTTTCAGACTTGCAAGAAGAAAAAGTTCTGGAGATCTGTTTCACAACAATGTGAGTATACTTAACACTACTGAACAGTACATGTAAAAATGTTTAATGTTTATGTAAATGTTAATGTTTAACGTAAAATGTTAATGTTTAATGTAAAAGTGTTTTATGATGCGTTTTTTACCACAATAAAAATAAACAAGTAAATAAAAATTTAAGAAGAAATAGGATATTTGAATAATCTTTAAAAAAAATCTCCCCTCACGTGAATACTTATTAATTACAAAGGGAAAGATAGTAACTTTACAGTGGAGAAACCCAGCAGACACGAGACATCACCTTAACCAAGTAATCAAGGTTAACATCATCAAAAATAAGACTTATCAACCTTATAAACCCCCTCATATGACGCAATGAGAAGGGCACAACATTGCTTCTGTGGTTCTCTTGTCAAAAATGCACAACTTCAATCTAATTATGAGAAACCATCAGACAAACTCACATTTAGGGATATTCTGCAAATCTGACCAGTGCTCTTCAAATGCCTCAAGGTCATGAAAGACAAAGCAAGACTGAGGAACTGTCACAGGCTAGAGGAAACTGGTAACTAAATACAATGTGTACCCTGAATTGGATCCTGGACCAGAAAAGTACATTAGTGAAAAAATTTATGAGATTTGAACAGAGCCTATAATTTAGTTAATAGTATTCTTCCAATTTTGAAATTTCCATAATTGTCCTATGGTTACACAAGATATTGACATTAGGGGAATCTAAGTGAAAGGCTTATAGGAACTCCCTGTACAATTTCTGCAACTTTTCTGTAAGCCTAAAATTATTTCAAATTATGATTTTTAAAAGATCCATACACTGGGGTTCCTTTTACAGTAATCTTTCCTAAAGAAATAATCTGAAATACGAAAGTGTTTATGTAAAAAGATGTTTATCATAGCATTATTTGTAATAATCAAAAAAATCAGAAATAACCTACGTGTTCATAAACAAGATGGTGGTTAGTAATTTACGATCTCCTATAGGTTCTTGGCTTTAAATACAACCTGGATGATGATAACACCCAAACATATGTCTCTGCTCATAGAGTTGGCTTCACGTCTCCACTTAGAAGAAAGTCTAAGAGGCACATCAAATTAGCATAGCTAAAAGAGAGTTCTTGGCTCCTTCCCTGACCCCAGCCTCTGCCTTCCCTGTGGCTTAGGCCAAAACCGATGTCATCCTTGATTTCTTTCATTTCCTTGTCTTCCATACTCACTCCATAAGTGAGTCCCTTTGCTCTCCCTCCAAAGCATACCATTGGTCCATTTCCTTCTCTCCGGCACCCTTGCTCTTCCTGACGCAAGTCACCGTCGTCTTTCCTGGACCGCTGCACAGGCTCCAAGTTGATCTTCCTGTTTTCTGTGTTGCCCTCCGTCATTATTCTCCATGTAGCAGTCTAAATGATGTTACAAGACATACGTTAACCTGTTCTGCCTCTGCCTATAGCCCTCCAGTGGCTGCCCATTGCACTTAAAGTCCAACTTCCTTACCATCTCCTACTGGTTCCTACAGGAGTTGGCCAGGCCTCCATCTGGGACCCCGCCCCTCAACCTCTCCCTCCTTTCTCCCAAGTGCTATCCACAGTGGCCTCATCCAGATTCTTGAACAGCAAGCTCCTTTCCTCCTCAGGGCGTCTGCTGTTCCCTTTGCCCAAAAGGTTCTGTGTCCAGCTCTTCCTATGGCTGCTTCCTTCTTGTTATCCAGGGTTTGAACCAACTGTCACTATTTAAGAGGCCTGTTTTGACCACTTAACACAAAACATCTCTACTCCCACCCCACCATCACTCTCTATGCCAACAATACCTTTTAATGACTTCTGAGCACAAGTAATGAGTTATAATCCAAAATTATTTGTTCACGCACTTGCTTAATAGTTGACATTCTGCCTCCCTTCTCTAAAATGTAATCTTCATAAGAATAATTTAATTATACTTTGAAAAATTTCCCATCTACAGAAAAGTTGAAAGAATAGTAGATGCACCTTACTTAGTTTCATCAAATGTGAACGTTATACCACATTATCTTTATCTCTTTCTCCCTTTACACACACACACACAAACACACATACTTTTTACCTTAACCATTTGAAATAAGTTGCAAACATCATGGTACTTCACCCCTAAATACGTCCTCATGCATTTCCTAAGAACAATGGCATTTCTCTACATAATATCAATATCATCATCACATTTAAGAAAATTAACAATTCCATGACATCATCTAATACACAGTCCCATTTTCTCCAATTGTCCTAAAGACAGCTTTTATGTTAGTTTTAATTTTTTCCCTGATTCAGGATCCAATCAAGTGTCAAACATTGCATTTGGTTGTTATATCTTTTTAGTCTCATTCACTTACCCTGCCTCTTAATTTTTCATGACACTGACTTTTCTGAAGAGCTTGGGTTGTTCAAAGAGCCCAAAGGGCCCCTCTGTGGTGTAGAGCATCCCGCACTGAATTGTCTGATTCCTTCCTCCTGGTGTCAGTTTCTTTCAGCTGGAGGTTCACTCCAGAGCTGCGCTGTCCCGTACCGTGGCTGCTAGCCTAGCTTCATGTGACTACTAGCATTTGAAATGTGGCCAGTGTGACTGAGTATCTGAATTTTCACTTTTATTTAGTTTAATTAATTTATATTAAAATTTAAAAACTGATATTCTTTTCAGTTATTGGAAACTTTTAAAGTATGTTTGGAATAACTTGAGTATGTGCATCTACTTTTTAAACTGTATATTATGAATTCTGATTTGAGATCTGCTTTAAGTGTAAAATGTAAACTGAATTTTGAGGACTTAGAAATAAAAAAAGAATCCATTCATCCATCCATCCACAAAATCTGAATTCAAGCCATGGTTAAAAAAATATATAACCCCCCCCTCCCCCTGCCAACAAAATACACAATTTAAAAAGCCAGAGAGGAACAGGAAGGCAAAGCCTTGCTGAAAATGACTCACAGGCTGTAAATTCTCTTGCTACCAATGTGTCTACACAAGACCTGACACAGAGTTGAGCCTTCATAGATATCTTTGAATGAATGAGAGCAAGTGAATGACCAAATGGTCAGGGCTGTGATGAAGGAAGTGTAGCTTTAGTGACAGAGTTGAGGGCACCGTTCTCAGCAGACCCGCAAGCACCAACAGGCCAACATTGTTCCCTGATATTAAAAAAATGAGTAGTAAGAACAGAGGCAGGCGGGCTGGGAAGACCCGGCCAAGCCCCAGGGCAGCGTTCAGAGTTCCTGGAACTGGCTCTGCAGACACGGCAGGGGTGCCAGGGCCAGCAGAGGGAGTGATGAAATGAAACTCGACTGGGACCTTGCCCTTCTTTGGGCATTCTTTTTGTGGGCTTGTTGTGGCTAAAGTGCCGCCTAAAGGTGGCAGCCTGGTGTGGTCTCCACTCTGGGACATGGCTCCTGGTGAACAGGAACGAGGGGTGACACCTACATTGCTGAGTGAGCTGGCACGCATACAAGCCCTGCACAGGCACATACAAGTACTGCCGCAGAGACCCTCCTCTCTTTCCTGGGCATGACGTTTGTCTTTCTTTTCTAACAGAGGAATTGGCAGGGGGGCACTAATACATCTAATAATGAGAGTTTATTGAGCCAAGCGCTTAAGTACTTTCCAGATGCTATTCTAATCCTGAGAAAGATTTTGCAAGGTAGGTATCATTATCCTCAGTTTAGATAGGAAGAAATTTGGTTTCAGATAGGTTGAATAATCTACCTAAGGTCACACAGCTAGTCAGGCTCTGTGCTGGCTTCCAAGAGTAGCTGGGCCCCAAGTTTACGCTCTTTTCACAGCTCCTCCTTTCTCTATGGGCGAATTAGACCATGTAATCACAACTGCTCCCCGGGGTTGTCCTTGCACAGCTCTAGAACCTATGCCCTACAATAACTGTATCTTATTAAGTTGTATTGTCCTAGAGGTACAAATGCCACTTTGTACATTTATAGATAAGCATAAATGTTTTATATATCTGTGTGTATAGAGATATTCCATATATACACATATATTACATTTTTCTAATTATATACAGGAAGAAAGTCTTGCCATCCAAATTCCTGGATTATATTATTAAAAGCTTGAAGGAAAAACTATTAAATCATAACTCAACTAGCACAAACCTATAAATGGTTTTTCACATTTGAATCAGATCCAATCCCTGGAACAGGACGGGGACGGTCATCTTGCAGGTCCAGCACTCCCAATCAGCGTCAGAGCTTATTGCTTACTACAAAATTGTAGCCTCGGCTAAAACCGCCAAATCCTGGCAGGGGGAACACCATGCCTGTCGAAAATGCTTTCATCTAAACATTCTTGCACTGCAAGGTTGAGTGTTTCCTAGAGAGGGCTCCAATTTATAGTGACCAGAAAGGGGGGGAGGGTTTGATGCTCTGGTGCCCCCACAGAAGAGCGTTATCCCATGGAGAGCATTTAAGAGATACCAAACAACAAGATCCACTTCAGAACCACAAATAAACTTCATGTGACGAGGTCTGGGAAAAGTGTATTTGACAGAGCTCTTCAAGACTCCTGCTTTTAAACGTGGGTTGAATGTGTGCATTCATCTTCACTTTCTTCCTAAATCCCACTGAGACTATAGAAAAGAGATTTAAAAAGAATATGTAAACACGAATGTATGGGAAAAACAAGAAGGGAGAAGACAGCAACAAAATTTTGGAGGAGGGATGAAAGCAGACGCATGTGTGCTAAGTAACTTAGGAGACCCAGTAAAGCTAAGTCCTAAGCCAGCAGTGGACTGAGCTGCGCTCCCTCTGATCTGTCCTGCAGAACCCTGAAGAGGCATAGGATTCCTCTGAATCTAGGAAGAAGGCAGTGGCTAGAACGAGAGAATTGGGTAAAAACTGAAGAGCTCTGGAGGGAGGGAGGTAGAGAGGATGTAGCTCTGTGACCTACTTCCTCTGGATGTGGGATCCAAGGCCATCTTGAGAGCGCTTAGCTAGGCAGACCCTTCTGTGTGCTTCTCCCAACATCTGCCAGAAATTAAACACAAGGTAAAATGGTTAAAATAAATGTCAAAGGGTAACTATAAAATAAAAAAGGCAACAGCTTGAGGATGTAAACAGAGTAAGAATTTGTAGAGTAATTGTACATGTATAGGAATTAGTGTGCTTCTGCCCCTTTGAACTGAATCCTCTCTTCCACTCACTTTGTGTACCCTCTGATGGTAGGAGGTGGGAAGTTTCTCAAGCAGAGTGACTCGAAAACTTCTTAGAGCTAGAAGAAGCTTCACCTAAAGGCCCACACAGTCTTTGATAGAAAAACTGTCAGCTCCTTAGAATTTCTTTCTTGCCACCAACTGCTATAAACACCTTTGAGTCATATATTTCTGAAATTCATCAAGAATTATCTTCCAGAAATACACTGAAATGTCTCTGCCTGGGCTTGGAGGTTTTATTTTTCAGCTATCTGAATCCAGCACTCCGTCAGATGTAGTAACCTGCCATTGTGCCAGCAATAATGTTACAGAACGGCATTGAAATAACTTTTGTGACAGGTTTGTGTAGTAAATAGAGAGACAGCTTAGTGTAGCACAGCATTTTTCAATTTTACATGAAGAATCTCCTTTACAGGGGGAAAAAACTCCTCTCACATACCTCTAGCATTGACCCAAATTGTTTTTATTTGTTGTTGAAATATATGCAAACATTAAACAAGACATAAATTCCTCATGCTTATAGCTCTGAAACCATAAAGGCAAAACAGATATTCAAATTAAATTTAAACAAAAGACAGTAAAAAAAAAAACCCGTTTTAAATTGATAACATTGAGTTCCCTATAGTTAGCCTATAGAAGGTCATGGTCATGGCGGATTTTTGCCCCTGCCATAATGACTAGAAAACAACTGGATAAAGTGAAATTTCACGTATTTTTAAAGACATCAGAGAGATATAGTGCAAATACGTTTAAAGGAATAAATTCAAGACAGGAGAGAACGTTTCCTAGGTGAGCAGAGATCAGCAAGCTTCCTTCCTAGGGGCGTTCGCCAAGTTTGAGCACAAGCAGAGGTCCAGCCTCACTGGAGGCAGAGAGCTCCATGAGGGAAAGAGAAGCCGCCATAATTTTTAATGTCCTCGTGTGTTGGCAGGAAGAATTGGAAGATGGTTTTTCCTACCTGTCTGTTCTCTATCATATAACTTTTACTAAGTGCTGGGGCTGTGATTAAGACTAGAGCTTGGCTAGAAAGGCAGAGAAAGAGTCCCTGTAATCTTCTGGTTCTTAGGAAGGATAACATTGGGGGCGGGGGTGGACTGAAATAAGCACAAGACAAGCCTCACCCTCATTATGCTTGAAAGCAAAGGAGAACTAAAACCAGCTTAAACTGAAACACAGCCCCAACACAGCTCAATTCCTTGACAAAGAAAAGAGAGCGTTTTGTCTGGGGGAAAGAGCATTGATCTCAATCTCTATGGCTCTTTTATACACAATATCTGGCATACAGTAAAGAATTAAGGTATTTGCAAGGAAACAGGAAAATATGACTCATGATCAAGAGAAATAACATTCTATTAAAGGAGATCTACAGATAACCCAGGTTTTAGAGTTAGCAGAAAACCTTTAAAGAATCATTATAGATATGTTTAAAAAAAAAAAAGAAAAGTAAATCTAAACAAAAATGGATGAAAAGATAGAGAATTTCCACAAATAAATAGAATCTATATAAAGAACCAAATGTGATTCTGGAACTTAAAAATAGAATATTTGAAAGGAAGAATGGAAAGAGCAGAGGACAAGACTTCCAAATTGGTGGAGTGAAAACATCCACAAATCTCCTCCCCAAAACAACTATAAAACTGGGCACAATTGTCAAAAATAACAATTTTAAGACTCTGGAAGTTGTGCAAAGGCATACAAATAACTGAGTAGCATTTTATTCAAGTAAAACTACTGGAACTCAGGTGAGAACCGTAGGAGTCTATGGCATGTTAGCCTGGAGCTGCTCCCATTCCACAAGCTCCCTTCCTCAGCTCTGCTGGAGCCAAGAAACCCAGAAGCTTTGCTACTGAAGGGGGCTGGCCTGATTTGTTGCTGAATACAGAAAAATCCATACTCAGGGGCATTGTTGAAAACCAGTGATCTTGGTAGCAAATCATCAGACAAGGCGAACATCACAGTTAGCCAACTGTTGTAGCAAGCAACAGATCAGGTACATTGGCTAGAAATTTAAAAGATCCAGGTATGAGATAGCTATAACGGGCTCTGATAAATTCCCCCATATCCCTGATGACCTAGAAGTTTATATGAATGCTCAAGTTTCTTATACAGTCAGGGGAGGCTGGAGAAGGCCCTAATTATCTCTTCTGCAGGTAAAGGAGATAACAGGAGGCCCAAAAGAAAGTATAAACTAGGGCCAGAACCAGCTACCTAATTTTCAGGGCCTGGTGCAAAATGAAAATGCAGAACTCCTTGTTAAAAAATTATAAAGAATTTCAAGACAGAAATAAACACATCGTTAAACCAAGCATGGGGCCCTTCTAAACAAAAGACCCCACATGGCCACATGTGTCGCACACCCATGAAGCTGGCTCTGGCTAGAGTTGACTTTTAAACAGTCTGAACCTTGAATGTATTTCCCAAACTACACACAGAGTAGTAAGGAGTAAAAGACTTACTGGGTAAACATATTTAAGCCCAATCTTTGACCAGTCATTGACTGACCACTAAGCTATGCTGATGCAGGATCAAACCCTACAAAGGCAGGCTTAAACATAAGTACAAACAAACAAGAACATTAAAAACTAAGCAGACACACTAGTAGCTGCAGGAGAGCTGGAGTCTACAGAATTAATCAAGGCAAGTCACTGAACAAACAAAAACAGCAAGAAGAACGATCCCAGAGAGAGAGTCAGAATCCAGACTTGCTACAACACATTACCTAAAATGCTTAGTTTTTAACAACAACAACAAGACTGTTAGACAACTATTAGGCAAAGAAACAAGAAACCGTACACAGTAAGCAAAGCAGTCAATAGAAACTGTCTCTGCCGAGTTCAGATGCTGGTATTAATGGCAAAGACTTGAAAGAAGTTATTATCGATATGTTCAAAGAATTAAAGGAAACCATGTTTAAGCATTAAAGAAAAGTATGATGATAATTTTCATCAAGGAAAATATCAATAAAAAGGTAGACATAAAAATAAATAAAATATAAAATAAATAATAACGAGGGCCAGCCCCATGGCCTAGTGGTTAAATGTGTGCTCCACTTCGGCAGCCTGTGTTTGCGGGTTTGGATCCTGGGCACAGACCTATACCACTTATCAGCCATGCTGTGGTGGCAACCCACACAGAAAATAGAGGAATATTGGCACAGATGTTAGTTCAGAGTGAATCTTCCTCAGCAAAATAAATAAATAAGTAAATAAATAAATATAACATGAAAACTCTAGAATTGAATAGTACTGAAATGAAAAATTCTCTAGAGGGCTTCAAAAGCACCTACAACGTGAGTTGGCAGAAGGAAGAATTGGTCAACTTGAAGATGGATCAATAGAAATGATCTAATCTGAAGAATAAAAAGATGAAAAAAGAATGAAGAAAACTGAACAGTCTCTCAGAGACCTATGAGAAATCATCACGTGCACCAACATGGAGTCCTCAAAGCAAATAAGAGAGCAGAAGGGGCAGAAAAGATACTCAAAGAAGTAACGGATGAAACTTTCTTAAATTTCATGAAAAGTATTAATCTTCACATCCAAGAAACTCAAAGAAATCTAATTACTGTAAATACAAAGAAATCCCACCTAGACACATCATAGTGAGAGATAATAAAGATCTAAATAAATGAAGAGATGTTCCACGTTTATGTATCGTAAGCTCAATATTGTTAAGATGGGAGTTCTCCTAAATTGAGCAATAGATTTAATGTAATCCCTATTAAAATCCAAGCAGGATTTTTTTTTTTGGAGAAATTACAAGCTAATACTAAAATTTACATGGAAATGTGAAAAGCCTTAGAATAGCCAAAATAATTTGGAACAAGAAGAAAAAAGTTTGAGGACTTCCATTAGCTGATCTCAAAACCTATCATAATCAAGAAAGTGTGGTATTAGCATAAAGATAGACATATATGTTAATAGAACAGAATAGAATATCCAGAAATAAACCTGTTTGACGAAGGTTGCAAGGCAATTCAATGAGGGAAATGATAACATTTTCAACAAATGGTGCCCAAAAAATTGAATATCTATATTTTAACAAAGGAACTTAGACCTTCACTTCAAACCACATACAAAAATTAACTCAAAATGGATCATACAACTAGTTGTAAGAAATAAAATTATAAAGTTTCATGATGAAAACCCAAGAGAAATCTTCATAACCTTGAGTTAAGATTTCTTAGATATAATACCAAAAACGTGATTTTTAAGAAAATACTTGATAAATTGAACTTTTTTAAAATTAAAAAATTTTGCTCTTCATAAGATACCCTTAAGAAGATAAAAAATAAACCACTGACTAGGAGAAAATATTTGCGAGTCATATACCTGATAAAGGACTTGTATCCGGAATACATACAGAACTCTCAAAATTTAAAAATAAGAAGATAACCTAATTTTAAAATAGCCAAAAGATTTGGAATAGACATTTTACCAAGGAAGATGTACAAATGGCTAATAAGTACATGAAAAGATGCTCAACATCATTAGTCATTAGGGAACTGCAAATCAAAACCACAATGTGATACCACTTCACACCCATTAGAATGACTATAATAAAAATGATTGACATTACCAAATTCTAGTGAGCATGTAGGAAAGCCAGAAACCTCATATATTGCTAGTGGGAATGTAAAATGGCACAGCCACTTTGGAAAACAGTTTGGCAGTTTCTTAAATAGTTAAACCAATACAATCAGGTGCCATATAATGAAATCTTGGTCAATGATCAACCGCATATACAACAGTGGTCTGATAAGATTAGCGCCACATAGCCTAGGTGTGCAGTAGGCTGTCCCATCTAGCCTACTAGATGTGAGTACACTGTATGATGTTTGCACAATGACAACACTGCCTAACAATGCATTTCGCAGAATGTATCCCTGTTGTTAAGTGATACATGGCTGTAATTATGATATGACCCAATAATCTCACTCTCAGGGATCTATGAAGAGAAATAAAAATATATTTCCACATAAGGACATGTATGTGAAATGTTCATAGCAGCATTACTCTTAATAACCAAAAACTGGAAACGAACAAAAGATCCATCAACTTGTGAATTGATAAACAATATGTGATTTGGCATACAGTAGAATGTTATTCAGGAATAAAAAGGAACAACTATTTAGACATGTTAGAACTCAAAAATGTTATGCTGAGGAAAAAAGCCAGGCCCAAAAAACTACACGTCTTGTAAAACTATATTTATATGAAAATTTTAGAAAAGTAAAATCTCTGGACACAGGAAGCAGATCACCCTAGTGATTATCTGGGGCTGGGAGTGGAAGTAAAAACTGACTACAAATGGGCACAAAGGAACTTTTTAGGAGAACAAAAATATTTTGAAACTATATTGTAGTGACCATTGCACAACTCTATAAACTTACTAGAAATCACTGCACTGTACACTTACAATGGGTAAATTTTATAGTTTGCAAATTATATATCAATTAAGCTGTTAAAAAATCTGACAATGCATTGTGGGAAGGAAAAATTACAGGCCCATTTTACTCATGGCCACAGATGCAAAAATTCTACCCAGAACATTAACAAATCAAGCCCATGAATACATAAAAAGGACACTATATCACCACTAGATGGTGTTATTCCAGGAATGCAAGGTTGGTTAACACTCAAAACTGACCAACGAAAATTGAGGGCTCTGCCATTTGCCTCAATGCGTGCACCTTAACTAGTTGCCTGTCTCCCCAGGTGGTTGGGGGATCCATGCCCCTGCCTCAAGGGGAGATTTGTTGCGACATGAACTGGGCTGCTGCCTGTGCCTAGATCACAAGGCACATTCTGTACTTCTGCCTCAGTCAGACGGAGTGGGACTTTGCCTGTGGCTCTAGGCATATGGGCTTCCCCACAGTTAACTTTCCACAAAAGCAGGACACAATCTTCCAGCCTGTGTATTTACTGGCCATTCTTATGTTTGGGCTGATGTTGGTAATGGAGTTGTCCATAAGATGGTAGTTAGCTTAGGAAGGAACTCACACTAAAGTATTACTAAAACATCCATGGAAACTCATTATGCATTATGTATAAAGAGAGTTCTGTGGAGGAAATTCTCAGCATGGCCACTTTTTTGTGGTATTAGAGAATATTTAATTCTACACAGGAAAGAAAATAAGTGGGATGGATGAAAACTATAAGATACGGTAAGCATACATAATTAGTAATCTATTAGCTTGTGAGATATGGAGCCATGATGGCCCAGAGTAGGGTGTCAGAGCCTGGTGGGGTGAGGCGGGCGTCCATGCTTGGACTGCCAGAGTTGCAGATCAGAGCCATAACAGGGTGATCATCTCAAACATAACATTCAATTCCAAGTTGACTGTGGAACTAAATGTGAGAGGCAAAACAATAAAGCTTCTAGAAAATAATACAGGAGAATATTTATAACCTTGGAGTATGGAAAGATTTCTTAAATAGAGCCATGAAAATCACTAATATAAAAGAAATTAAAAACAAGAATTTTGCTCAAGAAAAACTCCATTAAGAGAAAGAAAAGGGAATCAACAAAGTGAAAGAAGATATTTGTGATATATATAACCAAGAAAAGGGCTTATGAAAGAATATATAAATAACTTCTGCAAATCACTAGGAAAAAGACAGAAAACAGAAAATAAAAATGGGCAAGAGACTGAACAAGTACTTTAAAAAAATGTATTTAAACATCTAATAGTCACATGAAAAGGTATTAAATCCTGTCAGTAATCGTGGAAATGCCAATTAAAACCACCAAGTTATGCCACTATACATCCACCAGCACAGCTAAAACTTATGTCTGACAATAACAAGTTTGTTGGCAAAGAAGTGGAACAAAGGGAATTCTCATATACTACTTGTGGTGGTGTAAGTTGTTAAAACCACTTTGGGAAGTAGTTTATTTGTTTATTTATTTATTTGCTGAGGAGGATTGGCTCAGGGCAAACATCTGTTGCCAATCTTCCTCTTTTGCTTGAGAAAGATTGTTGCTCAGCTGACATCTATGGCCTTTATTTTGTATGTGGGATGCCATTTCAGCATGGCTTCACTAGTGGTGCGTAGGTCCTCACCTGGATCTGAACCAGTGAACCCTGGGCCGCCAAAGTGGTGAGCATGAACTCAGTCACTGTGCCACTGGGCTGGCTCAGGAAATAGTTCATTTTTTATGTACTAAATTTAAAGGTGCACATAGCCCATGGCCACAAAATTTCATTCCTAATAATTCCACCCAATATAAATGCTTCCTCATGTGTGCTGAAAGACATGAATTAGAATGTTCTTGAAAGCATTCTCAAACAACATGTCACCAATAAAGAACTTGTAATGAAACTACATAAAAAATTCTTTTAAACCAATATCAAAATAATCAACAGAGGGGCCGGCTCCATGGCTGAGTGGTTAAGTTTGCGCGCTCTGCTGTGGTGGCCCAGGGTTCGGATCCTGGGCGCGGACATGGCACCGCTTGTCAAGCCACGTTGAGGCGGCGTCCCACATCCCACAACTAGAAGGACCTGCAACTAAGATATACAACTATGTAGAGGGGGGATGTGGGGAGATAAAGCAGAAAAAAAAAATAATAATCAACAGAAAAATGGATACAGCATATAGACAGTCCCTTTACAAAACAAGATGTCCAAATAGCCAAGCCAATAAGTATTTGGAAAGATGTTAACCTTGTTAATCATCAGGGAAATGCAAACGAAAACCACTATTCAACAACACTCTACTGGGCACCCAGCTGAACAGAGAAAGCGATTCCAATGGTTGGCAAAGATGTGGAGCACTTAGAGCTCTCATCTGTGGTTGGTGGGAGTTTAAGCTTTGGCAACAGTTTGTCTGTTTTGACTAAAGTTAAACATAGTCCTGCCTACCCTATGACATAGTAATTCTTCCATTTTTAGGTATTCTTAAAAAACAAAATTCAGTGGCGTAAGTTTGAAGACCTAACTGCTTTATTCAATGATTCATGACTTGGGCAGCATCTCACCTACCAAGTAGAAAGGAGCCCTGAAGAGCTGTGCAAAATGGAAGCCTTGTAGAGTGAGAAGGAGGTGGATGCGGAAGTAATTAGTAAAGAGTTGATTGCTTCAGCAAGGTCACCCGCCTTTGGGGGACGGAAGGCGTCTATCAGGTGGATTACCTCATTACTGCTGACCAGCTAGTTCCCGATTGACTGGTTAAAGTTTACCTTCCTGGGACGGGCTGCAACTGCTGTTAGGTTAGGTCTTAACTCTGGGTTTGATGACTTGGGGCTTAATACAAGTGACTCCATTTTAGGCCTGTTGTCTCTTTTTTTTTTTTCCCAACAGTATTTACCTAAAAGAAATACGGACACGCGCATCAAAAGACACTTATAACAGCAACATCTATGAAAGCCCTAAAATGAGACAACTCAAGTTCCTAAATAAATCAATTGTGACTTATTTGTTCAGTGGAATACTTGACAGCGACAGAAATAAACAAACCACAACTACGCAAATGAACCTCACAAACAGTGTTGAAAGATGCCAGGCACAAAGAATACGTAATGTATGAGGTTGAATAGAAATAACGTGACTAGGGATGTGTGGTTAGGTGGTAAAACTGTAAGAAAAAGCACAGAAGTGCTTCCTGTTGACAATAGTTCTCTCCTTGACCAAACTCTAGCCAGGCTCCTCTGAGCCTCTTCCCGACTAGGCCTATAAAACGTACTGATTCTCACCCCTGTGCCCTCACAAACTTAAACACTAACAGAGTTTCTAGCAGCAAAAGGCCGCATCCCCAGGGTGACCCTAGGCCCACCTTGAAGTGTCTGCCTGAGAAAGCGCAAAGCTGCCCAGAGAACTTCCTGTTTGCTCTGCTAACACCCGAAAGCAGAGCACTTGCTAAAAAGGCCTCAGAACTGTGAATTCTTCCTGTCTCTTTGAGACGTATATGTATCTCCTACAACTCAGGAGTGACTTTCTCAAGCATCTGAGAGCCATTCCTTTAAACGTAATCATCAACAGGATAGCACCTCTGTCCTCAGTCTCTGTGGGAGGACAGACTCCTAACTCTAACTGCCAGAGAACAGACACAGCTGGCCTGATCAGCATTTACACTCACCAACTCTTTGTAATTTTTCGCTTCCCTGACTCCGTGGAGCCCCCACTTTCCCCTCTTCCTACTCCCTCATTCTTGTTTTAAAAGACCCAGTCATCTCTGTACAAATCGAAGTTGCAAAAGTATAGCACTGACACTGATTAAAGTCTGTCCTTGCCACTCCCACTGGCATCTGGCCTGGGGGGGAAGGAGGATAGTGATGGGAGGGGCGCCAAGGGGGCTTCCGGGTGCTGACGTTCTATTTCTTGACTAGGCTGTTGGCTACAAGCGGCTGCTCTGTACTGAGTCCTCGAGCTGGCCCTTGCTGATTTGTAAACATTTCTGTAGTTGTGTTACATTTCACAATCTTTAAAAAGAGTTAAAAAAAAGACTAACTGGCATTGCTCCTCCCCAGAGGCTCACGCTCAATGAATCGCTTTCTAAGAATGTGAACACAAATGCTGCTCATTGTTAGCTTCAGGAGAAAAACTGTGCAGACTTGGGTATTGCTGATAGGATTGTAGGAAGAAAATAGATTTGTATATATTAGCTTTTTGAGAGGATACTTAGATTTTAAACTTTTGGTATTGAATATTTCTTCATACTTAAAGTTTTCTTTACATTTCTTGAAGTGTATGTATTATGGCATAGGAAATTTCTAGGGAGTGGCTTCCTGGTAAATCTTGGACTTTGAATGATACTGCATCGTGCTATTGTTTTTTCTTTCTTTCTTTTTTTTTTTTTTTGTAAGGAAGATTGGCCCTGAGTTAACAGCTGTGCCAATCTTCCTCTATTTTATGTGGGATACCACCACAGTGTGGCTTGAGGAGTGGTGCTAGGTCCGCACCTGGAATCTGAACCCATGAACCCCAGGTGCGCAAACTTAACCACTACGCCGCTGTGCCAGCCCCATCTGTTGTTTTTTCTTTAATTTTTAATGAGAGAAAACACTGACATAGTGCTTACAATGTGGCCAGGCCTAAGTGCTTTACATGTATATTAACTTATTTAATCCTCAAAACAAGTCTATAAGGTAGGTACCATTTTTATCTCTATTTTATAGACAGTGAAATTGAGGACCAGAGAAGTTAAGCTATTAGCCCAAGACCACACAGCCAATAAGTAGTAGAACTGGAGTTTGAACCATGTGGTCAGACCTCAAAATCCATGGTCTTAGCAATATGCCATATTGTCTTGTAAGTGGTAAATGAATAATTTGACTGCATATGACAAAAATGATAATGTATTGTGCCATTTAAAACATATATATAATTAAAATAAGTCTGTGAGTCTGAGTATCCAAATGGACAATGGCCAGACCTTGTATAAAAATAGCAGTATGCCCCTCAATCTGCAGCAACCAGCTGAGGAAATCAGCCTGTTATCTGCAGTAACCAGACCAAGAATCAAGCCTGCTATCTCTTAGCCAGACTTTAAGGAGTTGGGCAGCCAACTTCTAGTAAAACTTGTCCAGGGGCCGGCCCGGTGGCACAGTGGTTAAGTTCACACCTTCCACTTCCGTGGCCAGGGGTTCACCGGTTCGGATCCCGGGTGTGGACATGGCACTGCCGTCTAGCCATGCTGTGGTAGGTGTCCCACGTATAAAACAGAGGAAGATGGGCCAGGATGTTAGCTCAGGGCCAGTCTTCTTCAGCAAAAAGAGGGGGATTGGCAGCAGTTAGCTCAGGGCTAATCTTCCTTAAAAAAAAAAACTGGTCCAGGAAGCCAAACAATAACAGTAACAATTTGCCCAAAGTAACCAGGACTGGATTAATAACTGACAGCTTCCCTTGCTTGTGTCCCTGCTTCAGTTTAAGACCAATCAGAGAAAGCAAAATATGCTCCCCTACCAATCACATGGAGCGCTCCCTTCTGATTATCCCACCTCCAGCTCCCCCAGGCCAGCGGTCTCCACTCAGAGCACGTCTGAAACTTTCTTTTCCACTCTAAAACTCTCCCTCTCCTCTGCTTGCCTTTGAGTCACTGCCATTCACCAGTGACGGTGGCTGAGTCCTTTGCTCCAAATAAGCAGCCTTTGCTTTTGCTCATTTGGTTGGTCTTCATTTACTTCCACAAGTGACAACAACAGCATAATATCTGAAAGGGAGTAGTTCTGTTACTTAAAGGAATAGCCACCATCAGCATAATTAAAATACTTTTGAGTCAATAACTACACTGATCGCGTCTTCACCTCTGTGGACACATGATCACAGCCATTACTTAACTACTTTCACCAGTCTGTTCTCAACTTTAATAGTAACTTGAATCCGTTGTAAGAATTCTTGGACACCACATCAAAGGCTTCCTTCTTTTTCACCCACCCTCCTCGACCTGGACCCACCACCTTCTCTTTCATAATTCATTCTCTTGCTGGGCCCTGTTTATCTCCTCCTCTCTGCACTACAATGTCTCCCAAGCTTATAGCCAGCATTCATGTCTCCCCTTTTACTTCCAAGACCCCTCTCGGTCTCCAGCCCCAAACAATGAATAAACTTTGGAAGAAGTTTCTAAAAACAGCCTTGGAATTTCCTTCCGGGGGTATAGTATACCTCGGGGCCATTAGAGGGAAGAACCAGTCAGGATCTGTTCTGCAAAGACAAAGGAAGAAGGATATTTGACTTTCAAAACCCCTGTTCCAACCATGAGATTCTGCAGTTTCCTGATTAGACAAAAAGAAGGATGGAGCCCTGGCGTTTGCCCATTAAAGCAATGACGAGTAGGTCTAATTTGTAGCATCTCTAACTGATAGTTTGCATTTTAAGGTTAAGATATTTTATTGCTTCCAGATGGTCAGCTAACTTCCAGCCAGAGGAACATTACTGCAGAGTTTAAGAATAGCTATGATGCAAAGAGAGATTTTAATTGTCATGTAAAGGATCTAATTAAAAAGACATACAGTAGTCAGCTTTTCACATGCTCAAGCCTATAAAAATCAGTAGCTGAAAAAATTACCTTCAGGGGAAAATTGAAAAATTATTCAATTTGAATCAGAGACACTTGAGGAATTTCTCAAGTTAGGGAACTAGAATTAGGTTAGCTGTTAATTCCTAGGCACCTTGATTTCCACGTCGTTCCTTCTGTTTTATGCACAAACTTGTGAAGGTTCTTCAAGTCTTTTTGCTTCTGTTAGTTTATTTCTGAAATAAACTCCAGAATTTATTTCCAGAATAATATTCCCAAATTAAGGAATAAAAGATTCTCTTCAACCAATCAATCAATCATGCAATTGATCAATTTCATCGTCTCTGAACTTGACACCTGTATTCAGATCCAGATTCTTTCACTTACTGGGTGACCTTGGGCAAAGCACATAACCTCTCTCCTGAGGATTTCAGAAGCATACTGGGAGACAATGAAAGTTAGCTCTTGCTATCTGCAGAGTTTTAGAAGGTGCACCTATTCACAGATGAGGCCGGGACTTGGAAGATGGGGACTAGTGGGGAGAAGCTATAGAGATATTCTACAACCCATTGTCTTCTCTATGACGTCCTCTCCCTGACTTCTGAGTTCTGCAGAGCAGAAACATCTTGCGAGAGGAGCAGTGGTTTTGTAGGCGGGATGGGCAGAGTCCTGCTGCAGGCAAACTGGGCTCTTTGGATTTAATGATTTGGACCCAGGAAGCCACCAATGTGTGACACAGTGACCTTGAATAGACACCTCTTCTCACTCGGCTGTGTGATAAGATCTGGACCTCTTGATTCACCCCTCCCCATTTTTCTGTTTGGCACCTTGGGATACCACTGAAACAAAAAGCTGAAAATGGCCAGCAAAACTCAATTTAAAACATGCTCCATCCATCCTCTTTCTCTTTGTGGCCTCTAGTCTCCGTAAAGTCGCCACACACTCCCCATACTTCCTGTCCTTCTTCCCATTTGAACTGGATCCAGGGGATTAATTCAATTTGAACAAACCTGAAGTCTCCAAATATGTTAACCTTCCTCTTGGAGGCTGATGTTTCAACAGCCTGGTCTTCTTTGTAGCTCTGCCGAATGCAATGAGGCTTGGCCAGATGCTACGAAAGAGGAAAAACATCCCACCTCCTGCTCCGGGTTGAAAACCCTGATTTATTTGACACCAAGGCTGTCCCCCTTGATAAGCATAAGCCAACCTGACGGCTGACTCACAACCTGGAGAATCTTTAAATTTCTGTTTTATACCGTCAATTGTTGCAATGGTATTTGATTAAGGTAGATGAGAGCTGGAGAGATCATTATGGAAGAATGAGCCTTGGTCTCCTTTCCTACAAGTCAGTGGGTAGCAGGACAGATACTCCATTTTCTGGACTCAGTAGGACTCAAAAGGCAAAGAGTTGGCTCAGGTCAAGGGTATTTAATTTGTTACTTGAGTGACTATGATAGCATTGCCCAGGTCCTGATGGGAATTGTAGGTGGCTAGTAACTCCCTAGAATATTCTTTCCCCTATTCCCATCCTTCCTTCCTTTCTTCTCTCCTGCTATGTTCAGAAGTCAGTTTTAAGGGGAGTGGGCGGAGCAAAACGGCGGGGTGAGCTGACCAGGGATTCTCTCCCCTCCAAAATACAACAAAAGATTGGAAGAACTGAATTTCAGAGAATAAACATAATGCCAGCTCGTTAGAGAACTACAATACCAAGAAGGCGGAGATCATAAACCTAGCTTTACACCTTCGGAGGCGCTGGAACGGTAGGAGAGAACATCACTCCCTCCCCGAGAGTCTGCGATGGCTGCGGCGCGGGTCGGGAAGGAGCGGGGGAGGGGCTGCGCGACCGGGGGATCATCCAGGACTCCTGCCGCTGATTCAGTGGAGACCCGCTGACGGGGAAAGCTTCCGTCCACGGGGACCCTATAAATCAACGGCCTTGGGAGACCAGAGAACAGAACTGATCTGAACCCAGACCAGCGCGTGTCAATGTAAAAAGACCTACTGCAAGGCACATAATAGTAAAGTTGGCAAATAGGAATGATAAGGAAAGAATACTCAGGGAAGTAAGAAAAAAAAAGAGAATAACCTATAAAGGAGCGCCTATTAGACTGTCAGTGGATTTCTCTACAGAAACCCTACAAGCTAGGAGAGAATGGAGTGATATATTCAAAGCTTTAAAGGATAAAAACCTTCAGCCAAGAATACTCTATCCAGCAAGAATTTCCTTCAGATATGAGGGAGAAATTAAATCTTTTCCAGACAAACAAAAGTTAAGGGAATTTGTAACTAAAAGCCCTCCATTACAAGAAATCCTCAAGAAGGCTCTCATACTTGAAAAAAGAAAAAATGGAGACAAGGAACACAATCCACAGACTAGGGAGACCGATGGATAAAACCAGAACAGGATAGCAAATATTCAACTATAGCATTAGGGTAAAAATAAGGAAACTACCAAAACAAGGACGATCTTAGCACTCTAACTACAAATTAATAAGACGAGTTGGAATAAAAAATGAAAATAATTATTTAGGAGGGGAAGAGCAAAGGGTCTAAATCAGTATTGGTCAAGTAGGTAAGAGACCACCAGAGAATAGACTATATTATGCACGAGATTCTAAATACAAACTTTAAGGTAGACACTAAAATAAAGTACAGAACAGAGTCACAAATCATAAATAAGGAAAAATCTAAGAAACCCAGCATAAGAAATTGCAGTATTAAATGGGTAGTCTAAAGCACACAGGAAAAGAAACACAGGAAAACAAGATAATGAGTGACAGATTGACAGCATTAAGTCCACATGCATCAATAATCACTCTCAATATGAACGGATTGAACTCTCCAATAAAAAGACACAGAGTGGCAAAATGGATCAAAGAACAAGATCCAACAATTTGTTGCCTCCAGGAAACACACCTCAGCCCCAAGGACAAACACAGACTCAGGGTGAAGGGGTCGAGGACAATACTTCAAGCAAATAGCAAGCAAAAAAAGGCAGGTGTTGCAATTCTCATATCAGACCAAGTGGATTTCAAAAGAAGACAGGTAAAGAGACACACAGAGGGACAATATATAATGATCAAAGGGACACTTCATCAAGAAGAAATAACGCTTATAAATATCTATGCACCCAACACAGGAGCACCAAGATTCATAAAGCAACTATTAACAGACCTAAAGGAAGATGTTAAAAACAACACAATAATGGTAGGGGACCTCAACACCCCACTCACATCAATGGACAGATCATCCAGACAGAAAATCAACAAGGAAATAGTGGAGCTGAATGAAAAACTAAAACAATTGGACTTAATAGACAGATATAGATCACTCCACCCTGAAAGAGCTGAATACACATTCTTCTCAAGTGCACATGGAACATTCTCTAGGATAGACCATATGTTGGGAAACAAGGCAAGCCTCTACAAATTTAAAAAAAATGAAATAATAACAAGCATCTTCTCAGATCATAGTGCTATAAGGCTAGAAATTAATTACAAGAATAAAGCTGAGAAAGGCACAAAGATGTGGAGACTAAACAACACACTACTGAACAAGCAATGGATCATTGAAAAAATTAAAGAAGAAATCAAAAAATACCTGGAAACAAATGAAAATGATAGCATGCCATACCAACTCATATGGGATACAGCAAAAGCTGTATTAAGAGGAAATTTCATCGCAATACAGGCACATCATAACAAACAAGAAAAATCCCAAATAAGCAACCTTAAAACACACCTAACTGAACTAGAGAAAAAAGAACAAATGAAGCCCAAAGTCAGCAGAAGGAGAGAAATAATAAAAATCAGAGCAGAAATAAATACTATTGAAACGAAAAAGACAGTAGAAAGGATCAATGAGACAAAGAGCTGGTTTTTTGAGAAGATAAATAAAATTGACAAACCACTAGCCAGACTTACAAAGAAAAAAAGGGAGAAAGCTCAAATAAAGAAAATCAGAAATGAGTGAGGAGAAATAACAACAGACTCTGCAGAAATACAACAGATTATAAGAGAATACTACAAAAAACTATATGCCAACAGAATGGATAACCTAGAGGAAATGGATAAATTCTTGGACTCCTACAATCTCCCAAAGCTCACTCAAGAAGAGGCAGACAATTTGAACAGACCAATCACAAGGAAAGAGATTGAAACAGCAATCAAAAACATCCCAAAGAATAAAACCCCAGGACCAGATGGCTTTCCTGGGGAATTCTACCAAACTTTCAGAGAGGATTTAATACCTATCCTTTTCAAGCTATTCCAAAAAATTAGGGAAGATGGAACACTTCCTAACACATTCTATGAGGCCAACATCACGCTGATACCAAAACCTGACAAGGACACCACGAAAAAAGAGAACTACAGGCCAATATCACTGATGAACATAGATGCAAAAGTTCTAAACAAAATTTTGGCCACCAGAATTCAGCAATTCATCAAAAGAATCATACATCAGGATCAGGTGGGATTCATACCAGGGACACAGGGATGGTTCAACATCCGCAAGTCAATCAACGTGATACACCACATCAATAAACTGAGGAAGAAAAACCACATGATCATCTCAATAGATGCAGAGAAGGCATTTGACAAGATCCAACAGCCATTTATGGTAAAAACTCTGAACAAAATGGGCATAGAAGGAAACTACCTCAACATAATAAAGGCCATATACGACAAACCCATAGCCAACATCATACTCAATGGGCAAAAACTGAACCCCATCCCCCTGAAAACAGGAACGAGACAAGGATGCCCTCTATCACCACTCTTATTTAACATAGTACTGGAGGTCCTGGCCAGAGCAATCAGGCAAGAAAAAGGAATAAAAGGAATCCAAATAGGGAGGGAAGAAGTGAAACTCTCGCTGTTTGCAGACGACATGATCTTATATATAGAAAACCCCAAAGAATCCATTGGAAAACTGTTAGAAGTAATCAACAACTACAGCAAAGTTGCAGGGTATAAAATCAATTTGCATAAATCAGTAGCATTTCTATACTCCAGTAATGAACCAACAGAAAAAGAACTCAAGAATACAATACCATTCACAATCGCAACAAAAAGAATAAAATACCTTGGGGTAAATTTAACTAAGGAAGTGAAGGACCTATATAATGAAAATTACAAGGCCTTTCTGAGAGAATTGGATGACGACATAAGGAGATGGAAAGACATTCCATGTACATGGATTGGAAGAATAAACATAGTTAAAATGTCCATTCTACCTAAAGCAATCTACAGATTCAATGCCATCCCAATCAGAATCCCAATGACATTCTTTACAGAATTAGAACAAAGAATCCTAAAATTCATATGGGGCAACAAAAGACCCTGAATTGCTAAAGCAATCCTGAGAAAAAAGAACAAAATGGGAGGCATCACAATCCCTGACTTCAAAACATACTACAAAGCTACAGTAATCAAAACAGCATGGTACTGGTACAAAAACAGGTGCACAGATCAATGGAACAGAATTGAAAGCCCAGAAATAAAACCACACATCTATGGACAGCTTATCTTTGACAAAGGAGCTGAGGGCATACAATGGAGAAAAGAAAGTCTTTTCAACAAATGGTGCTGGGAAAACTGGAAAGCCACATGTAAAAGAAGGAAAATTGACCATTCTTTTTCACCATTCACCAAAATAAACTCAAAATGGATTAAAGACCTAAAGGTGAGACCTGAAACCATAAGGCTTCTGGAAGAAAACGTAGGCAGTACACTCTTTGACATCAGTATTAAAAGGATCTTTTCGGACACCATGCCTTCTCAGAGAAGGGAAACAATAGAAAGAATAAACAAATGGGACTTCATCAGACTAAAGAGCTTCTTCAAGGCAAATGAAAACAGGATTGAAACAAACAAACAACCCACTAACTGGGAAAAAATATTTGCAAGTCATATATCTGACAAAGGCTTAATATCCTTAATATATAAAGAACTCTCGCAACTCAACCACAAAACATCAAACAACCCAATCAAAAAATGGGCTGGAGACATGAACAGATATTTTTCCAAAGAAGATATACTGATGGCCAATAGGCACATGAAAAGATGCTCATCATCGCTGTTCATCAGGGAAATGCAAATCCAAACTACACTAAGATATCACCTTACACCCGTTAGAATGACAAAAATATCTAAAACTAATAGCAACAAATGTTGGAGAGGTTACGGAGTAAAAGGAACCCTCATACACTGCTGGTGGGAATGCAAACTGGTGCAGCCACTATGGAAAACAGTATGGAGATTCCTCAGAAAACTAAAAATAGAACTACCATACGATCCAGCCATCCCACTACTTGGTATTTATCCAAAGAGCTTGAAGTCGGCAATCCCAAAAGTCCTGTGCACCCCAATGTTTATTGCAGCACTGTTTACAGTAGCCAAGACGTGGAAGCAACCTAAGTGTCCAGCAACAGACGAATGGATAAAGAAGATGTGGTACATATATACAATGGAATACTACTCAGCTGCAAAACAGAACAAAATCATTCCATTTGCAATAACATGGATGGACCTTGAGAGAATTATGTTAAGTGAAATAAGCCAGCGAGAGAAAGATAATCTGTGTATGACTCCACTCATGCGAGGAATTTAAAATTATGGACCAAGAACAGTTTAGTGGATACCAGGGGAAAGGTGGGGTGGGGGGTGGGCACAAAGGGTGAAGTGGTGCACCTACAACATGACTGACAAACATTAATGTACGATTGAAATTTCACAAGATTGTAACCTATCAATAACTCAATTAAAAAAAAAAAAAAAGAAGTCAGTTTTAAGACAATGAGAAGAATGTTTCTGGACCATGCCTCTTTCTCTCTGAAACAAAGCACAGAGCACTAACTAAATGCAACCGATGTCAGCCACGTCCAGAAGCCCAGGCTAGTCCACGTAACTGTTGTGGACAGTAAGGTTCTGATAATTAGGACAACCAGTTCTGATAACCAGATTCTGATAACTAGGATAGGCCGATCACTCCTTACTGACGATTACACAGAAATAGGGGACTTGTGTCCAGAAGATCTAAGGAATTCTTACAACTCATTAAAAAAATAGAAAAAAAAAGATTTGAATAAACATTTCATGAAAGAAGACCTGTGAATGACCACAAGCATATGAAAGGATGCTTATCATCATTCATCATGAGGGAAAACACAAATTAAAACCACAATGAGATTCCATTTCATACCCACTAAATGACTAAAATGAAAAAGACTGAGCCTACCAAGTATTGGTGAGGACGTAGGAGAACTGAGTCTCCCGTTGTTGCTGATGGAAATATAAAATGGTACAGCCACTCCGGAAACCGGTTTGGCAGTTTCTGATGAAGATAAACATACACTTACCATATCTTCCAGCAATTCACTCTTAAGTATTTACTCAAGAGAGATAAAAATATATATCCACACACAGACTTGTATATGAACGTTCACAGCAGTTTTAGGTGTACTAGCAAAAACTGAAAACAACCAAACTTCCAGCAACAGGTGAACAGATAAACCAATTTGGAATATCTCCATGCAATGGAATATTACTCCGCAAGAAAAAGAAAGAATGAACTATTGATACATGCTACAATATAAATGAGGCTCAAAAGAATTATTCTGAGTGAAAGAAGACATACCAAAATGAGTATATATTGGGCCAGCCTTTGTGGCTTAGTGGTTAAGTTCGGGGCTGTCTGCTTCAGTGGCCCCAGGTTTGGTTCCCAGACATGGACCTACACCACTTGTCTGTCAGTGGCCATGCTGTGGGAGCAGCTCACAAACAAAAAGAGGAAGATTGGCAGTGGATGTTACCTCAGGACGAATCTTCCTCAGAAAAAAAAAAAAAAAGAGTATGAATTGTATAATTTCACTTATATGGAATGCAAATCAGCGTTTTCCTGGAGCTGTTAGGAGAGATGGACTATATAAGAGGGCATGAGGGAAATTTTGGGGAGTGATGAAAATATTCTCTACCTTGTAAGGAGATCATGCCATTTGCACTAACGTGGATGAGCTTAGAGGACATTTTGCTAAGTGAAATAAGCCAGACAGAGAAATTTTTAGAACTGCCCGATCTCACTTATATGTGGAATCTAAAACAATCAAACACACGGAAGCAGAGAGTAGAAGGTGGTTACCAGAGGTGGGGAGGTGGGGGAAATGGGGAGATGTTGATCAAAGGGGCCAAAGTTACAGTTATACAGGACGAGCAAGTCTAGAGAGCTAAGGTAGGGTGTGTCCAACATGAGGATAACACTGTACTGAATACCAGAAATTTGCTGAGAGAGTAGATTTCAGGTGCTCTCATCACATAAAAAAGGTAACTGTGTGAGGAGAAAATAAGTTAATTAGCTTGACTGTGGTTATCGTTTCACTAGGTATATGTATATCAAATCATCATGTTGTATACCTTGAATATGTACGATTTTTATTAAAAAATAAAATAAAAAATATATAACTAAATAAAGAAAATATTCTCTATCTTGAAAGTGGTGGTTGTTATACAAGTGAATATATTTGTTAAGACTCATTAAAATGTACACTTAAAACAGATGCCTTTATTATGTATAATTTACACCTCAATAAAATTGATTTAAAAAGAATGGGAGAGCAGAACTCTAGACCTAACCCAACAAACACAACCAGAAATATCGCTAAGACTACTGCGTGGGTTGAGGAATTACCATGGGGGAGCAGTAACCAAAACTCACAGCAGGAAGACAAATCAGCTTGCAAAACCAGAAATTTTTGTGTTTCTTCAGGAAGAATTTTTTCCCAGGGGGAATTTCTCCATGGTAGTTTGCATACAGCTGCAACTGAAACAGCGGTCTGGTGGTGAAGACTGAAGGACAGACAGTGGGTAGGTAGTTCTCTGTAAAATCACATCTATCACACTAAGAAGAAAACCAGGTTCCTTGTAAGTGGCTGATGACAATGGGAATTCAGGGGTTTCTGAACTCAGAAGACGTTGGCTAACATGCTTTTATACGTCTGCATTGGGACATGAATATTCTAAGCTGAGGGATGCTATTGTGGGTCTGGAAGGCACAGGGCAGATGTTCTGATGTTGGCTTTATGGATACCCATAAAGAAATCCTCCAGTGTATTGAAAACAAACAGTCCTTCACCTTCTATCAGATTCAAATTTCACCTTTATTCCTTTTGATAGGAATAAAAACATATACGTACAATGGCAAACACAAAACAAATTCCAGTGGAAATACTCCATATTTCAGGCTGAAGGACATGAACAGGGGCCACTGTGGGTCACCCTCATGACCCACTCAGAACAGAGGCTATTCATTTATTTCTTCAGTTCATTAATTCACTCATTTATTCAGCCAATATTCATCATGAAGTTTTTGCATGCAAAGTGTTGAAGAGAGAGAACATGGTTCTGACCTTGTGTCTCACAGTCCATTTGGTGACAGAAATGTGACAAATAATTACAATGCAATATGACCATTGAGGTGAGCGTTCACAAAGCTGTGAGAACACAGACAAAGGAGTAACTAACACAGTCTAGGAATTAGGGAAGATTTTACACACACACACACACACACACACTCATATGCACACTGACACATGCACACACACACAGATACTTATCTGATAGAGATGCCAAGGGCTGGTTTGGTGAGAAATCACTGACCTTCAACCTGCCCTTAAACAATCCATGGTGCATAGGTCATCCGTGGATTTCTCTAAATCCATCTAAGGCTGAAAATAACAGAAAAATTAGTAAAGGAGGGAAGTTGCTTAGAGTGTCTCCAGTTCTGGGATGAAGAGGATGGGCAATTTCCTTTGTCCTACTAAAGCATAAACCATCTTCTGGGTATGAAGAAAATAGCAATTTGGTGTAACTTATTTATTCATCTTATTTGTTCATGTGTGTGGATGTGCTTGTTGATTGTCATTATGCAATAACAGATACATTCTCCCCAAATCCACAAAGTGCTTGGGTTTGGTTACATCATTCTTGGTTTCTATTCTTTGTTCCTGCTTTCCTTTTTCCTTTGAGATAGTTTCAACCTACTTGTCCTCCTAGGCAAAAAGATCGGTAAGAAAAAATGTCATTTGCAAATTTTGTAATGGTGTTCTGAGAATGCAGGTTAATAAATTGAGTACTCTGGGGCTGGCCGTATATTGGGAGCATGGGGGACTTGCTCTGCCTGCCTTCTCCCACAGAGCCTCTCTTCCCAGATCCAGATGCCTGATATCTCTCCACATGTGTGTAGAGTGAAGATGAAAAATAATCATTTGCAAGGCTTTCTGCAGTTTGCTCTGTGGCAGAGTTTGCTAAACTGTGGTACTCATACCTCTGATGAAATCTGAGAAAAATGGGGTGGTCTGTGGATGGGTGTATTTTGTGAAAAAGTTATTCACTTAATGTGCATTATGAACAAATAGAGCTTACAAAACAAACCCATGAAAAAAGTCAGCAGCCTATAGCGGGTCAGAGTTTGAATTCTAGTTAGACTACCTGGTTCAAATCCTGCCTCTTCCACTTATCAGCTGTAGGACCTTGGCAAGCAATTAAATGTCTCTGTGCCTCAGTTTCCTTATTTGTTAAATGGGCATGATAGTAATAGTACCTACCTTATAGAGTTCTTAAGATGATTAAAATAAGTTAAGGCATGGAAAACATTAAATGAGTTAAAACATATATGTTAAAAGTATGACACATAGTAAGCACCTAATAAAATTTGCTTTACTGCTTGTTGCTATTATTGTCTAAAATGTAGCTAATTGAAAAGAGAAGTGAGTTTGTTTAAATAAAAAAAAGTCAATAATAATACAATTGGTACTTAAACATTAAAGGATTGCTGAATATATCCCTTGGGGAAGACTAAGTGGCTTTAATGAACAGAACCCCACAATTTGTCTGCTTAAAGTACAAGAAGTGCGTTATTTTCTTGACACTGTAGGAGAGGTGTTTCTGGTTAGCAGGTGGCTTTGCTCCATGTGCTGTTTCAGGGCCCCAGGTTCCCTCAGTCTTGATGCTCTTCCTGTCCCTTGGGTCTCATCATACCTGCATGGTCAAAGCTGCGTTGCTGCCTTCTGGTTCCAGCACACAGAAAAGGCAAAAAGAAGAACACGAAAGAAACCCACAGCTGTCGTAAAGTCCCTGGCCCAGAAGTGGCCACATCACTTCAGTTCACATTCCCTTGGCTACAACTTAGTCACATGTTTGCACCTAACTGCAAGGGAGACTAGGAAAAGGGGTGCAGCTGTGTCCCACGTCTTGATGGACAGCTAGCTGACTCGAATGTAAATAACTGAAATTATTGGAAATTATGGGAAATATTGTTCTTAGGGTTGGTGGCAGGATTCTTCTTAAGGTCAGGAATAAGGAGCAAGATGACAGTTAAGGGATTTCCCGTGATAGGGAAGGGCCAATGAGTTTTAGGCCCACTGATAGTTAATAGTAAGTTTTACTTTTCTCTGTTCTCTGTTGTAATCCCATGATACACTCTGCTCTTACAGAAGATCTGTTACAGACAGCTGCCTTGAGTTGGAGGTGCTTGGGGCATGAAGGATGGGACTGTGATGGGCGGAATAATGCCTTCTCCAAAGACGCCATCACGCTAATCCCCAGAACCTATGAGTATATTAGTTTACACGGCAAAGGGACTTTTGCAGATGTGATTAAGATGAGAGACTTTGAGATGGGAAATTATCCTGGATTCTCCAGGGGGGCCCAATCTAATCGTATGAGTCCTCATAAACAGAATCTTTTCTGGCTGTGGTCAGAGAACCAAAGAGACAGCAGCATAAGAACTCAGCCCGACATTGTTGACTTTGAAGATGGAAGATGAAGATGGAAGGGGCCGTGAGCCAAGGAAGGCAGGCAGCCTCTAGAAGCTGGAAAAGGCAAGGAAGTGGATTCTCCCCAGAGCCCCCAGACAGGAATGCAAACTTGCCAACACCTTGATCCCAGCCCAGTGACATCCGGGTTGGACTTCTGATCTATAGAACTGTAAGACAAATTTGTGTTGTTTTAAACCTCTAAGTCGGTGGTAATTTTTCACGGTAGCAATGGAAAACCAATACAGGGACCTGTGTTCCCGGTTGAGAAGAAATGGTGAAGAGGGGCCATGGAGACACAGGAAAACATTGACTGGGAAATTGAGGGTTATGAGCGTGAAGTGACAACGACAGCCAGGTGAAGGTGAGTGATCCCAGGGAATCTTACCCAGAAGAACTTGGGGAGGGCATTGGCCCTCCTGCAGCAACTGCGATAGAGGACATTAAAGGAAAGGGTAACTCAGGAGTCTGGGGAACTTGAGGACAATCAGTCTACGTGTCCATGGCCATGAAGTAAGTTAAAGATGGCCAAGACAAAATCTCATAAACTTCTATTCATCCCAGACGTTCTCCCTGCACCTGGACACCTCTGGTAGCCTTGTTATTTTCCAAAGCACTAGCAGAGTATTTTGGGCTGTTCCATGTGAACTATCAAAACTTATACTATCTTGAATATTTTCTTCAAATGAGTTGTTGCATTCAGCAAAACAATCCAGAAAGCAATAGTTCCAACAGCCACCCCTGGAGGCTACATGAAGCCACCAGTTGAGCTCTCTTGAGCCCAACCCACAACCCATTATAGAGAGGTCATTCTTCCTTATTGACCAGCAAGTGTATAATAAGAAAGGCATCGTGGGGTATACAAATACACATTTAATATGGCTCTGGCGCATAGGGCATTGAGTATCAGGTTGTGGACAAAGGAAGATGTGTCTAAAACACCCAGAAGCAGAGTTCTAGTCCTTGACAAAGAATTTAACAAATGCCTCCAGCTTCCCCTCCTCTGACTCTGAGCACCCATATCTGCTCTTGTTAACTGCAGCAGGACTGGCCAAGCAGGATTGGAGCTGGCGTGGAAGCTGACTGGGGTCAGGGAGTGGGGCAGAGGCACTGCAGGGTGGAGAGCCTTCGTTGCTGTCCTCTCGTGGGGTTCGGGCCCCTGGCCAACCATTTTCTTTCCCAGCTGCCTTGCCCACTCAGGCCGGAGTCCTCCGGAGCAGTGTCAGCATCACGCAGCGTCTATGTGGCCAGTGGCAGGGAGAATCCAGTCTCTCAGCCTCTCCTCCACACATTCACCCCAAAGCTGAAGCCCGCACTGGGCCTATAAGGGTTTTTATTCATAGAACAATGGGTATGAACAGACAGTTAAAAGTCACCTTCTATTTTCCTCCTTTTCACTTTTCTCTTTCTTTTTTGTTTTCCCTAGAATCAATGACAGGCAACCTTTGGGTTGCTAGAAATGGTTATTAAATTAAGAACAGTTGCATACATAGATAAAATAGAAGCATGAGCATATGAAAGGCCAGAGTAAGGTTCATCTACATTTCAGAAGAATGGTTCCAGGCCCAGGGATTCCTGTGCAGTTGTCCTTGGGAGGAGTGTGGGGTCCCTGAGTAAAAATGAGAAGAGGTCCAGGGGCAGGGAGGAGGGCCTGGCAGTCCCCGGAGCAGTTAGTTGCACTGGACCCTCTGAAGAGCTCTGACTCTGAACAGGCCCAGCCTCTGGGTTCCCTAGGGTTAGGCCACACTGTTTCTCCTAACTGCAACTGAATAATTGGGGTGTTACGATAAATTTGCCACTTGCCTCTCCTCCTAGACAATAAACCCCAAGAGAGCAGGGAACATGTACCCACAAGGCCCTGCACACCATGGCACACAGCAAGCACTCAATAAATGTTCAGTGAATGAATAAGTCAATGAACTTTGTAGATTTGTAGATGTATTTGTGGATAATTTGTTGATAAAAAGCTGTGTATGTTCGGGGCTCTCTGATAGCGCTCCACGGAGGACCGGGATTCTGAGCTGGGCCTTAAAGGAGTCTTTGAGTTTAGAAGGAATCCACCTTCTAGTAGAAAGGAAGCATTGTAGTGAAAATGCAACCCTAGGGCTGCCATGCAGGTTGGCCAGTGGGCAACTATGGCTTTTTCGTGTTGGGCCCTATTAGGAAAGATGTGAAACGCATATTTGTTACATGTATAGTTATTTAGAAATTCTGTACCTGTGTGACTGTCACTGTGTATATTACACATCAGTAAATTTGGGATAACAGTAGGGAGAAGTTCTAGCATTTTCTTCCTGCGCCCCAGTGGGTTGTCCTAAGCACCCACTTTAGAAGCCACTGTTGCTGGCTGATGAGATCGTGGTCAGAGGAGCAGGCCCTAGGGTTGGGGGTGGCCTACGTCTCTCAGACAGGTGGATCTGATTTTGATGCGTGATTCCACCAACTACAGAGCCTTTCTCATTTCTAATGATTTTAACAACAGCAATAATAACAACTATTTATTCAGTGTGGGGAAGCCAAAATACAAACAGTGCCAGGTTGTGACAATAGAACTCTGACCCGCAGCCTGCAGCAGGCAGCCCGGGAAGCCCAACCACAGTTTATGCAGCAGTTGGCTCAAAATGGTCAGGACTTGGTCAGTAACTGCCAGCTTCCCTAATCTTTGTCCCCGCCTACAACTTAGGACCAAACAAAGAAAGCCAAATGTGCTCCCTTACCCAACCACCTAGGATGCCCCACTTCTAGTTATCCTGCCTCCAGCTTCCCTGGGCCAGCAGCCTCCAATCAGCGATCAGCGTGTATCTGAAGCTTCCTCTTTTTCCATTATAAAGCTCTCCCTCGCCTCTCTACCTTTGAGTTTCTGCCAAATACAAGTGATGGTGGCTGACTCCTCTGCAATAGCAAACTCTGAATGAACAGCCTTTGCTTGTCCTCAGCTGGCTGGTCTTTATTTCCACAGAGCACTGTGCTAAGTGATTTACATGCTAGCTTATCTATCTTTGCAACTTCCTGAGGTAGTATTATGGATATTATCCCTGTTTTACAGCTGGGGAAACAGATGATGCCCAGAGAAGTCAGGTAAGTTGCTTGGAGTCACACAGCTACTAAGTGGTGAGGCTGCTGTGTGTGCGTTGCTGGCACACAGCACAGGCTCTCAGCGCTGCTTGGTCTCTCCCCATTTACTTATCCTCCCTCTTAGCCTTCCCCCAGCTACAGTGTGCATTCTTGAATGGGGAGGTACATTCATGTTTTGTAAAAACCCTCCAGTATCTGTTGCAATGCTCAGGGGTTTGTGAGAACGAACGCTCCGCCTCTGTGCTTCTTGTGAGAGTAAGTGGGTTGGTGAAACTCTGTAGAGGGGCGATGCCTGGTTTCCTTGGTGAACTTCCCAGTATTTTTAACTCCTGTGACAGACCAGGGTGAGGTGGGAGAACGTCTTGGCAAGTGCAGGTGACAGAGTTAAGTCTGAGCTGCATATCACATGAGCCACAGTGGGTGAGTGAAAACGCATTTGGAATCAAAATCTTTGGTGACCTAGGGACAGAAATACGTCAGTCTCCTTCCTTTCAGTTTGCTGAATGAACAAACATACCAAGAAAATTCTTTTAAAAAATCTTTGTAGTTTAACTGAGTTCTATGATTGGGAAAGATTTCTGGAGCCCTCCAGGATAAATTTCTTAAAGTCAAGAACTGATTTGCTTCTGGGTAACAGAGGTGGGAGAGGACCCAGATCTCCTGGTGAGCAGGCCACACAGCCACTGAGGTGGAGTTTGTTGGTTGTACTGTCTGGATTGGGGAAAATGGTGTAGACAGATGGCAGTCATTGACTGAGGAACGTTGCCCACCCCTTTGGGAGCCTCTGGGTACATGGCAATTGATGATTCTGTAAACAGGCCCTTTAATCTTTGTGTATATAGTTTAAGTGGCTGGATGTGCTCCTTGTGGGCTGAGAATTTACTCACAGGCAGGCAGAACCTATTCCATTGAGTTCCTTCAGATCAGTTTAGCCTTCCTTCATACAAGCATGCTGGCCTTAGTCCAGAGTTTTCTTTCTTCTATCGAGCTCTACATACAACCACTAACTTTGTGTGCCTTAGCACCATAGATTTCATAAGCACTTCTGGGGAGAGGAGTTGACTGGGGACGTGGAACAGTGTTTTTGAGCAGAATTGAAGCTCTATGTCAAGTTAGATGCCACCAGTTGGTAATGTCCCCAAGCTTTGGGGTGATGTGGTTTTCCCCAAGTGCATTCTCTTGCCTAGGTGCATGGGCAAGAAAGAAGATGGCAAGATTGATTCAGAGATGGGGATTGTCAGGCTAAGGGCATGTATATGAGTATGTATAGGAGAATACGTATATGAGTGTGTGTAAATTGTAGATGCTACCGGGAATGTGTTTGAAATAAATGAGCAACCAGAAAGGGTAGAGAAAGAATTTAAGAGGAGATGGAAAGGGTTAGATATGAGGGAAGGACAAAGGGATTGCTGGCTGGTGGCTGCTGGTAGCTGGAGAATGTGTTTGGTTGGAGTCAAGAGTGGGAGAGGTAAAAGGCTAGGGAGCAGTGGTCACAGGGTGTGGTATCAGGCAGGACTGCAAGAGTGGAGCACTTCTGAGTGATGGCAGGGTTCAGGATGTGACCATGACAGTGGGTCACTCATTGAGTCTAGACTGTCAAATGTCATATAGGAATGTTGGAGCTGTCCAGGATGTATGTAGAAGCAGAGGGGAGAGGCTTGTAAAATGCACAATAAGATCAGTTAATTTGGCCAAGGGATCTCTCTGGCTTTAGAGGGAGAAAAGAAATCTCTCTAAAGTTAAATCTTGCCTGGAAACTTCTCCATGACTTTGAGGCCATCACCTCTACTTTGCATCCTGTCTTCACTCCCAAATATGCACATGTTTGGGAACCAGACCCACCTGGGTTTAGAGCCACTTACTACTGGGGGACCCTAGCCCAATGCCTCAGCCTCGGTCTTGCACCTGACCGCACATGCAGAAATTATTTTTGTAGAAGCTTCCATTGATTGCGTTAGCTTCCATCTGTGGCATGGTTAGAATAACACCTAACTCAACTGGGTATTCAGTGACATAATGTGGGGACTGTGTCTGGCCCAGTACCCATCATATCATAACTGCTCAGTAACTCAGGTTTCCTTCTGCTCATCTCCTTTGGTGTCCAACATGTGTAGTTAAAAACTGTCCCTTGTGGCTTTTGATGTGGTTTTTTCGTTTAACTGTTTTGTATTCACTTTCTTGTACATTATACAAGAGAAAAACCATAAAGATGATATTGAACCCAAGGAGAGAGTTCCAAGGGATGAAATGAAAAGACTGTTTTTTTAATGCACTTTTCTATGTTAAAAATCAATATTTAAAATAAAGAAGCAACATAAAACAAACAAAACCCAAGAAAGTTAATAAGATTGAAATGACGACGAGGCGGAAACTACCAGATTCATTGGGCTTCACTGCCCCATCTTTATTAGTTGGCAGCCTAGTTTCTTTTTTAGGCCCATGGAATTAAATGGATCAACAACCGGCTTTGAATTGCAGCATTTCAAGTTCCTAGCTTCGGGAAGAGGAAGAGATAGTGGAAATCCAGTAGCCAAAATATGCTTCTTATAATAAAATGCGTACAGAGGTACGGGTGGACCCAGAAAGTATGACTTGCACAGTTACAAATTTCACACGGAGAGAACCCACCCAGCCCACGAACTCCCGGCCTGGCTCCCAAAGTAACAGAATCCAAGTCTCCAGGCCAGATTTTCCCTCTAGCCATTCCTGGCCACGCAAAGCGGAGCTGCGAACACACAGAAAGGGATGTCTTCATCGCCAACCAGGACGGAACGAACCCGCCCGCTCCGGGAGTGCTGAGAACCAAAGGGTCTCTCCGACGCGAGCAGCAACCAACATGACTTGACTGCCCCCATCCCTCGCGGTCCCTACTCTCCCGGCGCCTCCACCCTTTCCGGGTGCGCGCGCACGACCAGCGAGCCGGGGAGCTGTGCGCCCGGCAGCCTGCGGGCGGCGGCGGCCGACAGGCTCGCGCGGAGACGGGTGGCTAGGGGCGGCGGCGGAGGAGCTGGCGCAGCAAACGGTCCCCTCGGGCCGCGCCCCGCCCTCTGCCGCCACCTGCGCGTCCCCTCTGGGCTCTCCAGCCCCGGGGCTCTGTGGGCTCTCGGTGCCGCAGCGGCGTTATCACTGCGTCTGCTAATTAGGAGACTCGGCGTTTGGCTCCTTGGGGCGCGGGACGAGCCGCGCTGCCTGTTCTGGAGAGCCGAGGGTGCGCCGGCGCGCGCGCTCCCCGCGACGTTTTTGGAGGCGGGTAGAGAAGTGCTGTGACTTTTCAGATCCGACTCCTCCTTCCGGCCAGCCTCCCGACGCGCCAGCTCTGAGAGAGGCCAGTGTGACCCGCAGGCCCTGAAGGCTCATTGCGTGGGGTTGGGACTTGGAACGTGTCCGGGAGCCCACGACACCGTGCGCGCTGGTGAGTTTGGCGCGCGGTGGGGTGTCCCCCTGCGCGAGGGGCGGAGAGGACGTCGCGCTCTGCCCCTTCGCTCGCCCCTTAGTGCTGCCCCCAGTTTGAGAGTGACACTTGAGTGTGACTGCGGAGCCGCGAGGATGCGGGCGCCGGGCACGGGCTTTCCCTTTGCCCAGAGTGATGGAGCGAGTTGGTGAGGGGAACAAAGGCGCACGCCCCGGGGAACAGGTCCTTGGCTGAAGACCACGGCCCGCGACGGCTGCCTGCGGACTAGGGTGGTGGCTGTGCGGCCCGAGACGCCGCGCGCGGGCGGCGAACCCTGAGTCCGGCACCTGCGCGCCGCTCTCGCCGCGGCGCCGGGGCAGCCCCGCCTGCCGGCCGGTGGGCCCCAGAGGTCCGCTGCGCCCGCAGCCCCGCTCCCGGCGGCCCGAGGTCCAGCGGCGGAACACTTGCTGGTGCAGAGGAGAGACCTCCCTGGCCCCGGGCCCTTCGTCAAGAAGCCGAGGCGCCTGGAAGGGGCCGCGCGCCGTGGACTGAACAGGCATCTCCAGGAGCACTTCTACAGACCGAAGACTTCCATGCGAGGGATTTTGCTCTCCCCTTAACCACTTCGTCCCTCCATCCATTTCCGCTGCCCGAGCATCCGCGCTGTGGGACCAGGAGCGGCTGGGATCCTCTCCGGCCGTCCGGAGTGTGAGGCTTGCACGGCCCTCGGCTGCCCCGCGCCTCGCCGGAGCCCGAGGGGGCGCGGGTCCGGGGCGAGGGCCGGCCGGACGTGTTTGATGGCTTCACTGAGAAGAGTCAAAGTGCTGCTGGTGTTGAACTTGATCGCAGTGGCCGGCTTCGTGCTCTTCCTGGCCAAGTGCCGGCCCATCGCGGTGCGCAGCGGAGAAGCCTTCCACGAGATTCGGCCGCGCGCCGAGGCGGCCAACCTCAGTGCGCACAGCGCCAGCCCCATCCAGGATGCGGTCCTGAAGCGCCTTTCGCTGCTCGAGGACATCGTCTACCGGCAACTGAATGGTAAGGACGCGCGCCAGTGCCCCTGGGGCTCGGCGAGGGCGGGCTGGGCACCGGGTAAGCTCCGGGAGCTCTGCGCACCTTGCCGGGGAGCCGGCACTTCCCTGCTCCCGCGCGCTTGCTCTTACTCTCCCTGCCCCGTCTTGGCCAGAAGGCCAGGGCTGCTGGAAAGAACTACCTGCTTCTTTTCTGTGCCCCAGCTGTAAGTTTGCTTTTATCATGGAAGCATGTCAGTACAGCTGGCTCTCCGTCCCCGCGTGCAGGGTTCATTACCTGGCGGTTCCAGCCCAAGTGCAGAAACTAGTCGCGCCGCCGAATGGTACTGGTGGCACAGGCCGACTTAGAGGAAATAGCTCTTACAGCTTAGCGTTTGGTGGGTCGGACAGGGAGGGACAGTGGCGGGCTTAAAGGGCTGCAAAGTCAAGGCCTCAGGTCTGGAGCTAATGCGCTTCGGTAGTAAGTTGGATGAATATGTCATCTCTCTCTGAGGCGGGTTGCACAGCTAATAATGAGGACTCCTCTCTTCCTGCCATCTTGGTGGAGGCTGCTATTAGAAACACACCGGATTTCTCCCTGAGAGCTGCCTAAGGGCAATTGTTAAAGTTCGTGGTGGGCTGGAGAAGCAGATTGTTACAGAGTGTAGCAAAGCGAGGTGTGCCAAGCCATGACAGTTGCTAGAATCTATCTCTTCTAAAATGTTCTTCTCAGTCTTTCAGGAGAAGAGACTTTATATGCCCTGATCACATCTGGTCCAGGGACTGACAGGTCATTGGACACTTGCTGTCCCCAAGGTCAGAGTGAGTATTGCCTACTTGAGTCCAGGCAGCTCTCCAGGGTCCTTATGGCTGGTGTCCAAGGCAGATCCAAGGCTGTTGCCTCCTTCCTGGGCTTCTAACTCCTGTTCTCATGGTAGTTCCAGAACTACAGATAATCATAAAATAATGGTAAAAAGAACTGGTGGAATTCTTGCTGTGTGCCAGACATTGTGCAAAGATGGTATAAGCGCATTATCTAATTGAGTGTTCACATCAGTCCAGGGAGTTCCATTCCATCCCCGGATCAGAGATGAGAAAAGGAGGCTTGGAGAGGTTAACAGAGTTCCCCAGGGTCCTGCTACTAGTTAATGGCAGAATCTGGAGTCAGAACCTCATGTCTGGGTGACCTGTGTACTTGACCTCTTATATCTACTGTCTCCTCCTAATTATAAGGAGCATTAAGTTTGATGACAAGAGAAATATGTGGAGCTGAAAATACAGACCTATACCTGTGTCTGGTTCTACATTAGGGAGACCCAACTCTGCTGTCTTCCCTGCAGTTAAGTGAGAGACTGGCCCGGTGGCAGGGAGCCAGATGGCACCAGACTGTTCTGTTCCTGCTGTCCACTGATCCCTTCTGGGTGGGATGTGGTCAGATCTCTGAGTACCCTCTGAAAGGGCCCCTTGGTCTTCTTGATGTCATTCAACAAGTATCCAGGGGATGTCTTGAACTTGTACCTGTAGTGGGAACCTGCAGGCCCACTGACTCCTTGCATACAGTGTGGCCTGGCTTTGGGTGTAGCCTGCGAGGTCATGAGGAAGCTCTTCTCTCGAGTGTCAAGAAACCAAGGCACAGAATGAAACAAAAGCCCACAGTTGGTTTCTAGAGGAATTAGAAGCTTATGGGGTGGGCCTTATTCTCCACAGATACCTGCTGTAGATATACCCATAGGACTGAAAAGAGAGAGTACAAGATAGTCTGGGTTCCCTCACTGTGCTCAGGGACACAAGTCATTTTAGTAATAATTTCAGTTGGGAAACTAAATATCATTTAGCCATGACCCCCAATGCCCCAAATAGGAATAATAAAATTCTAAATGGTATTTACTAAGTGCCACGCACATGCAGGGACTGGTATAGTTTTTACGGCTGCCCTCGGAGATGGGTGCTGATGCTTCCCCCGAAGTCACTTGCTCCCAGTCCCTCACCTAGGGGGTGGGAGAGCTGGGACTGAACCTGGACAGTCTGCTTCCAGAATTGAGGCTCCTAGCTGCTGCATCAGGCTGTTTCACTCTTTGGCGTGCATCAGAGTCACATGGAGGGCCTGTCAAGACACAGATCTTGAGGCCCCACCCCCAGAGTCTCGGATTCAGTGGGGGCCCAGGACTGCATCTCTGACAAGCTTGTGGCCTGGACTGTGGCTCACTGCCCTCTACTCTACTGCCTACGCCAGGTGGTTGGGACTTCTGAGAAGTCAAGAGCTTGCTTCAGAAGGGCTGGGGGTCTGGCTTCTTTCTGTGCATGCTCTTCTGCCATGTGAGCAGTTCCCTGGGGGCGTGGGGGTGGCCAGCACTCAGGACTGGTTGGGTGGGACGCTGTGGGGTGGGAAGGCTGTTTCCTTGACTTGCAGCCTCTGAGGAGGAGCTGGAGGAAGGCTGGGTTGAGACCTTGTCCAGGGTTAGCCAGGAATTCAGTCTGCACCTAGGCAGGTGTTATCCTTCTGGCTGCTGAGTGATTTGTAGTGACGTTAAGCCTGGAGGAAGAGGGCAGGGAAAGTCGAAATGGAGAGGACCCTTCCCCTCCCCACCCCACCCCGAGCACTTGTCTTTGCCTGTGCTTGTTTTGGGAGATGCGTGTCCCACGATGCACCAGGCCTGCTGGGCCACCTGCTGCAGCGGGAGGGTGGCGGAGGGAGAGGGCTCCCAGAGCCTGGGCGATGGGACCTGGATTCTTATGCCCTCTTGCTCTGCAGCCTGTCTCCATCCATTGCTACTGAAGGAGGAGAAGGAAACCTTGACCTTGGCATTCTTTCTTCCTCAGGAATTAATGGGGGTCCTGTGAGAGCTGGGCACTGGGCATACAGTAGGAACAAGGCCACTTGGGTCCAACCCCTCAGGTACAAAGTGGGAGCTGCTCAGATTTCTCAGCCCTTTCCTGTGGCCTCTTAAGAGGTTGCAGCGGGAGGGACTTGTGGAGGGCCCACCTCCCCCTGGCTGTGAGCACACCCGTCCCTAGTGCTTTCTCACTTCTGAAGCAGAGTTCCTTGGGTGTCCTGAGAGCAGGCCCCTGGGCTAGGGGGGCAAGGGATGACTCAGACTTCCTCAGAACCAGCCTCTCTGCTAAAACTCTCTGTGCGAAGGTCCTGAATCCTGCCTTTTGAAAAACAGTTGTTTTGTTTTTCTTAATACAGGCTGAAAAAGACACTTTGAGAGAAAGTGGAGCTGCTGGTATGGAGGAGAAAGCACACACAAATGGGTTAGGTTTGTCCCTCCATACTGTCTCGTGCATCTGCTTGTCCAGTCTTTCCGTTAGGTCCCACTGCTGACCCCTGACTATTGCGGCAGTACGCCTTAACTGATTGCCTGTCTCTCACCAGCAGGCGTGGCCCCAGTTCTCTGAGTGGAAAGCATCTCTTCCAAAGGGCCCCAGACCTTCCAGGGGCTCCCTGTTTCCTAAGGAATCATGGTCCAGCTTGGTGGCTGACAGTCAGGGCCTGCCCCAGCCAGCCTCAACTGGCATCTCCCAGGTCCCCACCCTTGCCCAGTGCCCTCTGCCTCCTGGAGCTGGACTGATCTACTTGCTGAAATATCCTGCATTTGCCTTAGGATTGAAGCCTCTACATTTCCACCCCAGTCTTCGAGAAGTGCTGGTTGTCCTGGTTTGCTCTCCTCGCCCCCTTTCTGCATTTATCTATCCTTTAAAGCTTGGCTCACAGTCACCACCTGGGGGTGGGGAGATTGTGCCAGGCCATACAGTTGCTTGGGGCTTAGTTGTCGGTGACCCTTTGCACTCATGTCTTATATTCTTGTGCCTCCATGGGTTTATCCTTTGAATCCAGGACTGTAGGTTTTTTTAAGGGCTTGATCCATATTTTGGACTTTTTATACCACCTTCATCCTTCAGCATCTGCCACAGCACCTTGCGTCTAAGGTAGGCACCTAAGGTTTGCTGGATGGGAGCTAGCTGTAGGAGGTAAATGATAGCCACAGAGGACATAACCTCCACACTGTAAAGGCTGGATTGGCTTGGGTGGATGTAGTGAGAGGAAGGAGCTGGAAGGACTTAGCTGGGGAGACTGAGTGTGAGGAAGCCATCTGTCTCTGCCATCTTGAGGCTGCTCTGGTCCTTCACTCTCCTGACTGAAGGGGACCAGAGCCTTCGGTGGAGCTTGGAAGTGTAGCAGTTGGCCAGGTTAGGGACCAGCACGTTTCAGTATATTTTCTTTGAATGTCGATTTTATAACATGAATATGGTTTATATTCCTTTATTTTGTAGAATAAAGTTCTTTCATATTTACTGTAGAAAATTTAGAAAATCTAAAAACATTATACAGAAGAAAATAATAGTGTTAAAATATTTTTAAAAATGGTGGCATGGTGCTTTTGTATTAGCATTAGGAAAATGGTCCTGGGGACAGACAGATTTCTTGCTAGAATTCTCATGTAACTCTGTACATGCTTTTGACTTTCTGTCACCTTTTGAGGAAGTTATTTGTTTCTCTCAGTTTTGAGCCAAGAAAGGTGAGAAATAGAGATACTGTGTGACTTAGCCAGGATGACACAGCCAGTGAAGGACAGAGCCAAGATTCCTCAATACCAAGGTACTTTTCCCCAGTACGGCACCCCCTGATGAGTCAGAGTGAGGATGGTGGAGGGATGTGGTGTTTCCTTTGCCCCATGTGAGCCCTGCGCTCTGGCTGGTGGTCCAGTCTCTCATCAGAGTTCCTGTGCAGTGAATCCGAAGGGCACATGTCGTTGCTTTGTCCAGTAAGCCTAGGGCAGCTCTGTCGTCAGAGGAAATGCAGTCGATTCAGGTTAGGTGCCAGATTTAGATTTCAGAAGGATATTGAATAGAAGCAGAGTTGCTTGAAGAAAATTGAAAATCTTCGTGGCGATGGAGAGAAGTCCAAATTGCCTATCCTAGTCCTGCCCCCAAGCCACACAGGCAAAGCTGGAGTCTGGACTGCAGCAAACCAACACATTCCCAGATGACCCCAGTGCAGCCCGCCTGGCCTGACACGTAAGTCAAAGCCCCAGATGGGGAAAGTGAGCTGGCGCCGAGGGACAGAGGTAGAGTTTTCTCTGTAGCCTCCAAGGTGGGGTCAGAAAGGGGGGGATGGTGTTTGGAAAGCATCTCTTCATGGATGCCAGAGCTGGCCTGGAGCTGTTTCTTCTTTCCTGACGAGATATAAACGTGCTAGCATAGACATAGCTTTCAGAGCCGGCTGGTACCAGTATTGCCTGCGGGGAGGAGGTAAGGGGGAGAGAAGAGAGGGCAAATGTTCACATTGAAGTCAGTCACTGCACTGAGCATCAGGAGGAAACCAGGGCAGTGTGAGCCTTCGTGCGCTGCATGCAGGCTTTCAGCCGGGCCTTGAGGCAGGCAGGGGCCCAGGTGTGTGGAAGGCCAGCCCCTCCTGGAGAGATGGGGACCCTGGTTCTTGGACGGCCCTCAGATGCAGGCACATCTGTGTTGGCCCTTGTGTGGGACAGGCACCCTGCCAGCGGGGGCAGCTGCTGCCTGCCCAGCCCAGAGGTAGTGAGGAGAGAACGCCAGTGTCATTCTCCAGGAAGAAATCCAACCCCCTGACCTTTGCCGTTGCCAAATCGGGAGTGTCCTTTGTGGACAGGAAGGAGGCTTGGTAATTAGAGCTCAGCGTGACAAAGGGAAGAAGGCATGTGGGCACAGTGGGGCCCACGTCAAATGAAGAAACGCCCTAAGATTAGACAACCTCTGGGTCTTTAAGAACATGGTATTGGCAGAAATGGTGTTCCCTTGGGTGTCAGACAGACTAGGTTTGATTTCTGGTTCTGTCACTTACTAGCTGTGTGACCTTGGGCAGATCACTTCACCTCTCAGCTGTGAAATGGGCTTCTTATAAGTCAGGATGAATCGGGATTCAAAATGTTCAGCACGAGCAGCAAGGCCCGATGCATGGCAGCTGAGAGAAGGCGAACTCTTGGAAGGAAGGGACCTGGCTTGCCTGTTCCCCGTCATGTCCCTGATGCTGAGAATGGCACTGGCCCACAGTGGGTGCATAGCAAATATTTCTGGCGTGAGTGTGTGAACATGTGGCAATGCTTGGTGGCAGAGTGTGGTCGTGGGTGTCTGCGATGTCAGTCTCGAGGGGGATGAGGAGGTCCTTTTCTCTCTGCCTTGGATGGGCTCTTTGAATTAACTTGGGGTCCTTCTCTCTTCCGCTGTTTATCTCTGTTTCCTTCTTCCTTCTTCTTTCTTTCTCCCCCCTCTTCTGCTTCCTTATAACGATGGTGCCTTTGGGTGATCACTTTTGAGGCCTAGGAGAAGAGATGGCAGCCTCTACTTGTTAAATCCCATCACAGAACATGTTGTTCACACGTATTAGTGAGCACTTCCTCTCTGCTGGGTGGGGGCCAGATACCGGGAGACCCAGAGGTGCAGACATCCTGCCTCCTAGACGGTGGTGGTCTTGTTGGAAAGGTGTGTTTGTAGTGTTACCAGGTTCACACTAGATCCCTGAAGAATATTAGAATGAACATGGAAGTGGTGAGGCTTAAACTGGCACACAGTAGGTCCTTAATCGATGAGTGTTGAACTTGAACAAGAGAACTCAGACGTTTTGACACATGGACCATAGGACACAGGTAGTGAGACCACCTGGGGACCTGATGTGGAAGCAAATCATAGAAGATGGTCAGGCCCAGGACTGGGAATCCTCAGGGTGGACTGGCAAGGGGAACCATGTAGAGACAGAAACGTGTGCGGGGACATAAGGGGGCCGTGTGGTGGGAGCTCACTGGTGCATTGGAGTCTGGTTGGAGGACCAGGTAGGGGGTCGCTTCAAGTCCCAGACTGGTTTGGACTTAATTCCATAGATGTGGGGAGCCATCGGGTGACCAGGTCACTGTGGTGATGTAAGGGAGTTGATGTTGTGTTCAGGTTCAGTGTACACACGAATAGGCAGGAAAGTGGATTAGAATCCAGGAGTGGGTGTGAGATGCTGGCGTCAGGGGCCCAGGCATGCCTGTGATTCAGGACTCAACCAGCCCTTCAACTTCAGTGATTTCAGGTGCACCTCCTTTTGGAGCCCCCTCCTTGGCCACACCCTGAGCTGAGAGTCAGCACCTGGAATTGCTCTCTTTAGAAAATCTGAATCAGCCTTCGGGAGCATTGAACTGAGTGCTCCTCTAGAACTTGCTCCCCCTCCATTGCTGTCACTTCACTGAGGCCCACTCTTCCCCCCAACCACACCCCTTTCTCTAGCTCCCTGTGGCTCCATCCTGCCATATCCAGCCTGGACAGCCCCTCCCGTGGTGAGCCTGTCGGGAGTTCCCTTGCCAGCTCCTCCAGGGTCCTCATCTCTGTGTCCTTTGCTCTGTCCACCCAGTGACTCCCTAAGTCCGAATCAGCTTATTCCCCAGGAAAGTCCTGCCATGGCAGGGGTTGGCACCCTTGTGTTGCATGCTCTGCAGTCTGAGCTGGGCCCTTAGCTTGTCCAGCACCCGATGATAGGTCTCTCTTTCTGTTCCCCATACCTTCCCAAGCAGAAGAGGAAGTGAGGCGGGCGATTCTGTGGAAGGCCATGGTGATGAGGAGGGATGGGAGGCTCTGCTCCAAACCCAATCTCCTCCCACCCCTCCCTGCGTGCTGCTCTCAGATGACACAGAAGCCCATTCCACTCCAGCTGCCGCTGCAGCCACCCCCTGCACCCAGGCTTTGTCCCAGCTGTGGCTGCTGCAACAGCACTCCCCGTGGGTCTGCCTTCTGAGGCCGCAGCCAGGCATCTGTGTCCTCCTGCCGCTTTTGGATTCAGCTGGAGTGCCATGTTGCAGGGGCAGGACGAGCTTCTTCAGCATCTGCTGAAGGGACCGGAAGATGGAGCCCAGAAGTTCAGGGGAGCCAACTTCCCAGGGGGTGGCCTTTGACCAGGGGGACAGGAGCCACAAAGAAGCAGATAAATTGCTCTCCCTCAACAGGGAAGTCTCCTTCCCTCCACCCGCCTCCTTTCCTGATGCCTGCAGCCCTTAAAAAAAATGCAAGACTCACTTGGTTGGAAAACCTTCCTCTGCCTTTGTTATTGCTCCTCACAGGTCTTTAGACTGTTCTGACATGTGGATGACAATTGGCTTAGCCACTGATAGAGAAGGTTTCCCTTTTAATAATGTCCCTGTCATTGCTAACTGCAGAGCCTCAGCCTTGCCATGCATGAGTAATAAACTGCTGCCATAATTACAGGCGGCCATGTCCAGACACCAACACACGAGCGTGCTGACAGTTAATCGGGAGCAGGGTTCCACAGGAGCCTCCTTCCATCCCAGCTCAGACGCAATGGCTAATTGTGTGATTAGTGTTTACTGAGGGGTGTCTGATGGTTGTACGTGGCTTGTCAGGTGTTCCACCTCCCTGGGAGAGGGAGCCCTGAACTAGCAGTCAGGGGACTGCATTCTAATTCCATGAAGGAAGGGGAGAAGATTAGTAGATCATGAGCATTAAAGAGCAGGGACTTTATTTTTTTAAGAGGATGGAGGGGGGACGTCCATGTTTCAGCTAGAGCGAGAAGAAATGGAGAATATTCAGGTAAGAAGAAAATAGAAGGATTTCTGTTAATGGTGGACTCTGAGTGTTGGAGGATGCAGTAGAAGGTTGAGGTGGTTGGGAAAGGTGTGCATGTAAGACAGATGAGCTTGCATGTTGATTGAGAAATACAGAAAAATCTATGGAATTGTGTTTCACTATTTGTCAGAAACCAAGGAGAAAGTACCTCAACATAATCTGCGTTCTAATTCCACTGTTTCTAGGGACCAAAGTGTATGCATGTGTCAGTGAGAGCTAAGTGACTTCAGGGTCATTTAACTCTCAGATTATGAATAACACCCCTCCCTCCATCTTATTAGAATCTCATGCGTTCTCTAAGGACCAATTCAGAAGCCGTTTATTCCCTGAAACCTGTCCTGCCGCCTGGTCAGAATTAATTGTCTCTTCTTCTGGGCTCTTATGATGTTCTGCATGGGTCTGCTTTTTCACGTTGTTTATCTCTGCCTTGTATTATAATGAATTGTTTACATGGTCTGACCCAATCGTTTTCAAGAGAAGAGATTTTATTCATTTTTAAACATCCCTCTCTATGTCATTTAGGCATTCATTCATCAGCAAGTAACTTGTTCTCTCTTAAGCCCAGAAGTAGTGGTAGCTAGCGTTGGTTTGGCATCATGAGGTCATCATGATAACATCATAATGCCATAGCTCATTTTATTTCTTTTGGTCTTTCCTTCATGGTTACAAGATGGCTGCTGTAGTTCTGGTCATTGCATTTTTGTATCAAGTAAGAAGTGCTGTACCACTGGCCACATCTACTGCTATTGTTTAATCAGGAAAGAAAATCTTTTTTCAGAAGTCTCCCTGGCAGACTCCCACATGTGAGCAAGAAAATGGTCACATGACCGACCTTGCTTCAACAGAATAGTTGCTTTCCAGAGAAAGAAAGTAAGTACGGTGGAGGCAAAAGAAGAGAGAAAGAATGGTATTTGCATTGGGAATCCACAGTGCCTGCCATCCCCTTTACACCCCCAATGCATTTTCAGTGAATGTTAAGATGAAGCAAGACTCTTTGCTAACTAGAAATTCAATTAGCTAGAATACTCCAGTCCTTGGGCATTCTGGTTAACTTGGATTTGACTTGAAGGTGAAATCTCGTGGATTGAAACTACCGTATATAACCATATTTTAGTGCTAAGATGCACATTTTTACATCTCTGAAATTGAGATTCATTTTACGATCAATGGTGTGTCATGGTTTAATTGGTAGCATTTTTTTCCCTTACAGGCACATAAAAATAGTGCACCTTACAGTTGAAGGCATCTGAGATTTGATGAAATACAATATATGGTATTTGTCCATACATGTGTATACCATAGTTTACTATGCACAGTATTTTTATTGAGCATCTAATACATACCAAGTGTTTGTTTTACTTAATTCTACATCAACCCTACTTATAATTTATACCCATTTTACATACGAAGAAGCTGAAACTCAGAGAAAGAAATGTTGTCTAGAGACACTGCAGTATAGTTATAATTGTTACTGCCTGACAATAAGCTTTTTTTTTTTAATCATATTGTAAGTGCTTGATGTTAAGTTTTTGATTGCTGAGGCATTCATTTCAGAGACATCCATCTTGAGTAAACATATTGGCAGCTACACAACTAGATAAGGAGCTAGGCTGCCCGACCTATGAACTTCTCCTTTTAGAAAGCCCTGGGTGACCTAGGTAACTGCCCTCATCAGTGACCCTGCTCTTCCTTCCCCTCACTATAAGGGGAAGGTGTTTTAAATTTGCCGATCAAGAGTGAACTGGTGAAATCCTAGGTCCCCCAGGGTCAACCCCAGTAAAGGGAGAACCCCAGGTCTGCCCTCTCTCTCTCTTTACCCCGTCACTGTGTGGCCCCAGGCATGCTGTGAACCCTCCAAGACCTGTGAGTAATAAACCTTGTTCTTTCAAAGTTCTCTGATGGTTGTTGCTGAGATGCGCCTTGTAGTCATGGTAAGAACCACAAGAGCCCATCCAGCCTTACTATTGGCTCTGGTGGGGGAAGTGTCTGTGGGGGCTCGCCATAGGCAGTAGGTCTCAGGTGAGTGCCCCCAGGCATTTCTAGCTGATAGCATCACTATCCATAGGCTGAGACTGACCCCAAACAGACACCCACCAGCTGCCTTCCTATGTCTTCCTTTGTGAAGTCAGCACTCGTGGGTATAGGGCTCCATCTCATCAGTGTTGGCGGTTAGTCCAGGGACTGCAGAGGGGCAAGCATGGGGATGAAATGACACGATGGTGGCAGGGAACCTTCCTTCCCTCAAGTTTAGCAGTTAGTAGTGTGTAAAGTTGTAAGGCTGTTAATTCTAGGGCTCTAAATTATACTGTGTGAGCTTTAAATCCAGCCCATAATTAGAACAAAATGTGAGAAAAGTGAAATTGATATTAAGTTAATTAAAAGGCTTTGCTTATATTTGCAAGGAAATTAGCACAACAAGAGTGCTGACAAGTGCACATTGTTAATTTCTTCCTCGTTTGGGCAACTCTCAGCAGGCCTCGGGCACGCTTTGTTCTTGGCTTCTGCCCTGTGCCCTCCCTATAATTGGAGCTCCATCTTATTGGTATCATGGTGTCTTTAATTGGGCACGATCATTGTAATCTTGTGACGGTCATTTTTTTAATGGATACCAAGCCGTGACTAGGAGCCATGCTGTCCACTGAGAGTCTGCACACTAGGAGTGTGTGTGGAGCTTCAGAGGTCGTGCGTCAACATGAGCTGATGCAGATGGTCAGTGTGGTTCCCTTGTGTTCAGAAGGTAAGCCATTTGTCTCCAGCACACCCTTCTTCTCATTCCTGTTCACCTTCCTAATCTATGCCAGAGACCTGGGTTTTAGTGTGCAATGTAGAGCTTTAGTTTGGAGTTCCTAGAAGGCAGGAGCAAGTCTTTTTTATGGTACCATTTATACCAGATCAGGGTCTGGATTAGGAGGGTTGACATCAGGCTACCATTGTCTCTAGTTGGGGTCGCAGAGGTGATGCTAGTGTTCACCAAGGAATTTTCTTTTCCTCTTGGGCACAGTGCTAATCTTCAGCCTCCCCTGCGGTTTGGTGAGGCCATGTGACTGAGTTCTAGAAGATGAGTGGAAGTGATCTGTGTCACCATCAAGCCTGGCCCACAGAATCTTCTGTGGGGTCTTCCATGTCTTCTCTCTTTACCTTTCAGTAGTGCCTTGAAGTCCACCTCTTGGTGGCCTATAAGATAAGAGGGTCCTCAGTCCCTGAATGACTGCATGGGCGGAGCATAGCCCTCCCGGGCTCTCTAGTGATGTCTTTGGGCATTGGGCCATTGTATTAAGCCATGGAGATCTTGGAGCTTATCTGTTACAGCAGCTAGTATTAATTATTCTGACTAATTCATTTAGGCTGGGCTGGAACACTAGTCTCCCTCAGTGACAGGCCAGTCTGTCTACTCTAGGTCTCTGTCCTTGATTAATATGATCAGCAAATACTGATTGAGCTAAACAGTAAGTGGGATGGGGTAAGGTGGTTGGATGGAAAACCGTCTAGTTCTAGGCCATCTCCCTTGTCTGCTGTTGGCTTTAAGAAAATAGTCTTGTTTCTCAGAGTCCCATGTTCTATGTACAGAATGACGGAATGGTTAGAATCATCCCCTACTTATGCTCCATGTTGGAGCTGAGGGATAAGTACTGAAATATAGCTAAATTGTTTGCAATTATAAACAACTAAATAATATATGCATTGTCTTTGTAACAGCTTCTGCTGATAGGAGCTGGCATTTTTCAAGATTAGACAAACTGAAAAGGTTAGTTTAAGAATTAGCAATTAAAGAAATCATGATCTTTGCTGCCACTGCATTTTAAATCATGCAAACATTTATGTTTGTGCCAAAGTTTCACAATTTCCTTTAGAGCAATTACTGAAATGCATTCACAGGATAAAAATGGAGTTCAGGGAAGAATATTTAAGAGCTCTTTAATGATGTTAAAAACTTGGCTAATTTGCCAAGTTGTTCTAAAATCCACTTCAGTTCCTTTTTCTGCTTACCCATCTTCCTGCCATTGAAATGATTCCAGGAGATTTGAAGAAAGGGGCTGGAACTAATATTAAAATACACAAATCTCATGAAATATCTTTTCAAGAGCTTTTTCTTTTCCTTCATTAGCTGAAGGTGAACACTCAGGAAGATATAAGAACCCTCAGGCTGTGTTTGCTTGTACAAAGCAGTTTGTGGAGAAAACAAAAGCTAAACAGTAGTTACTAATGGGTGGTTTGAATTCAACTCCTTTCTTTTACTGCTCCTCAGTAGCTTGTAGACGGACACCCGTGGGGAGGAGTAGACTGCCCTAATTTTTTCGTCCTCATCCTTCTTGCTCGGATCTCAGCTTGGCAAACTGCAGCCAGTGAAGGGTTTGTGGTCCCCTCAGCGTCACTACTCGGTGTGTGCTCCAGCTCCCTCTCCTGGCCTCTGAAAACCCCAGGCCCCGGGGGGTCCAGGTCTTTCCTTCCTCTTCCCCACAAGAAAGGATCTGGTGTTAATGGTGCACATTTCCATTTGAATGTAAGTTCCTGGATACCTCTCAGGGATGCTTCTTTTGAAAGCCTGATCTTCAGGAGAGAAAGTTCGACAGCACTGAGTTCTAGACAGGAGCCAGAGATGCAACCCTGGCCACACCAGCTACCTCCCTAACCAGCTGACCCCCAGGGAGGGCCATACAATGGCCTGAGCGTGAGTTTGTGAGTTAGATAGATGGAGTCTTAAGCTTCTTTTTGGCTACTTAACAAAGCCAAGCCAAAGCTTGGATTTTGGGAAACTCACATAATGTTGCTGAGCCCCAGTTTACCCATCTGGAAACCAGCAGCTGCTCCTATAGGTATGATAAAGAATATGCAACATGGTATTTGTAGAATACCTTGAAGAGTGCTGTAAATAGGAGAATGCTGATGCATGATTTTATTAATTCTGAAGCAATGGTAGTAGAACCATTACCACTCCTTGGAACAAGACACTTAGCCAGTTCAGATCTCAGTTTTCTCCCGGGTAAAATCTAGATAAGATCTAAAGTGTGTTCAAGTTCTGTAATTTTATGGGTCAAATACTAGAGTCAATGATTCAAAGAGTGTCTTTTCATGTAAACAATGGCTGGTCAGGATTGATCTGATTTGCATCTTTTGGCAGCAATAAAAAGTTCTATCTAAAGGAATGAGAAATGATTTTCTTGGGTGTGGTAGTTTTAAAACATATCTGCAAATTCTCTGACCCTATTCCCAACAAAAGGTGGAGTTTAATTTCCCTCTTACTGATTATCATTGGCTTTAGTGACTTGCTTCTAGTGAGTAGAATTCAATGGAAATGATGTTGAGTGACTTCTGAGGCTGGATCCTAAAGGGCAATAGAGTTTCCCCCTGGTGCTTTCACTGGGGACGTGCATCTTTGAAGTCTTGAGCCACCATGTCTGAAACCGGGCTGCCCAGAAGCCACGATGCTGGAGAGACCACTTGGAGAGAGAGAGATGTCCCAGAAGTCTCTGTCGTTCTAGCTCCTAGCTGTTTGTGTCCACCCAGTGAGGTGCCCAACGTGATTGAGGGAGCTTCAATGCACGCTCCCCTGCCCCCAACCCTGCCTTCAGGCCTCCCCAACAGCTGCCAAATGGGGCAGAGACAAGCTGTCCCCGCCCCAAGCCCCACCCAAATTGCAGATTCATGAGCAAAATAAGTGTAGTTTTCTTTTTAGGCCACTAACTTTTTGGGTGGTTTGTTACACAGCGGTAAAGAACTAGAACACGATAATCCAGTATCCTTGTGCTTAATAAGGTCTTTTTTCCTCTGAACCATGAGAAATAGGGTACTTCTGATGAAGATGATGATAACAGCACTTACAGTAATAAATATAACAATAGCTAACATTTATTGTGCACTTGCTTAAAGTACCCAGCACTGTGCTAAAGATCCTATATGGATATACAAGTGGGTAATGAATTCTTTTTCTAAGTCTTGGGTTTCTATGCCACCAGTAGACTGTGGATAACAGCCTGACTATTCCAGAGGGGGTTAGGTGGCCATGAATTTCGGGTGTCTTTTAGCCAAGTTTCTGACATGGCCTGGACCACTGTGCACCGCTGTTTGGATGGGAGCAGGAAGGGTGGTTGGCCTGCGACGGCTCGCTCCAACGTGGATGTCACTTAGCTAACACAGAACATCGTGCCCCGTCTCATAGACCCTGGCACCAAAGTTTCCAACATCACACTGTTTCAGGTCTTTTAGCAGAGGCAAGGACACATTTGTCGGCCTGTTTCTACAAGAGGCAAATGTTTTTCTACTTTGAGAATTTGGTGCTCCTACAAAGAATATGTACACTGCAAACCTGCAGAGCACCTTATTCTCCAGAGGTTTGGGTAAACACCGCAGACCGCTTTTATTCTAGTGAAGTAGTGTGGGAAGTAGGGGCTTGTCTGAATTATGGTCTTAGAACAGAGGAAACAAATCAACATCTCACTTCTCCCAGGGTGAACACATTTTTTATTCCGGTCTTAACTTGGCTAGGCTTTAACACTTATGAAGACTAGCGGACGCAGTAGACCAGTGGTTCCCATGCCTGTCTGCACTTCGGATTGACTTGGAGAACTTTGGAAAAGGTACCAGTTCCCAGGTCACTCAGCCTGGAGGTTTTGCAGATAATGGGATGGGACTTGACTTGGAAGTCATTAATTTTCAAAAACTCAGTGGGGTGATTCTGATGAGCAGCCAGGAGCCACTCAGATAGTTGACGTCTGTGCTTTGAAGGATTTTCTAGTCCTTTCTTCGTGGCAAAAATTTTAGAGCCTTCATACCTGTGAACGACTTCTTGGAGGGCAGATATGACCCGTAGTATCAGTGTCACATCTGTAAAAATATTATCAGTTTCATAGGGCTGTTGGGAGGATTAGATGAGTTTTTCACATGGGATGTCTGTACATTTCTGGCTTCTAGTAGGTTCTTTTTTTTTTGAGGAAGATTAGCCCTGAGCTAACTGCTGCCAATCCTCCTGTTTTTGCTGAGGAAGACTGGCCCTGAGCTAACATCCGTGCCCATCTTCCTCTACTTTATATGTGGGATGCCTACTACAGCATGGCATGCCAAGCGGTGCCATGTCTGTCCACACCCGGGATTGAACTGGCGAACCCCAGGCTGCCAAAGCAGAATGTGCGCACTTAGCCGCTGTGCCACCAGGCCAGCCCCTCTAGTAGGTTCTTATAGATTCCAACACAATTAACTTTATTGCCGGTATTTGCCTCTTAATTTCAAGATTTTAAAATGTACCGTCAAAGCTGATTGTCTTTTTTTTTTCCTTATTTGGTAAGAACATTTAACATGAGATCTATCTACTTGATCAACAGGTCTTGCTATGGCTTGTGTTTCTGTGGCTGAGGCAGTTGGCACCCCCTGTGGGGGGCTTATGGTGCTGCTGGCTGTTCTGCCTGCACCACGCCTTTCTGTCCCACCATCTGGGGTGTCTTTCGTTTGGTAAGCTGGATCTGGGTGAATATATTTCATTCTATGTGCTGTGAGTACAATTTTTATCTCTCTCTCTCTTTTTTTTTTTTGGTGAGGAAGACTGGCCCTGAGCTAACATCTATTGACAATCCTTCTCTTTTTGCTTGAGGAAGATTTTCTCTGAGCTAACATCTGTGCACATCTTCCTCTATTTTTATATGGGATGCCACCACAGCATGGCTTGATGAGTGGTGCTAGGTCTACGCCTGGGATCCGAACCTGTGAACCCCAGGCCCCCAAAGTGGACAGCATGAACTTAACCACTACGCCACTGGGCTGGCCCCTACAGTTTTTACTTTTTTATGTAAAACCTGCTTCTCCTCTGGTATTTGAAAAATTAGTTTAGTGTAGTATTGATCTGATTTTACAGCCAGTACCTTCTTCAGTCTTTCTTCTCACACCCAATAGCTATCCGTAGCTGACTCCTGATAGCTCCCATATCCTCCTCATGTTTCTGTTGCTACTTCTTGGTGTAGCCCCCCCATATCTTACCTAGGACTTGGGGATCCACTCCACAGATGTTTCTGCCTCCAAGCGCTGCTCTTTCAAGTCTGTGCTGCAACTTTGCCTCCACTGTTCTCTTCCCAAAACAGGGTTTGGATCAGGCCCATCCCCCTCCGCATGCCTTCCCTGAGCTCAGCTTTGGTTCATTGCCTGCAATGCTTCTCCTCCTTGGGCTCAAATGTGCCTTCCTGGAAAAAGTGACCTGTCAGCTCAGAGTTCCTGAAAGTGATGGGAAGTTGGCTAGACATGATATCCTAGACTTTCAGAAGGCAGATTTGTGATCCAGCGTGCAGAAACCGTCTATATTTTACGAATTTTTATGGTTGTCTTGTCCACATTGAGTCACGTACCTTCCTTTTTCTAGCTTTTTAAAATCTTTCTAAAGCATTCAACTTGGTTTTCACTGAAACGGTAATCCTCTTTCTTTTCTCATAATGTCATCAATTTATGTAATTTAATAAAATTACATAATTATGGTAACCAGCACAGCTGGTGTGAAGAGGTTTGGGAAAAACAACAAACTGTTGGCAGGTATACAACTCAGCTGGTGAAGGAGAAACAGGCAGGCCCCCAAGATAGAGGGGTGCCTAGCAGGTGAGGCGACAGCATGTCCCCCGTGTCTGTCTTCATTCTGGTTTACAGAGATGATGGAGAGTGTCATTCAGTCTGGTGCACCAGTTAAGAGAGCATCTGTTGTATTAAATTAGCATGTTCATTGTGATCAGTTGAGGAAACAGGGAAAAGTAGAAAAGAGAAGATAAAATTCTTATAATTCTGCAGCATTAAAATAGCAGCATTTTGCTTCTTTTTTTTCCTGTAAACATTTTTACATCTATAAGATCATACTCATATTTAAACGTTTGTGTCCTATGCTTTTTCTTAACATTTTTATATAAATATTTCCCTGTATTATTAAACACCTTATAAACTTTCATTTTAGTTGTTGTATGTGATTTTCCTGCAATATTACCATAAGTCACTTTCTCACTTCACTATAGGCAGAAATGTAGATCACTTTCAAATTTTTATTATAAGTAATAGTATTATGAACATCTTTACATATAGAACTTAATATCCATTATTAGATAGAAATAGTGTCATGTGGAGTTATTAGGCTAACAGTCTTTTTAAAAGGCTTTTGATTTATTTTGTTCAACTAGTTTTCATTAGTTTTGTATCAGTTTATATTTTCACCAACAATGCACGAAGTCCTCATATTGCCTTATCCTCTTTCACAGTGAATAGCTATTATAATTTCTAAAACCTTGCTAATTTGATAAACAATCACATTTTCTTGATTGGTAGTGAGATTGAATATTTTTCCAAATGTTATTTATTTTCATGTGCATTTTTGTAAAATTACCAGTTCTGATTTATCTGTTAAAAACAGAATTTATCTGTTGATTAATTCAATCGTTGATTTGCTTGCATTTTTTATGTGGTGAAGAAATTATCTTTGTCTTCAAGGTTTATTACAAATATGCTGTCCAAACTCATAGCTTACCTTTTAATGTTGATAATATTTTTGGATGGAATGTATGTTTTTTACATTTTCACAAAGCATTTAAACTTACGAAGGTTTTTCTCATTTGGTGTTTCAAAAATATTCACATATACTTTTTCTGGCTTCATTTAAAAAATTAAGTTGAATTTTTAGCATATAACTAAAAATATACATAAAATTAAGCTTGGGAATTCTACTTGGGAGTTGAGGTTCTAACTTGATCTTTTCTGCTTATTTTGGTTTTTGCAGACCCATCGGTTGAGTAATGCTTTCCTCCCGATTCATGATCCTCCTTTATTATGCTCTCAAGTGTTATATACACAGAGAAGGATAATGTTTGTGAGATGTCTGTTCAGCTCTAGTGTTATATCTATACTTGCGTCATTGCCATGTTGTATTAATGATGTGATCATATTAGTCCCCATCATTTCTCTTCTCTTCTTTTTTTTTTAAAGATGCTGATTGCTATGCCTCTTTTTGGTCACGATGTCTACATACTGGAATTCCTAGTTTGTTTGTCTCTCAAAGACCAGTAATGTTCCCTGAGGAAAGGTACACAGATGATAGATTTTCTGAGATCTCGTTTTGTATTTTTCCTTTGCCTTTACGTATATGTGCCTTGGCTGACTTAAAAATTTCTTTGTCAGAATCTTTCCCCTGACAGCCGTGACAACTCATTCTGATATTTAGTATTGCAGGCATTAAATCCACTCTGTCCACTGATCTATCCATCCATCCACCCATCCATCTAGGACCAGCTACGTAACTTGTGAGGCCCAATAAAAGATGAAAATGCGGGGCCCATTTTCAGCAATTATTAACAATTTCAAGATGGTAGCAGCAGAGCACTGAACCAAGTGCAGAGTCCACTGAAGTGCTGGGCTCTGTGTGACTGCGTGAAGTCACCCATGAAGTTGGCACTGTGTTCATCCATTTTATGGACACCCACTGTGTGTTGTATGCCTTAAGGGAAAAAGTCCTCAAGATACTCACAGTTCAGTGGAGACACAGGCGGGTGAGCCGTGGCATCATCAGTACTTAATGGAGGTGTGCACAGGATGTTGTGGATGCACAGAGGGGAGAGAACGCCACCAGAATCAGCTGCCAGAGAAGGCTTCTGGAGGGGATGGTGCTTGCTCTGATGTTCTAAGGCTTTTGCTCTGAGTGATGCCAGGAAGCTTTGTAGTTTTGAGCACAAAGTAATGCATGCTCCAATTCAAATGCTTTCAAAAGACCATACTGCTATATGGAAATCCTGTTGTAGGAGACAAGGGTGGAAGCAATTAGGAGGCTATTGGAATAATCCAGGGAAGGGAAGGTGGAAATGGTGGCTTGGACCTGTTTGAAATAGTGGAGGTGGTGAGAAGTGGTCATGTCCTTGATATATTTTGAAAAATGCACTGTGATGAGGTGTGGATGAAATAGATATGAGGTAGGAGAAAAAGAGAGCAGTTAAGGATGACTCTGAGGTTTTTATCTGATCAGTTGGAAGAATGGAGTTGTCATTCGCTAAGATGGGGAAGACTTAGAGGGTAGCAGATTGGGGAGGACATGAAACATCCAACTTTGGACGCATTGAGTGTGTGATGCTTATGAAACATCCAAGTAGAAATGTCGAGTAGACAGTTGGATGTACAATCCTGGATTTGGGCTTGATCTAAGAGGGGGAAGAGAAGAGAGAGAAGAGGCTTTGCCAGTGAGGCTTTTGTAGAAGAGAAGAAAAGAAACACACTGTCGGTAAAGTGTTTTTGGTGACTGATTAGATACAGAAGAAGGAAACAGATTTAGAGAATGAAACTGACCAAGCATTAAGGCCCTTTTCCCCTCATTCATTAGCCGAACAGGGGTTCTGGAGTTTGGAGTCATATATCTTTCTTTTTTTTTTTTTTAAGATTTTATTTTTTTTCCTTTTTCTCCCCAAAGCCCCCCAGTACATAGTTGTATATTCTTTGTTGTGGGTCCTTCTAGCTATGGCATGTGGGACGCCACCTCAGCGTGGTTTGATGAGCAGTGCCTTGTGCATGCCCAGGATTCGAACCAACGAAACACTGGGCTGCCTGCAGTGGAGCGCGTGAACTTAACCACTCGGCTACGGGGCCAGCCCCTATCTTTCTTTTGGAAAGAGCTAGTCTTGGTAGTATTTCTTCTAGTTCAGTTCCTGTGGGAGATGATGAAAATAATTTCTTGATATTTATTTATGAGGAAGAGAGAATTACTGCCACTTAAATGTTGAATTATTAATGATTTAGGAGGAAATGACTTCTTTCAGAATCACCAATTCTGAAGACCTGTTAGATAGAGGCCAGGTAGTAAATTACGTCTTTGAGTGACAGGCCTGAAGAATTGATGCACGTTGAAAGGGGATGCAGTAATTGCCTCCTGTGGGTTGGGGTCAGGTGGTCATGATTTTAGAAGCAAGTCCAGGATCAATTTGTTTATGACACTCAGCACATTTTAGAGTCCCATCTTTGGTCAAGTCATAGAATCCATTATTCCTATTGCGTTTTAGTAGCTATTTTATAGGAATCAGAAGGCACTGCGGAGACCATCTGCCATTTCTGGTGGAGAGAAAGCTGGTCACTCTAGAACCAGTGGATTTGGAATAGAACATTTCCAAGATGCAGGCAAGAGCCGGATGAGTCCCAGGCCATGCTGATCAGACCTTGGGAGACAATTATTCCAGTGTCTGGCTGTCTGTTCCCAGGTGTGGTGGTAAATTTTGCAGGGGAAAAAATGCAGATAGTCATTCTCTTTTCAAAATTAAGAGGGAATTTTTGCAGGGAAAGGAAATATTGGGGAAGTGCACGTAAGTGAGACTTGTGATGTGTATTTGGTCTCCAGTATGAAACTCAGTGAGGGGACAGGGACAACAGAGAAAACACATTTTAAACCACTGGGTACCCTGGTGAGTGTGAATGTGACAAGATATTTATTTTATCATCATCTCAGTCATTCACTCACTTTCGAAGAAGAGGTTAAGATATCTAAGGACATTTGCTGTGCTCTGAAATGGATTAAAACCTGTCTTTATTTCCAGTGGGTGATTTAAATATGATACAGTTCATTTATAATTGAATAGAAATGTGGTGGCTCTTTACAGATTTTGAAGGCATTCTCTCCAAAAAGGCTGTTTTGTTTTCTCTTTTTGAAATAAACATGAATTAGTATAAGAAATAAGGAGCCTGTGAAAGGATCAATAAAATTAACTGGAATTGGATTTCATACTTTGAATGCATTACACATTTCTATTAGGAGAGACGTGGAGAAACAGGGAATCAGTTCAAAGAGAAGCTGAGGCTCATAAAAGAGTGACCTACTTGAAGAAGATGAATATTTAAAATAAGAAAAGCTTGAAAAATAATTCACTTTACATTGATGGACCAAAGCTCAAAATAATGGCGAACCCTAACAAAAAGACAGATCTTTCTGGGCTTGGAAAGGGCTGGGCCGGCGCTTCGTTGAGGGTAGCTCTAGAGGTGGGAAGGAGCCTGGCCTTGGGGCTTGAAGATCTGGGTTCAAGTTCTGACACTGCTGATTAGTTTATGTGAAATCTGTGTTTTAGTTTCAATCCTTAGCACTGTTTTTCTTTGTATTGCAAATGAAATTTGCTTGACTTGACTTTAATGTTGCAATTAAGCCTGTTTAATTTCTTTAGGTGAAATACTGAACCAGGAATTTAGGCGTTCAGGCCGAGCTAGGTCTTCAGAGTGGAGTGGGTTATGTGGAGTGAGGACTTCTGCGGAAGTGACAGGTGACCTTCCTTGACTGCTGTGCAGGGACTTCGGTAAAAGCTGCTCTTCCTCCCCACCTGTGCCTCTCCCACCTCCTGCTTGTGGGGCCCTCTGTAAATGGGGTCGTGTAGCACACAGAATAGCTATTCAGGGAGTGGCTTGGTGTGGTTTCTTCCTTCTAAAGTGGTGTCTTTTGCAGAGTTGTACTGACTTCATTGTTAAAGCGCAATGGGCACATCTGTTGATTGCTTTTTTTGCGAGTGAATGTTGGTGCTCAATGAAGAGTGGCCTGATGAAGCCAAAGTAAAGTTCTCTGTTTACCTGGCTAGCAACTCTGAATTTCATCATGAATGGAATGGAGAGAATCCCCATCAGATTTGTTCAGAAATCTCCATTTCTTGATTCTTACTTGGACTTTTTAAGTTTTTTTTTTTTTTTTTTTGGTGAGGAAGATTCACCCAGAGCTAACATCCATTGCCGATCTTCCTCTTTTTTTGCTTGAGGAATATTGTCCCTGAGCTAACATCTGTGCCAATCTTCCTCTGTTTTGTACGTGGGATGCCGCCACAGCATGGCTGATGAGTGGAGTATGTCTGCACCTGGGATCTGAACAGGCAAACCTGGGTCGTCAAAGCAGAGCATGCAGAACTGTAACCACTTGGCCATGGGACTGGCCCCTAAAAGTTTTTTTAAAATAGCTTTATTGAGGTATAATTAACATGGGATAAATTGCACATTTAGACATGTGGGTACAATTTGAACAAAAGGGTACAATTTGATAAGTTTTGACATATACATTCACCAGTGAAACCATCACCACAATCCAGAAAATAGACATATTCATCACCCAGAGAAGTTTCCTTGTGCCCCTTGGTAATCCTGCCCTCCTTCCCCTCCCATCTGCCTTTCCTTAGGCCGTCACTTATCTACCTTCTGTCACTATAGATTAGTCTGCATTGCTCTCGAGTTTTACATAAAGGGGATGATACAGTGTGTATTCTTTTTTGGCTGACTTCTTTCACTCAGCGTAATTGTTTTGAGACTCATCCATGTGGTAGTGCATATCAATAATTCATTCCTTTTTATTGCTGAATATATTGCATTATATGGGTATACCATAGTTTGTTTATCCATTCTCTTGCTGATGGACATTTGGGTTGTTTCCAAATTTTGGCTAGTCCAAATAAGATGGCTGTGAACATTCATGTACGTCTTGATGTGGGCATAGGCTTTCATTTCTCTTTGGTAAATAGCTAGGCACAGGATGGCTAGATCAGATAGTGGGTGTCTGTGTAAAAGAAACCGCCAACCTGTTTTCCATTTTATGTTCCCTAAGAGTTATGCATGTTCCAGTTCCTCCAGATCCTTGTCTAAACTTTAAAATTTTAGTCATTTTGATGTGTCATAGTGTCTCATTGTAGTTTTAATTTGCATTGCCCTAATGACTGATAATGTTCATCATCTTTTTGTGAGCTTATTTGCCATCTGTGTATCTCCTTTGTGAAGTTTCTGTTCAAATCTTTGCTCATATTTTCTTTTTCTTTTTTCTTTTTATCATTGAGTTTTGAGAGTTCTTTATATATTCTGGATACAAGTACCTTATCAGATATGTGATTCACGAATATTTTCTCCTGGTCTGTGGCTTGTGTTTGGATTCTCTTAATAGTGTCTTTTGAAGAGAGGTTTTAAATTTTGATCAAGTCGAATTTATCAATTCATTCTTCTATGGATCATGCTTTTGGTGTCATATCTAAAAAAATCTTTGCCTAACCCATTGTCACAAAGGTTTTCTTCCATGTTTTGTTTTCTACATTTCAGAGTTTTTGGTTTTACATTTACGTCTGTGATCGGTTTTGAGTTAATTTTTGTATATGATACAAGTTATGGATGGAAGTATATTTTTTAATCTGTGTATATGGATGTCCAGTTGTTCCAGCATCATTTGTTGAAAAGAATATCCTTTCTCCACAAATTGCGTTTGTACATTTGTCAAAAATCAGTTTTGCGTGTATGTGCGGTTCTGTTTCTGGACTCCGTATTCCGTTCGGTTGCTGTGCTTGTCTAGATTTACAGTACCGCAGTCCGTTGATGACTTGAAATCAGGTCGTGTTAGTCCTCCAACTTTGTACTTATTTTTTAAGGTTGTTTTGGCTGTTCTAGGTCCTTTACATTTCCATATGAATTTGGGAACCAATCAATTTCTACAAGTGGGGATAAACCCCAGTTGGCCATCTTTTAAATTTATTGTTGAATTTGATTTGCTAAAATTTTATTTAGAATTACTGCCTGTATGTGTCTTTTGGCTGGTAGCATCAGACACTGTTCCTGGCCCTGTCTGAGTCCCAGGGACGGTTACTTCTAACCCTTCTGGGTGGTTCTTTCCCCAGCCTTAGGGCCTGTCTTCACACTCTTGTGTTCAGCAGTATTCAGCTGACGCTTGAAGGGGCCCTTCTGCAGATCTCTGGAATGCTCTCTCTATGCAGCTCTCTTCTCTCCGCTGCTATGCCAGGCGAATTCTAGCTGCCTTGGTCTCTCTGGACCCTCAGCTCTCTCCCCTCAACTCAGGGAGGCTGCTGGCCTTCGCTGGGCTCCCACTTCCTGCTCTGTGGTCTGCAAACCCTCCCGAGGTGGTCGCTCACCTCCTTTGTTTCCTGTCTGTCAAGGATCACTGGGCTTTGTGGCTTGATATTCAGTGTCTTGAGAACTGTTCTTTTATATATTTTGTCTATTTTTGTGTTTTTAGGCGAGAGAGTAAATTTGGTCTCTGTTACTCCACCTTGGTTGGAAGTAGAAGTCACTTGGGTCTTACATAATGGTTTCTTATGTTGCTTGGTGTACTTTTTAGATGGAGCATTGCCCTAGCCAGGCCATCTGACCTTTTGTATGTGAATGCAAGTTCTATCCATCCAGAGTCACCCTCCTTTGTCTTGAATTTATAATACTTTGTCTTAACTCTTGTCTTTGTTTTTTTATTGTTTCTCTTTCCCTTTTGCCTATAATCTCCTTGAGGATTATGGCTGAGTTTTATTTACATCCTGCCCTGATAGTAAATGTCTGTTTATAGAATGAATGAATGAAAGTGAATAAAATTTTTCATTTCCATGAGAATATATAGGATGCTGTTTCCCCCTTCTCTCAAAGAAATAGATCAAAAAAGAGTATGTTCAGTTTAAAGGTTGAAGCTTTACTTCAAGTTTAGCTTATGTTGAATTTTGAGTGTGTGTGTGTGTGCACGCATGCGTGCAGTCGTGATGTGCTGCTTGGTCTTTTGACATTGGTAAAGGAGTGGCTAATTGGGAATTAAATTGCCCCCGAAATAATTCATGGTGTGTGAGAGATTTCCCCCTAGGTGACGCAGGTCTGGGACCATATGGTCCTGAACTTTGCTTTTTAATGAAAGTTGATTAAACAAATGGCATTATGCTTTATAGCTATTATACATAATCTGTGCTGTTTAGTTCTTTTTTCTTTTTTCACTTTTATTGCTAACTGGGACAAAGGCACAATTTCCTAAATATATGAATAATAGGAAGCCTCTGTGGGAATGTTCTGTTTTTAAGGTGCCTGGTGAGTTTGAGGGAGTAGGAGCACTAGAGAAAAAATTTAGAAGACGTATCTTCATGAATAATTATTTTAGAAGGAAAATTTGTGTCTCAGAAATATTCTCGTTAGAAATCTTTGATTTCCAATTACTTGCAAGTTACTTATTTGGGGAGGTGAATTTCTTCTTTATTACAGTGTACTTTGCTCAATTCTCTGTGATTTGTGCTTGTAGCTATCACAGAATGTAAAATGTAAAATGAATGCAGACTGAGTTTTTAATCTATTTGTACAATTTGGAAACTCGCATCCCACTGTAATGGAATTTGCTGTGTAGTGCCAAAGGATTTTTTTGATTCTGAAGTTTTTGTGCTATTTACTTTTGCTTTATTTGAAAGAGATTTTGGGATGTTGCCAAACACAACTGGGAATTGCTTATAACTATATTAGAAATACATGTGCTGTGGTTGAATGTGCAAGTGCAGCTGCATGTGCATCCCTAGAGTTGTTGCTAGGCTTAGTAATGGCTTTCTTTTCTTTTCTTTTTTTTTTTGAGGAAGATTAGCCCTGAGCTAACATCTTCCACCAATCCTCCTCTTTTTTGCTGAAGAAGACTGCCCCTGAGGTAACATTGGTGCCCAGCTACCTCTACTTTATATGTGGGACACCTGCCACAGCCTGGCTTGATAAGCAGAGTGTAGGTCCACACCTGGGATCTGAACCGGCGAAGCTCGGGCCACCGAAGCAGAACATGTGAACTTACCCGCTGTGCCACTGGGCTGTCTCTGAGTAATGGCTTTTCTTTAATTTTTGTGGTCACATTTATAAAGAGACAGGCAATATTGTGAAGAATGTGGGGTTATGGGAGTTTTACAGCTAGGACAAATTGAATGAAAGTTTCTGGAGTGTTTTCCTTGAGTATTTTTTTTTTTTATTGAGTCATTGATAGGTTACAATCTTGTGAAATTTCAGTTGTACATTAATGATTGTCAGTCATGTTGTAGGTGCACCACTTCACCCTTTGTGTCCACCCCTCACCCCACCTTTCCCCTGGTATCCACTAAACTGTTCTTAGTCCATAATTTTAAATTCCTCATATGAGTGGAGTCATACACAGATTATCTTTCTCTCGCTGGCTTATTTCACTTAACATAATTCTCTCAAGGTCCATCCATGTTATTGCAAATGGAATGATTTTGTTCTGTTTTGCAGCTGAGTAGTATTCCATTGTATATATGTACCACATCTTCTTTATCCATTCGTCTGTTGCTGGACACTTAGGTTGCTTCCACGTCTTGGCTATTGTAAACAGTGCGGCAATAAACATTGGGGTGCACAGGACTTTTGGGATTGCTAACTTCAAGCTCTTTGGATAAATACCCAGTAGTGGGATGGCTGGATCATATGGTAGTTCTATTTTTAGTTTTTTGAGGAATCTCCATACTGTTTTCCATAGTGGCTGTACCAGTTTGCATTCCCACCAGCAGTGTATGAGGGTTCCTTTTTCTCTGCAACCTCTCCAACATTTGTTGCTATTAGTTTTAGATATTTTTGTCATTCTAACGGGTGTAAGGTGATATCTTAGTGTAGTTTGGATTTGCATTTCCCTGATGATCAGCGATGATGAGCATCTTTTCATGTGCCTATTGGCCATCAGTATATCTTCTTTGGAGAAATGTCTGTTCATGTCTCCAGCCCATTTTTTGATTGGGTTGTTTGATGTTTTGTTGTTGAGTTGCGAGAGTTCTTTATATATTATGGATATTAAGCCTTTGTCAGATATATGACTTGCAAATATTTTTTCCCAGTTAGTGGGTTGTTTGTTTGTTTCAATCCTGTTTTCATTTGCCTTGAAGAAGCTCTTTAGTCTGATGAAGTCCCATTTGTTTATTCTTTCTATTGTTTCCCTTCTCTGAGAAGGCATGGTGTCCAAAAATATCCTTTTAATACTGATGTCAAAGAGTGAACTGCCTACGTTTTCTTCCAGAAGCCTTATGGTTTCAGGTCTCACCTTTAGGTCTTTAATCCATTTTGAGTTTATTTTGGTGAATGGTGAAAAAGAATGGTCAATTTTCATTCTTTTACATGTGGCTTTCCAGTTTTCCCAGCACCATTTGTTGAAAAGACTTTCTTTTCTCCATTGTATGCCCTCAGCTCCTTTGTCAAAGATAAGCTGTCCATAGATGTGTGGTTTTATTTCTGGGCTTTCACTTCTGTTCCATTGATCTGTGCACCTGTTTTTGTACCAGTACCATGCTGTTTTGATTACTGTAGCTTTGTAGTATGTTTTGAAGTCCAGGATTGTGATGCCTCCCGTTTTGTTCTTTTTTCTCAGGATTGCTTTAGCAATTCGGGGTCTTTTGTTGCCCCATGTGAATTTTAGGATTCTTTGTTCTAATTCTGTAAAGAACGTCATTGGGATTCTGATTGGGATGGCGTTGAATCTGTAGATTGCTTTAGGTAGAACGGACATTTTAACTATGTTTATTCTTCCAATCCATGTACATGGAATGTCTTTCCATCTCCTTATGTCGTCATCCAATTCTCTCAGAAAGGCCTTGTAATTTTCATTATATAGGTCCTTCACTTCCTTAGTTAAATTTACCCCAAGGTATTTTATTCTTTTTGTTGCGATTGTGAATGGTATTGTATTCTTGAGTTCTTTTTCTGTTGGTTCATTACTGGAGTATAGAAATGCTACTGATTTATGCAAATTGATTTTATACCCTGCAACTTTGCTGTAGTTGTTGATTACTTCTAACAGTTTTCCAATGGATTCTTTGGGGTTTTCTCTGTATAAGATCATGTCGTCTGCAAACAGCGAGAGTTTTACTTCTTCCCTCCCTATTTGGATTCCTTTTATTCCTTTTTCTTGCCTGATTGCTCTGGCCAGGACCTCCAGTACTGTGTTAAATAAGAGTGGTGATAGAGGGCATCCTTGTCTCGTTCCTGTTTTCAGGGGGATGGGGTTCAGTTTTTGCCCATTGAGTATGATGTTGGCTATGGGTTTGTCGTATATGGCCTTTATTATGTTGAGGTAGTTTCCTTCTATACCCATTTTGTTCAGAGTTTTTACCATAAATGGCTGTTGGATCTTGTCAAATGCCTTCTCTGCATCTATTGAGATGATCATGTGGTTTTTCTTCCTCAGTTTGTTGATGTGGTGTATCACATTGATTGACTTGCAGATGTTGAACCATCCCTGTGTCCCTGGTATGAATCCCACCTGATCCTGCTGTATGATTCTTTTGATGAATTGCTGAATTCTGGTGAGCAAAATTTTGTTTAGAACTTTTGCATCTATGTTCATCAGTGATATTGGCCTGTAGTTCTCTTTTTTCATGGTGTCCTTGTCAGGTTTTGGTATCAGCGTGATGTTGGCCTCATAGAATGTGTTAGGAAGTGTTCCATCTTCCCTAATTTTTTGGAATAGCTTGAAAAGGATAGGTATTAAATCCTCTCTGAAAGTTTGGTAGAATTCCCCAGGAAAGCCATCTGGTCCTGGGGTTTTATTCTTTGGGATGTTTTTGATTGCTGTTTCAATCTCTTTCCTTGTGATTGGTCTGTTCAAATTGTCTGCCTCTTCTTGAGTGAGCTTTGAGAGATTGTAGGAGTCCAAGAATTTATCCATTTCCTCTAGGTTATCCATTCTGTTGGCATATAGTTTTTTGTAGTATTCTCTTATAATCTGTTGTATTTCTGCAGAGTCTGTTGTTATTTCTCCTTGCTCATTTCTGATTTTGTTTATTTGAGCTTTCTCCCTCTTTTTCTTTGTAAGTTTGGCTAGTGGTTTGTCAATTTTATTTATCTTCTCAAAAAACCAGCTCTTTGTCTCATTGATCCTTTCTACTGCCTTTTTCACTTCAATAGTATTTATTTCTGCTCTGATTTTTATTATTTCTCTCCTTCTGCTGACTTTGGGCTTCATTTGTTCTTTTTTCTCTAGTTCAGTTAGGTATGCTTTAAGGTTGCTTATTTGGGATTTTTCTTGTTTGTTAAGATGTGCCTGTATCGCGATGAATTTTCCTCTTAATACAGCTTTTGCTGTATCCCATATGAGTTGGTATGGCATGCTATCATTTTCATTTGTTTCCAGGTATTTTTTTATTTCTTCTTTAATTTCTTCAGTGATCCATTGCTTGTTCAGTAGTGTGTTGTTTAGTCTGCACATCTTTGTGCCTTTCTCAGCTTTTTTCTTGTAATTAATTTCTAGCCTTATAGCACTATGATCTGAGAAGATGCTTGTTATTATTTCAATTTTTTTTAAATTTGTAGAGGCTTGCCTTGTTTCCCAACATATGGTCTATCCTAGAGAATGTTCCATGTGCACTTGAGAAGAATGTGTATTCAGCTCTTTCAGGGTGGAGTGATCTATATCTGTCTATTAAGTCCAATTGTTTTAGTTTTTCATTCAGCTCCACTATTTCCTTGTTGATTTTCTGTCTGGATGATCTGTCCATTGATGTGAGTGGGGTGTTGAGGTCCCCTACTATTATTGTGTTGTTTTTAACATCTTCCTTTAGGTCTGTTAATAGTTGCTTTATGAATCTTGGTGCTCCTGTGTTGGGAGCATAGATATTTATAAGCGTTATTTCTTCTTGATGAAGTGTCCCTTTGATCATTATATATTGTCCCTCTGTGTCTCTCTTTACCTGTCTTCTTTTGAAATCCACTTGGTCTGATATGAGAATTGCAACACCTGCCTTTTTTTCCTTGCTATTTGCTTGAAGTATTGTCCTCCACCCCTTCACCCTGAGTCTGTGTTTGTCCTTGGGGCTGAGGTGCGTTTCCTGGAGGCAACAAATTGTTGGATCTTGTTCTTTGATCCATTTTGCCACTCTGTGTCTTTTTATTGGAGAGTTCAATCCGTTCACATTGAGAGTGATTATTGCTGCATGTGGACTTAATGCTGTCAATTTGTCACTCATTATCTTGTTTTCCTGTGTTTCTTTTCCTGTGTGCTTTAGACTACCCATTTTAATACTGCAATTTCTTATGCTGGGTTTCTTAGATTTTTCCTTATCTATGATTTGTGACTCTGTTCTGTACTTTATTTTAGTGTCTACCTTGAAGTTTGTATTTAGAATCTCGTGTATAATATAGTCTATTCTCTGGTGGTCTCTTACCTACTTGACCAATACTGATTTAGACCCTTTGCTCTTCCCCTCCTAAATAATTACTTTCATTTTGTATTCCAACTCGTCTTATTAATTTGTAGTTAGAGTGCTAAGATCGTCCTTGTTTTGGTAGTTTCCTTATTTTTACCCTAATGCTCTAGTTGAATATTTGCTATCCTGTTCTGGTTCTATCCATCGGTCTCCCTAGTCTGTGGATTGTGTCCCCTTTCTCCCTTTTTTCTTTTTTCAAGTATGAGAGCCTTCTTGAGGATTTCTTGTAATGGAGGGCTTTTAGTTACAAATTCCCTTAACTTTTGTTTGTCTGGAAAAGATTTAATTTCTCCCTCATATCTGAAGGAAATTCTTGCTGGATAGAGTATTCTTG